>NW_005842179.1:370786-383310 GCF_000455745.1 Alligator sinensis
CCAGTCCTGAGCTAACACAGCCCTCAGTTTAAAAGAGCATCCTAAAGACTATTCTGTATTACCCTGGCTACAAATTACAGGGTCAGTTTCTCTGGTTGATGAGAAGTTAAAAGGTTGTATATTATGGTTGTGACTCCATACACTCTTATTCCTTGTATGCTCTTTTTTCCTCCAACATGACCCCTACATTGAAGGAAGGAGGTGCTGCCGTAGTACTGGCTGTGTTGGCTCCATGCTATCCAAGAATTTATTTTCTTTGGGAATCCATGTTTGCCCTGTCAGTGCAGTTTGGCAGATGTTTTGTGTGCTTCAGCCAAGCAGTTGGAGCATAGGCCAAAGTAACGTTCAACTGAAACCAAAAAATTGGGAGAAGAGACTGCTATCAACCCTTATTTCAAAAGGAGAAAAGGAGCCCTTGGGAATCCCAGTATTTCTTCCTCCCACATGCCCTGTGTTAGGTCCTAGCTTCCAGCATACATTAGGACACAAGCCTGTCTTTCAGTACTTTCATATCCTTTCCAGCATGTGCTTGCCAAGCCATACTTCAGTCTCTCGCCTTCCAGCACCATGCAAACTCCACAGTCCTCACATTCCTGCAGTTCAGTACACAGCTATCACACCTCTTTCAACAAGAAGCAGAGATTGCTGTTGCACACCAAAGGAAACCAGGGAGACATTATAGCTTAATTAATACTGCTGTCTTCTTTGGTGAGCATCTTCTCAGAAGGACAGAAAGATTTCCTTTATTAAACAAACACAACAGTATTTCATGATAATGGCCCAGAATACTGATAAGTCCTACTGAAGTATTTGGACCTGTTGCTATAGAAAATATAGTATGTTGTGGTCAGCACAAAGCATGAGTCATGAGCTGTTACCTGAATAACCGTTAATCACTGTTGATCAGACTGGTGGGAGTGGAGAATATTGCAAGGATAGACTGATTCCAACACCACACATGTAATCAAATATTTATTATGCACATACCTTTATTTCAAATGGGTATATTTTAACATTATCTTGTTCTATGCCAAGCTTCAGGAGTTTTTGTTTCACTCAGTTCTGTTCTGATCCATCCTAAGTCTTCAAAGTTTTAGGGAGTTTCAGCTATTACCCCTTTCCAGTCATCCTAATGAAGCCTGAGGTTCAGCCAACATAGTATATATTTTTATAAGATTTTTTTTTCAACTTCTGGAACATCTTTGTATAGTCTTAATATCTCTCAGTCTCAATCTCAAGAGGCACAGGCATGGATACAAATCCTTCCTCTCTTTGTAACCAGATGGTGGGGTGTGTTCTTTACTCCACTGGAATTTCAGAGCTTGATGGTATGTTCTGTTCACATTACATTTGCATGCTACTTTGATGTAGTGCCAAAAGGACAATAGCCATATGTAAATGTATTAGACCTGACTACATTCTCCAGTGTCCCCTGTCTAGAGAAACTTGGGGGAACCTTTTCCTACAGAAGTCCAATGATACCTTTCTATTTTTTTCTGTGATATGTGAAAAACAAAGAAATGCTTGTTCTCTAGGGTGTATTATGGTATAAATAGATGTCACCAAATGAAATGGATCAGCTGTGGTGGGATGAGTCCCACTGCAGATGATCCACTTTACTGGGTGAAACACATGTTGCTTGTTGTCCCGCACTGGGCAGGGATCCAATCCTGTGGGACAACAGGCGATGTGTTCCTCACTTACAGAGATGTGCCTTGGAGATTCCCTAGGATATGTCTCTGCAAGAAGAGAAAGCTGGCATTCCCACTTGCAGAGAGAAACTCCAGGCAGTCTCTGGGGCATGTCTCTGTAAGTGGGGAACCCTGGCTTTCCCTGCTTAGAAAGACATGCCGCAGAGATTCTCCAGGTAATCTCTGGGGAGCTTCTCTGCAAGTAGGAAAGCCTGGTTTCCCCTCTTACAGGGTGCACCCTGGGGAATCTCTGAGGCACATCTTTTGTAGGCAGGAAAAACTGGACAGGTGCTTCTGGGACCTGAGGGGCCTAATCCTATGCAGGAGTTCCCGGGCAGCATAGGATCAGGCCCCTCAAGTCCTGAAAGTGCCTACCAAACTGGGAGCATGGGAGCATGCTCTCCCATGCTCTCCAGAGCAGCTGGAGAGCATGGGAGGCTCCAGGCTGACTGCATCCTCCTGCCATAAACCCAACAATTGTCTGCTGCAATAAGGTGGCACAAATTGATGCCATCTATGTCGTAGCTACAAATTTTGAGCATCCATGGTGCAATAGAGGGTGTGGACATGTTTGTGTTGCCATGAACATTTTTCTGGTACAAAAACAGTGTCTGTTTCCACCCTTAGTGTTAACCCCCTAATACACTTTTTAGAAAGATGAAAGAAAACTGATACCATGGCAAAACAGAATAGTTTCCAGGGCATTTTTCAACTGAACGATATCACACAAACTGTAAGTGCTTTGGAACAAGTTCCTGACACACAATCGCATAAATCCAGTTTTTGATATTGATGTACAATTTAGACTCCACATAGCAACACTTGCCCTGAGCATCCTACTCCTGCACTATGATTGTGTATGTGCTCTGGCAGAATAGCATTATGCTTAAAGCTGAGTAAGCCCTGAAATGGTAGTCACAGAAAAATCATAACTAGCAGGTGTCTTTTATTCCTGAAGAACCCAAAGTGCTTTGCAAGTTGTGACTTAGGTGCTCAATCCTAGCAGGTGTTGGCTACCTGTCAATCTATTGATTTAGCTAGCTAGCTGACTATATCCAGCATATAACCTCAATTTGTCTCATCCTTTAGGTACCCAAATGAAGATGTCTTACCTGGGCCTGATTTTCACAGAGTGCCAAGCACTCACTTTCTGAAAACAAATCTTTAACAAGCATCCAGATGAGCTTTCAAAACTGGAAGAATTCAGAATGTACTTTGTTCACCCCAGAAGTGCAGGGGTGAAACAGGTAAGCTACATGTCCAGTGTTTTCCTATTTACTGTCATGCCCTGGCAGACATTTTCCTATTTGTTATTTGCCCGTTTTAAGAAACCTGCCGCAGACCAAGCCTATTCGTTTCAGCCAGCTCTATAACATATCATTCTTTGCTCTATTTCTTTCAGTTTTAGGGACAGCTGAAAAACACTCCACTCGTCTTGGAAAGACTGAAACATTTTTGCCCTGTAGCCCTGAGCATGGATTTATTAGTGCTATATTTTTCATTACATATCATTATTGTTTCACATTTTATAGCATTCAAAGGGAGTTTCCTTGGATGTGATAAGACTCTATAACCTAATAATTCCCAATGGAGGTTCATGGCAGTCGGACACTGTCAGGTCATTCTATCCTGCCCCCTGAATAACATTTTTCTTCCCACTCACCTTCTTCCTGAGTCTCTTTCATCTACTGATGACTCAGTCCCAGTAGACCTACTTTCATATTGCTTCTGCACTGCTGACTGCATCCCAAGTGTACTTCTGCAATGCTTTCAAAGCGTGATTTGCATTTCTGTGATGCTGTTTTCACTAGGAATGTTTCCTCAAAATTCCTCACCCTAACTAGCCATCATTTCAACTCGACCAGCATTAGCAACATTGAAATTCCTAATGGAGATGGCCAGCTGGCTTCTACAACCTTTTTTAACACCATGCCATGTAAACCTACACAGAGAAGGTTTAGCTGACACGTTAAAATGCTTATGACATTCTTCTCCAATTTGCGCTACAGCTTCCAACTTTGCAGTAGCATTGAACCAGGGTGAATAATGGTAGAAAAAATGAGACAATGTCTGTAGTGCAGAAACAGCCAACAGCAATGCAAGAAAAGACGTTATGAAGGAGGTAGGACTCTGCATAGGAATACTCCATGCAAAGGTTGACACCATATGGGTAGAATAAGATGAAGCCTGTAGGAATGTTTACTATGTGTATAGGCACTTTCCAAGTTCATTATGCTTCACAAACACTATCAGATAGATTAGCTGATATGTACTGGTTAGTTTGCATGGCTTCATTGATGCAAAGGAGCTATAAATTTAGCTTGGCTTGTCATACAGGGTTCATGCCTACTTTGTCATCAAAATGGTACAAAGAATCTGGAGTATGCCATTGAAAATGGCTTCTGTGTAATCACTAGAATGGATCAACAAATAGTTTTTTGCTTTTATTTCCCCATGACACATTTCAATGCAAATGGAAAATAAAATCAATTTTCATAACAATCTCTTAATGAAAAACTTTGACTTTTCATCACAAAACTGAAAATCATTTCCCCTCCTCATTTTCAGCAGTTGCAGTGAAAATTTGCAGATGGAACTTGCCAAGAAGAGACATAATGCTAGCTAAAAACTTCCAAGAACTGCAAACCAATGATTTGGGGGCTTAGGTTTTTTAAACAAAATATCAATATATGCTTGAGGAAAGCAGACACTTTTTATAAAAATGGGAGTTTAGGCACAACTCCTTTATGCTGCTGATGAGCAGAGGGGTGGTTAGCTTTGTTAGTCAAGTCAGGGCAGAGTGGCCCTGAAGGTGGGGGGAAGAGGCGGGGGGAGCACCTTAGAGACTAGAAGTGGTTCAGAAACACATGAGCTTTCAAAAGCAATAGCCTGCTTTGTCAGATGCCCTGTCTTCTGCTGACTTCAGACTAACATAGCTAAACACCTTTGCCCATGGAAGGCACTGAGCTCAGCTAAAGGAAGTGGACTATATTTTTAGCAGCTCGTGAAATAGGTTGTCCATGATAACTTATGTCTCTCTGAATCACTGAGTCTCTAAGGTGACTTTTGCCAATACGCTGGTGAAAAAGACGCAACATAAAATATTTAGCCAACCTAATTAATGCTTAGGAAAAATTAAGATCCCAACAGCAGAGCTTTCTTCCTCTCCCCCATCACTGGAAGCCATGTAGGGTGGATTTTTTTCAGATACATCTGCAAATGGTTTCTTTATCCTCCCAGAGGAGTTCAAAGTCAGCCTCCATTATTCATTGCTGTGTGTCTCTAGACTGGAGAGTAGAAACTCTGGAAGAACTGGTGAAAAACCCAATGCTTATGTATACAGCAACATTTAGTGTAAGTGTAGTAGTTGCTCATAATTTATAGAAATGTTGATTTATACTCATTTTCTACCAGACAAGTGTTAGACCAGGCAGACCCAGACACAGGCATAGATGAACCGGGCAGCCACCCAGGGCCTAGACAGAAAAGGGGCCCAAAAATGAAAAAAAATTACAATTGGAAAAAAAAGTTTTAATATTGCTTATTAATAACTGGTAATGTTATCAATTGAGAAAGAACTATTTAAAGACATCAATACGACAGGTGTGATAAAGACAAACAAAAAAATCATTATCTCAGGCAATGGGGGTCCAATACTAAAAGTTCATGCAGGGCCGCCAGGAGTCTAGGTACAGCACTGAGATCAGGTACAGGCATTACACATGGATTTGTCTAAGTGACTGGAAATTGATTTAAACCTGTAACTTTACAGAAGTTCGACACACATAGACTAATCTAAAAATGGTGGAGCCTGGTCTAAGATAAATCTGGATCAATGTGCACACAAATCTAGTCGATTTAGGTTAGACGAGTGAATTGAACTTCTGTACCAGATCCCCTAATGATTCAAGTTAGATCATTGTCCTCTGACATCCTAGCCTCTTTTGCAGCTCCCACACAACTCCTTCCCTTATGGGGAGATGTGCTAGCAATTGGCCTATGCTCTCCTGCTCCAGCTGAGTGCTCAGCAGGCCCTACCCCTCAGCTCTCCCAGAGCTGAGCTGGCACAGACCCTCTCCACAGCTCCACCTCCTGCCTCCAGGCATATGTCAGCTGCAGGCAGGCCATGGTGGGGACAGGCTGGGGAAGGGAGGAATCTGTGTCCCCTGCATGAGCCCCAGGACCTGGGAACCCACATTCCTAGGCTGTGCCCCTGCACTGCTTCATGAAGCACCCCATGATGTATACACACACCTGACACTGTGAACTCTCACACTCGGGCACAGCCATGGAGCCCGACCCTGGCTCCTGCACACCCAGGCAGGGACCTCCATGCCCCCATGCTCAGAAACAGCTCCATGAATCATAGAATCATAGAATCATAGAAGTAGGGTCAGAAGGGACCTTCTAGATCTTCAAGTCCGACCCCCTGCCGGGGCAGGAGGAAGACTGGGCTCAAATGACCCCAGCCAGGTAGGCATCAAGCCTCTTCTTAAAGACCACCAGGTCACATGGTCCCCCCTCAGCCTTCTCTTGTGAAGGCTGAATAGGTTCAGGTCCCATAGCCTCTCATTGTAGGGTCTGTCCTGCTGTCCCCGGATCATGGTGATGGCCCCCCTCTGGACCCTCTCAATGTTGTCCACATCCCGCTTGAAGTGGGGTGCCCAGAACTGGACACAGTACTCCAGCTGTGGCCTGACCAGTGTCATGTAGAGGGGGAGGATCACCTCCTTGGCCCTGCTTGAGATGCATCTGTGGATGCACGATAAGGGCTGGTTAGCTCTGCCGACCGTGACCTCGCATTGTTGGCCCATGTTCATCTTGGAGTCAATAATGACTCCAAGATCCCTTTCTGCCTCCATGCTCTCAAGAAGGGAGGTTCCCATCTTATAAGTGTGCTACTGGTTACTACTGCCCAAGTGCAGCACCCTGAACTTGTCAGTATTGAAACGCATCCTGTTTTTTTAGACCACCCCTGCCACCTATCCAGATCTTGCTGCAGTCTTTCCCTCCCTACCAGCGTGCCCACCTCACCCTACATTTGGTATCATCAGCAAATTTAAACAGGTTGCTTTTCATCCTGTCATCCAAATCACTGATAAAGAAATTCAACAGCGCGGGCCCAAGGACCGAGCCATGGGGGACTCCGCTGCCCACTTCCCCCCAGGTCGAATATGACCCATCTACCACCACCCTCTGAGTACGACCCTTCAGCCAATTTGCAATCCATCTGACCGTGTAGGCATCGATGCCACAGTCGCCTAGTTTTTTAATGAGGATGGGGTGGTCGACAGTGTCAAAGGCCTTGCTGAAGTCCAGAAAGACTCCATCCCCTGCGACACCTGCATCCAATGCTTTTGTAACCTGATCATAAAAGGCAATCAGGTTGGTCAGACATGACCTGCCCCTAATGAAACCGTGCTGGTTGCCCTTGAGCATCATCCCCAATGCCAGCCCATCACAGATGTGCTCCTTGATGATCTTCTCAAAGAGTTTCCCCAGGATTGAGGTAAGACTGACGGGCCTATAGTTGCCCGGGTCCTCCCTCCTCCCTTTTTTAAAGAAGGGGCCCACATTGGCTATCTTCCAATCATCTGGCACCTGGCCCGAGCACCATGAGCGCTCGTAAAGCCATGCCAAGGGTCCTGCAATAACCCCTGCTAGCTCCCTCAACACCCTGGGGTGGAGAGCATCTGGACCTGCTGATTTGAACATGTCCAGCCCCTCCAGAAGCACTCTAACCCGGTCCTCCTCGACCTTAGGCCTGGAGGTATTCCCCTCGAGTCCATCTTGAAACACGGTGGGGGAGTCCCAGTCCCTGCACAAGAAAACAGAGGTGAAGAATTTGTTAAAGATGTCTGCTTTCTCCTTTGGCGCAACCACCAGATTGTCCAGCATATCTTGCAAGGGCCCCACGTTTTCTGGTGCCTTCTTCATCCTCCCTGTATATTTGAAAAAGGACTTTTTATTATCTTTGATCTTGGACACTAGTCCTAGCTCTATGTCCACCGTAGCTTTCCTAACAGACCCCCTACAGGCCCGAGCAGTGGAGGTATACTCCTCTTCGGAGATAGCCTCCCCCCCTTCCACTGGGTGTACGTCGCCTTTTTGGCAGCAACCAGGTATTCCTGGACGTCCTTGGTGAGCCAGGGGGGCTTTTGGGCACTCTTGTCCCCCTTGCTTCTTGTTGGGATCATCACCCCTTGTGCCCTGAGTATCGTCTCCTTAAGGAATGACCGCTCATCTTGGGCACTGAGTTCCCCTACCCTCAAGAAACCCAGCACCTCTCCCACTAATCTCCTTAACTAGTTGAAGTTGGCCCTCTTGAAATCTAGAGCTACCGCCTTGCTGCAGGCCCTTGACACCCTGCGCTGGATGGTGAATTCCAGCAAGCGATGATCGCTATCACCCAGGTGGTAGAGGACCTGGAGCCCCCTTACCAGATCATCGCCTGTGGCCAGGACCAGGTCCAACAGAGCATTTCCTCTGGTGGGACTGTGCACCTCCTGGGTTAAGTGGAGGTCCTGTATCTTAGCCAGGAACCTCCTGGAATGGTCCGACCTGGCTGACTGCTCCTCCCAGGAGATGTCCGGGTAATTTAGATCACCCATGACAACTACATCTCTTGCCTTACATGCCTCTGCAAGCTGGCCCAAAAATTCCCGGTCCAGCTCCTCCCCTTGGTTGGGGGGTCTGTAGTAGACCCCCACCATTAAATCCCTCTCCCTACAACCCCCTTGTATCTTGACCCAGAGCACTTCAGCTTGTCCCTCCTCTGACTCCATTTTGCTGGCAGAGGATGTGTATTGCTCTTTGAGCCTAACCCTGACTTGCACACATCCAGCCCAGGAACCCTATGTCTCTGTGCTCAGGCACAACTCCATGAACCTGATTCTGGATCCTGCACACCACATCTCAGAGGCCAGAGACAGGTTCCCTGCTACCCAGACCCCAGCATGGACCACGTCTCCTAAGCAGGAGCCAATGTGGGCAGCTTTATTCAGTGGGTGGGGCAGGGTGGCAAGGGACAGAACATTGTGACTGCACCTGCACGGAGGCAACCCTATGACCTCTGTGGCTCAGCCCCTGCTGGCAGTTACCCAAGCCACAGACACCTGGAGTGCTACAAAGATTTTTAGCCCACAGCTACAGGGTCCTAGAGACTACAAGGGTTGGGAGGTGTGGGGGCATGCTTGCCTGTTACCCAGCTGCCAAGCAGGGGTGGCCCAGGCACTTGGCTCTGCTCAGCAGGCTCCAGCAACTTGGGGAGTCTGTGGAGCATGTTGGGAGGTGTGCAGGAGCAGAGGCGATGAGTAGCATGTGCACGTGGGTGCATGTACACTCCCTGAGCATGGCGGTGCACCCCCTCTGATCCCTGCTGGCCACTGCTGCCGGTGGTGTCTATTGGTGGTCACTGACCCCTGGTTGGTGCTTGTCACCCCTGCTGCTGACAGCACTGGCGGCACCTGCAGGAGCTCCCGGTTCCCACTGCCATGTTTCTGCCACCGTTGCACCGCCCCCAGCGGCCCGGGCCACACTGACCAAGGCCTGCAGGAGCACCTGCAACCTGCAGGCCTTGGTCAGTCTAGGCAGCCTGCATGCTTCTTCCCCCCCTCTCCTTTCTCCCCACTCCAACCAAAGGGTGAACGTGAACATGTATACTGTTTGCTACCAATTTAATGTAGGCTGCTTACAGAAAACTGCGTGATTCCACCTTGGACTTTTTGAACATCTGTATTTAGCTTTAAAGGTGAGAGTCAGCACACAAAAACCACTCTCTCAAATGCATCGTTTATTGGCAGGGGTTTAGGTTGTTTATTGGCAAGGTTCTCACAAAGACATATATGGCTCAAAATATTTACTGTGGCTGTTCAAAATGTTTTGAATTTTGAAATCTCTTTGCAGCATATTTTTAATAAATGTTTTCAGTTTTTCTTTCTGTTTTTGGTTAACTGAAGGGTGGGGGGAGGGAAGGTGACTGGGTCAGCAGTGTTAGCAGCTGTGCTAGTAGTACAGCAGCTAGTGCTGACCCGTGCACCAGCTATACCCAGGGCACAGAGCTTTCCTGCTACACCTCTGGGTGGAACAATCTTCAAAAGATTGTTCTACTGGTTGGGGATGATTGCAAGAAGCAACTTGCTCAAGAATGCCCCTTATGGCAAAGGAAAGCCAAGCTGTTTCTTTAGGGCAGTTTTACCTTCCTGTTCCACCACTATACCTTTGAAAAATCTTATTAACCTGGGTAAAGGGTCTGGGCGTCTTAACACCACATTTCAAAGTGGTACAAGCATTAACTGGCAGCTGTGGAAACAGAAGATGCATGATTTTGCCATGCAGGGTGGTGGGTCATTCTGCCAAATGGATGGGAAAATGAGCTGACCCAGGATCAAACCTTTCATTTCATGGTTTAAAGAAATGGACTGCAACATGGGGGGATTGTCCTTCGTTGTAACTTCATCCAATCCCTATTTAAAATATTCATCATCGTGTTTTATCCACTATTGGTCATATTTGGGGAGCTGTTAGGGGTTGAACAATTTTGAACATATTCTATGCTTCTTCCGCCATGTAGGGTATTAGTTTAATTCTGGATACCTTTCAGTTGTTAATCTGGAAAGGCTCTCAGTTATTCTGGTCTGAATCCAGAGTAATTTAGCTGAAGGCAATGCAGTTGCTCTAGATTCACAGTTACGAAAAATCAGAAGCTGCCCAGTTGGTAGCACAAGGACTCATTTTTAAAGTTGTGCCAGAAGCAAGATGTAAAAATGGAAAACACTGCAAAATGTTAGTTTAAAGATGTATAATTGCATTATGCTTGTTTTGTATTCTATAATTAGTGACCTACTTAATTCTCTGTTTTGTGGATTTCGCAGACAATCCTGGATTTCACACTTTCTGCAAAATCAAGACAACAAAAAACTTAATAAAAATAAATTGCTGGCTCCCCAGTGGATGCCAGTGGTCTTTACTGCTTGCAGAGGAAGGTAGCAGCTGGTGAGATGGCGTGAAGAGCAGCAGACAAGATAGCAGCTGCCCCCTTGTCCCTCCTTTCCCCACCAGGGACTCTCCGTCAATCAGGGTGGCATGAAGGGCAGCCATCAAGATGGTGGCTGCCCCCTTTTCCCTATTCTTTTTCAGGGCCTCTCCACCAATCAGCTCCAAGGTGTGGGGCTGCTGTGAAATGCTTGCAAAATTCGCTCTGCATGCTGCAAGTGGGCCATGGAAAACCCTTTGTCTCACCACAATTTAAGTAGGTACCCATCTATAATGGCACATCAAACCCCTATCCCCTTCTGGTGGAGTTCCTTTCTGATGCAGCTTTCAGTCTTTAATATCCTGAACTTGTAACAACTTATACCTTTGCCAATTCTCCATATTTAGGATTCCATGGAAAGACTTGAACCAAAGTGGATAAATAGGAAATACAAGCAATAATGGATAAAATGAGGCTATGTGTGTATCTATGTTTTGCATGTATAAAATAACATAGGATAAAAATGCCACAAAATAGACAGGATGAACGGAAGAATCAAGAATGAATTAGATGGAAAAAGTGCTAGCCTCAGATATGAATGGCTACTCAGCAGCTAGTAGCATAGAAAAAATGGACATGGCAAATGGGTTACATTTGCTAAAGATTCCATGAAACTCCAGGGAAAACAGAGTTCACAAGAGTGCCTCCACTGTCAGTATAAAAGTTTCATTATAATTAGTCATATGCTGAGGATGTCAAGGAATTTCCAGGCCGCACTCTCTGCATTTTTAGAGGTTATTAATGAAATAGCATAGCAAGGTGAATTACATTAAAATATTTTTCTAACCATTCCAGAAATCTTGGTCCAAGTTGGCATAGGGCTGGTAAGTCATGAACTTTTGACCGAAGCTCAGATTGCTGGGAGACACATCCTCCTTGTTAGTTTCGGGTGACAGTTCACTGTACTAGAGAGATCCACTTGTGCGTAAAGAGGGGAGTGGGGGAGGAAGATTTAGCACTGCATTTTCACAGGGGCAAGAAATTCCATCCGGCTCAAATGTGTTTTGGCCTGTTGCCTGGCTCCTTGTCAAACACATGACCATCGCTCTGCTTCCTATTTCTGGCCTGGATCTTGATCCTGGGGGGATAAGCAAACCCTATTAGTGGTTAAAATTAGGCAGCCAAGTTGTGACAACACATGCTTATTCTCCAACAAAGGGAAGACATACTTAAAAAACCAAAGGGGAGGTTCTATGTCAGTGCCGTGTGCAATTTATCGGTTTACGATTAAGATCCCATGATTCAGATGTCAGCTGAGGTTCATTATAACTCAGGGAACAGACCTACATGGCCTTGCTGGCTTCCTTCTGTTCTATGACTTCTAAGGTGATTATAACAGTTGCTAATGTTAAGATGATGATGATAATACCATTTCCACAGTAGCAATACTGGGCCTTATCTCCTACCCTGCTGCACCAGTTTAAAGACAGTGTGGCGAGAGGGTGTGACTGAGAATCATGACATTTGCTACTTGATTGTAAAAGCTTTTTCCAGATTGAAACATCAACTGGCAGGGTGGTTGTATAAGAAATAATTTAGGCTTGCTCGTTGATCGTGAGTTTCCATTAAAAAAAATAAATCATTTAACATATTTCCCAAAGGCTGTGTATGGACATTCAGGTAGGTTAGGGGAAGGTTAGCTTAATCTAGAGCTACCTGAAATCAGGATGGGGGGCCTAGTGGAGGAAGTGCTTAGGAGCATCAGGGGGGCAAACATGCTCTGCGGGGGATCGGGGGGCAGGCAGGATCCATGAGGGGGAAAAAAGGGAGTTGGGGAGGCATTTGGGGTCTGTTGGGGG
>NW_005842179.1:383575-407036 GCF_000455745.1 Alligator sinensis
TATTTTTAGCCTCCCTGATCCCCCAGGTCCCCCAGATAAACACCCTCTCTGTGAACCGACCCCCCCTCGGCAGATCCTGCTTACCTTTCCCCCAACTCAACTTAACTTCCTCTGCTCCTGGCACTGGTGAACGCCTGTAAAACTGGCACCTGGAACAGCTTGCAGGATGGAGGGTTTGGTGGGCTGTGGGGGAGGGCTGGTTGGTGCATGTGAGGAGAGTTGCCTGTCTTGGGGTGGAGGGAGAGGCTGGTGGGGGGGCCCAAAAATAGCCCAGTGCCAGGGAGGATGTAGGAAAAGCACAGAAATGGGGCTGGGGCCAGAGGCTGGGCTTTCCCATCCCTGGGGCTGCGTTGGGAACTGTACGGTAGTTCAGGCCAGTTAGATTGGTCTAAAAATGGCCAACCCAATCTAAGTTAGACTACCCTGGAGATAGAGTTAACTTAGATCGGGTGGCCATTTTTAACATGATCTAACCTCCCTGTCTGTATACACTCAAAGTTTGTGTAAAGAAAAAGTTACTTCACCAGTTCTTCCACCGTCTTGATGTCCCGCCCAGCTCATCCACTTCCCCAGTGATGTTAGCCTTGCCTACTTGTTGGTACTGTGTCATAAAACATCTCTGTATATTTTCAGGCATGAACTGCTCTCCCCGAATTCATCCATAATCATCATTCTAATATTATAAAAGCCTAAGTCTGTCTGTCTGCCTGTAACACTTTATTCACACTCTGATTGGCTGATGGAAACAGCCAATCAGAGTGCTCCAAGTGTAGGGGAGCACCGCCATAATTCTGAAGCTGTGCCAAGGACTGGATAGGGAGTGGGGGAGCCAGGGCAGCAGTGCTGGCCTCTGCTTCCCCCACCCTGCTCCCTGCAAGAGGGAAAACAGAAGCAGCATAGGGCATTAGGTGGCGGCGCTCCATCCCATTCCCTCCCTGCCCCTGCCCCTGCGTCATTCTTGATGGGCAATTAGCTAGTAAGAACATAAAAACTGTCATTTATTGGGTCAGACTATAGGTTCATCTTGCCCAGTATCCTGTGTCACACAGGGGCAGAGACTGGAGGCTGAAAGGGAGAGTGAACTGGGTATGACCAGGGATTTTCCTCTGTTCCTCTCACTTGCAGCCTCCAGCATTTAAGATCTAGGAAGTTCTGATTCAGAGGCTGTGCCCCTAGCTCCCATGTTCAATAGCTACTGGTATCCCTTTCCTCCAAGAATTTTCCCACTCCTTTTTTGATTCTGGCTAAAATGTCATCTTCCACAACTTCTGTTGGCAATAAGTTCCATACTTTAACAACACACTGTGTGAAAAAGTGCTTCCTTTTGTTAGTTTTAAGCTTACTACCTATTAGTTTCATTTTGTCACTCCTAGTTCTTGTATTCCGAGAGAGCAAATAATAATTTACTTTCTCTTCGCCATTTAGTATTTTGTAAAACCTTATAATGTCTTCCCTCAAGCACCTCTTTTCTACCATCACTACCCCTCTCCTTCAAATTTCCCCTTCAGGCCCATCTATCCTGGAATTCCTATAGGCGGTCTGCTAAGGAGGGATGACTTGAATGGGGTACAGAAGGAAAAAGCTGGCTTTCTGTTATTGACACTAACTAAAAAGGCAATATATGTTTCTATTTAATCATTGTATTGGATGGCATTACTTATCTATCCTTCTGTTTTCTTCACTGACAGAGGTCTGCTTCTTGTCCATCCTCGGTTACAGATCAGGACTGTGCCTCTGCATAAGACAGCAACCAGTTCTAGCAACTGCATCATATTAGGGCTTCTTAAAGTTAAGAACAGCAGAACTTTTTTTTCCGCTGGTGCTATTGCTGTTGAGCCAGCTACGTTATTTTCACCTGCCATCGTTTTTTTCTGCTTAGATCAGGGCTGTCCAACTGGCAGCACACAAGCTTTATGTGGCCTGCAAGGCATTATGGTGTGGCCCCTGGGCTGCTATCTGGCTGTCACTCCCTCTATTGCTCCAGCTGTAACAGCAGCTGGAATTTCTGGGTCCCACCCGCCCCTCTGGCTTCTGTATTCTGTGCCCACTCAGAGGCCACCTAGTAGGGCTGTGCAAAACGGAAGCATTTCATTTTGACCAGCATTTCAACAGAACAGTGTTTTGTTTCAACTTTTGTTTTGAGTTGAAACGGCTGTTCCGTTTCGTTATGTCGAAATGTTTTGCTGTTTTGACCCTGTTTCAACGTTTTGCCCATAGGATATAATGGGGAAGGTCAAAACAGGCTGTAACTTTGATAGAAGGGGGAAGGTAAAAACAGGCTGTAACTTTGTCATTTCTAGCCAGATTTGGATGAAGCTTGCAGGAATGGTAGCCTTTTCTGAGAGCATGACACATGCCAAGGTTCAAGAAGATAGGTGCAGGGGGTTCAGAGAAACTGCACCCCAAAATCTTGAGAGCCAAACTCCTGTTGCTTGTATGTGTGAAGCCACAGTGGGGTCAAAACTGCAGGCTTGCTAGCCCCTGCTGAGGCAACAAAGCCTGACAAGTTTCAACAAGATAGGAGCAGCGGGACTCTGGGTTCTGGGGCCTGCACCTCTGGCTGTCGACAGGCAAAACTCATTACATGGGTGCTTGTGACACTGAGTCTGGCTTGGGGCAGGGGGGAACCACTGCAGGCCTGGCTGACAGGCCCTGCTGCAGCCAAGAAGCCTGCCAGCTCTCATCGAGATAGGTGCAGCGGGGCTTGGAGTTCTGGGGCCCTGCACCTCTGGCTGTTGACAGGCAAAACTTGTGACATGGGTGCTTGTGACACTGTGTGTGTGTTCAGGTGCCCCCTTCCTAGCGCTGGAGCCTCTGCACAACACAGCAGTATGCCCCAGTGAGGTCTCCTCCTCCCCTACAGCCTTGGTCCAGTCAACCGCTGTAAAAGATGGCAGGTGAAAATAACGTAGCTGGCTCAACAGCAATAGCACCAGCAGCACCAGCAGCATCTAAGGTAGCCAAACGGAACTGTCACAAAGCCTTTCTTGTTATAAAGGAGTTGGCAGCAAGACTTAAAGATGTTGTGTTGGATATATGTTACTTGTGGTGTGTGTGATGGCTTATCTTGTGTTTTTATGTTTGTATGTTTATTATGAAAACAATGGAATAGTTAGAGAAATATCTCTTAGGAAGCTTTCAGGTTGAAAAACCCTTTGTCAGGCTGAGGAAGTACTTGCAGCTGGTGTGAATCCTGGTCCTGGATGGAAGAAACAGTAAAGAAGCTAGAGGCTGGCCTGCCATGCAATGCAGGCAAGAAAGCCAGTCAGTGAAAATGGAAAGGGAGGCATCAGGGGGTGAGGGACAGGCTGGGGTGGGGGGTAGGGGGCAAAAGGGGATGTAGCAGCAAATGTAAAAGTGCAGAGGTACCTGGGGAGCCAGATGTCCGGCAGGTTGCAATATGTCAGAATTCCACTGTCTAATCTATATTGAGTCCATGAGTTTCTGTACCTACTACCTAGGAGGCTGATGAAGTGCAGTTCATAGGCCCAGCTCTGATAAGTGGTTAGTAATTTCAAACAAGCACCTAACCTCATCACCAGAACTGAAGCCAACTTCCTACAGCTCAAAACACCAAACCTGCCAACTATCTCCAGTACCCCCACAAACTGCACACGAAATCTATCAAACACAACAATACCTACCTTCGGGGGCACATTCCTCACCAAAAAACCCACTATGGCTCCAGTCTCTCAGGCCTGATCCTGAGAGGGAACAAATTACCAACCACTTTTCACCTGCAGTGTTGCAAGGTTTTCAGAGGAGTGGAACACGGGGAATTGATAGCAGCACAGGGCAAGGCTGGGAGCCATAACTGCATACATTAGAAAAGGCATCTTGGCTAGGGACAGACATTACACATAAATTGGTTTAAGTGATCAGAAACTGGTTTAAACCTGTAGCAGAACAGATGTTCAATGCACATAAACCAGTTTGAAAATGGCTGAAACTGGTTTGAGATAAGCCTGGTTGAATATAGTATCAGACTTAACTGATTTGGCTCAAACCGGTTTATGCAATGTCTGTCCCAGACCTCTTGCTGGTTTAAATTAAATCAGACTCCCTCAGCATCCCGGCATATTCTCTGGCTGTGTGGGGCTCTCTGTTCCACAGCAGGGTTGACCCCTCCGCTCTGCTCCCTGGCTGCAGCTCTGGTAGTCTCTGTAGGCATTTGCCTGGCTTCTGCTCCACCCCTTCTCTTCCCACTCTCTGCCAAGCAGGCATTCCCTCATCCCTCACAGACACCTCTCAGTATTAGCTAGCAGACCACATGCTGGCTACCTCTGAGCTGTGGCACATGGGACAAAGGCAGAATCAACAGGTAGCTGGTAATGTCCCTCTGTTGTTTTCTTAATGGACTGATAAACACTGAGTTAGGGGTGATAAAATTCCCTGCTGCGCTGCTTAGCATGTGGGGGAATCCTCCCTAATTGCAGTGTCCTGGCCATGCCCTCCCCCCCTCAGCTAAGTACTGTAGAAAGGAAGGAAGGGCTGGTCTAGCACCCCATGGCTTCTGGACTAAGCCACTGCAGGCATGTGCCTGCATGTCTGGGATGCCTGTCTGGTTACAAACTGATTCAGCCTAGTCAGGTTAAACTAACCTGCAAAGATTGAATCAATTCAGGCTCAGGCTTTTTAAATCTCTGTCCCTAGCCCTTGTGTCCCACTTAGCCAGTTGAGCGGGTAAGGCTGAAATAGCACCTTCAGAGATGGGATGAAGAACTGGAAGACTTCAGGGCTCCAGCTGTTATGACTCCTGGGCATTGTGGAAAATTAATGGCATTACCATGTAAATATTCAATGCATTTTTTGTCCCAACAGCTCCACATGCTGTATCTGGGCTTCTCACTCTTCCTTAGAAGTAACTACTGGAGTTGGATTTTGTTATGGAAGAGTCCAGATCAAACTGCTTTTAAAATCATAAGCTCAAACATATTTGTTTGGTTTATATTTATACTTGAGTTTCACTAGGACCTAAAGGTATTTATATTTTTGATTGACCTTAATAGCCTGATTATCACTGTAGCAGAATAACGGATGTTGCAGTGAGTCAAGCTGATTGAAAAATGGAATTTGATTCATTGCAATTTCAGCATTTCCAAAACACTCAACAAATTCAGTGATGTTATGATTTTTAAAAAATCTACTTTTGGCCTGATTTAAATGTTTAATTTTTAAAAAGTTGGAATGCTTCATTTTGATTTTGGAATGTAAAAAACATTTAAAAATACATTTAAAGGAAACATTAAAACAAAGCTTTCAAAATGAAAAATCAAAATCTTTCATTTAAAATGTGTAATATCACCATTTTGAACTTTTCAGACTGAAAAAGCCTCTACTTGCTTTCTAAACAGAAAAGAAAAAGAGAAAATGGCAACATCAACACATATTTGAATTTTCATGTAAATGAAATTACATTTTTTCCAAAAAAAAAAAAATCTTTATGAGAACTATTAGAGCTGGAAATAGGAGAATAAAATCAAATAAATCTTTTAAATAATAAGGAACAGAAACAAAATAGTAACAAAACAGCAGCAAGACAAGATATGCAATTAAGGTGCCATGTATCAATCAAGTATGTAAGTAATTTAAGAGATTACTATATTGTCATCAGAACTCCAAATTTCTTGCTTTTAATCTAAGCAGGCCCAGGTAGCAGAGACTATTGAAATATAAAAACTAAATAATAATGGTAATGAGCTGAAGCATTACAGCCAAATCAAGTTTCCTCCTACATGACTACAGAGGGCTCTTTTTGCAACAGATCTAAAGTGTTCCATCATGCATTCTGTTCATGCAATGTGGGAGCCCCGTCTATGCTGTCCTTTTTTTTCTAGAGACACCCAAACATTTTCATGAACTTCTTGCTTGCATTAGAGATCACTGTACCTTCTTTTGCAGAGTGACTGCAAAACTATGATTAGGTATTCCATGAAGCACCTTCCTTTAGGCTGATACATAATCTCAATCTGACTGAAAAAAAATCATTTCAAGATCAAGACACTGAAAGTAGAGCTGGCAAAATATACTTTTAAAGGAGTCCAGGAGTTCCAGTTACAAAACTTGGCTACTTTGCATAAGACTTTCAGTCATGGTGAATAGCTTCTATAATAAACATGGTTTGGGTTTGTCTAACCCAGGGCGGGTTTTGTACCAGGATGCATTTGTAAACATTGATGACCAGTCCCAACCCAGCACCCCTCACTGCTGACCCGCTGCCCTCTGCCCTCAGGCCCCGACCCCCACTGTGTGTGGCAGGGGGCTGGTGTGGGGCAGGGTCGGGCCCCTTGCAGCCCCTCGCAGATGGGAACTCTGCCAGCCTGCAAGGGAAAAGCCACGGTTTCCCACATTTTCCTCCTTTAAATGAGAATCCATTTTTAAAGTTTGTTTGTGACCCATTCATATATTCTTGTGACCCATGTTTGGGTCGTGAGCCACGAGTTGAGAAACACTGCTAACCTGTTGAAAACACAACCATTCTGACTGAAATGTCTCATGCTTAATTGTCTGCTAAGGAGTTGAAAAATATTGGCTATTTCAACCAATTTTTTTTTAACATTAGTGAGACCCAGAGTTACCAACCTGGAAGCAGTGAAATTATTCTCCATTTACAGTAGTGACCTTGAACATGGATGCTGGCATGCTGGCATCTGAGATATGAACAGGAAGAAAAAAATCAAAGGCATTTAACCTTTTTAGTATTTTTCTGTCTTATCTTAATACCAACATGTCTTAATGTGGGCACTCCAAGTTAAGTGGGATTTATATTTTTTTTTGGTGTCTTCTCTCACAATTCCAGCTTTTCTCTGTTTTTGGAAGTAGCAGAGGATTCATTTTTACAGCATTTTGTTGTGGATTTCAAATATGTGAAAATCATCAGAGCAGGGTTCTCGGTTGGGAGAGGTTTATAATTCTTGGTGGAAGCAGAAGATTCACTGGGTTAGGCTTTTTTAAAATCTTGGTCATGTTTATGACATGCAGATGGAGGAAAGAAATTGGACTCTGGCAGTAAATGGCCAACAGGAAACTTCCCTTTGGTTTAAAACCAATAAAGACATCTTTTTGTGCTAACAGCATGCCTGTCTCCTAGGAGCTTGTCAGGGAAGGGAGCAGACTGAGGAAGGAAATTGGCAGAAATCTGCTGCATTGGAGATTGGCATATGTGCTTATAACCATGGCAAGAAATAGGGCAGCTCCTGGGTTGCTTTAACTAATCTCAGGGTCAAGACTGGCCCAAACTGTTTTGTCCTGTTCCTGCTCACTCCCTTGCACCTGAGTGGAGCCAGCACACAGTGGAGAATTTTGCCTTTAAATTTAGGTAGCCTGCACAGCATCTAAATCCACAGGCCTATGGAGAGTCACTAGACTGAGAGCCTTGCTTCTCTGTCAGATCTGGACCCAACCCATGCAGATCCCTGTATGCCTGCAGAATTTATAAAATCTGAAGGATTATTTCGATACCAATGCCAGAACAACAAGAGATACATTCACAGGACCAGGCACACTTACTGGAGGTAGAACTTCTGAACAGCTTCCCTGCTGGAGTAGACTTGTCAGAGCCAAGACTCCTCTGCAGTTTACAGGCTCCAAGGTCCATAGTCTAAGCTTATCTGTAACAGATTCACTAATCAAAACAGGCAGACTTTCTGATAAATATACCTAGGTTCCTGAGCCATAAACTGGGATTTCCCGGGGTGTGGTCCTGCCCAAGATAGACCTCATCTTTTGCAGTCACTCCTACTTCTCATTTGGCAACCCATCCTCTTGCCCTTCACTTAATTATCACTCACTCACCTCCACTCTTCAGGAAAAGTCTAGGAGAAGAGAGAGAATGTAGAGCATCTGCTAAGGACACTGACTTTTGGCTCTCTCAGATGAAGGAAGAGGCTGAGTCTTAGATTTGATGGCTACTTATTGAAAGAACCCTGTTATCAATCCTTCCTCAGTTAATTAAGGAAGCTGTTTGACCTAAACTCTCATGCAATCTCTCTTAGTAACATAGGGAGAGAGATGTTCTCTAAGGAAGACAGCAGGCAAACTACTTAAGGCTTTATGGGTTAAAATCAACACCTTCATTTTCATCATGACAAAAATTGCCTGTGACATTTTGCACCAGCTGAGGTTTCTAAGTGGTCTTCTCAGGGCATAAAATAGAATATGTGTAGTTAAAAGGACATACACTAAATAAATAGCAGGCAATATGTACATATACATACATACACTTGTGTGCCCAAGCTTGCACACATGCACACACACACATACATATACACATACACACACATATACACATGTGTTTCATCTAGCCTTAGCCACAAGTTAAATATATATAAATACAAATGTATATTTAAGTATATGTGTACATGCACTTGTTATATCTATATCTATATCTATATCTATATATGTTGAATACTTATGTAACAGATAACTTGTTGAATATAGTGTGTATAACCTTAACAACAACATATATGTTGATACATACTCATATATGTATGTTTATGTATATATATGCAGGTACAGATGAGTCTGTACACATTTGTATGTGTGTGTGTGTGTGTGTGTATGTATGTATGTATGTATGTATGTATCTGCAGTATTCAACTTGTTTCAGTTACAGCTTGGTGAACCAATATAACTCAAACAGCAAGTGAAGCAATGACATGGTTAAGGTTTGGAGTAAAATGAATTGCAGTATGTTTGGAGGTGATGGACTGCTTTAAAAGCTATCTTTGCTTTTTCCATTCTTCTCATTATTTCCACACACAGTTACTAGGATCTTATCAGCTGTAGGTTTTCTCAAATGACAGTTCTTTCACTCAGTACAGTCTTGTTGGGACTCTGAAACTTGAGGGCACCAACAGATGCTACCCGAAGAAGACAGTGGGGAACTTCCTCACAAAGGTAGGGGTCATGGATAAGGATAAGCATGATGGAAATAAAAAAAATTGAAATAGACATTTCAGTGCACACTTGAACTCAATTGCTAAATCTATTTTGAAATTCATAGACCTTATACCTAAAGAGAGGCCATATGTGTAGTCCTTTTACATGCTATTTTCTTTTTCTTTTAAATTCTTGCTGTCGTGGCAGTGGGGGGAACTCTCCATCCCTCATCTGTTATTCCTAAGTGATCTGATCATTGCTGTTCCTGCTACTCGATAACTTCCCCACCTTTTGGATTGCCAACTGCAGGAGCTATCATGATTTTATTATTTTGCTTTAATTTTCTATATGAAAAGCCTGATTGAGACTGACTTGCGGCTTTTGAAAAAGTTTGAAAATACATAATTGGTTTGGTGCAACAAAATTGTCACTGAGCCCTTGCAGACATGAAGGCCCCATGGCCTGACTGTGGTTCTGCACAAGTATGTATCTTCAGATCCATATTAGTAACAAATGTCATCTATATACAGAAGCTGCTCATATATCTCTTTTGGCTGACATTATTGAAGCTTCTTGTTTTTGGACCTGGGTATGGACTAAAAGCCATTGCCAAAATTTTGAGAGCCAGATCAAATATTAAGGGGTGATAGTGGCCAAGTGACCCTTGTGAACCCACAGGGTCCACAAACATGTAGAATGGGAACTTCTACTAGCTTGATTTCCACCTTTTTCTCTCTTTGTATCATGGATTTACCCAGTAATGAAGTGTTGCAAATATGCTTACTTTGCATTTTTCCATTACCATAAATCTGCCTTTAGCAGCATCATAATGAAACTAGCCTCCCCCATGACATTTTCCTTTCCTAGTGGAGGGAAAAGTGAGAAAGAGATTTAAAATCCTACTGACCTTGTCCATTGTCTTTTCCACCAATTACATACTTCACTCTCCTATGCCAGCAGATGACTGGGAAGGTATGCTTTTGCTTGTCTGGTGGGACAAGTCTGCCTGAAAACATTGATGATATACCTCCTAGCTGCACTGCAAAGCTGTTACATCACCTGCTATCTCTAGAAGTGCCACTGGCCAACATTTCATTTCTGCATTTCACCTAATTTCTCATTAAAGTACAATCTTGATTTCGATTTGATTAATAGTCATGAGTAGAAACTTCATTACACTTTGCAAACTCTACCTTGGTGAATAAGGAAGAGGTATGGTATAATGCTATTTTCTCCAGATCTTAAAAATCCCATTGGTGAAAAGAAAGGGTCTTTCTGTCTCAAGACTGGATCCTCACTGGTGACAAAGGAAATAAAGAGGTTAGTCTCTGCAGAAATGGGACCCAATATAAATAAGCTTTATTGAAAGGTTCATTTAGGAAAACATTTGTAGCATCAAAGGATGTAAAATCCCTGCCCTAGCCATCACAAAGTGCAAGCTGCGTTACTGTATCCTGAACTTGCTCACAGTCCTAATTTCTTATTGTATTTCCTTTTCCATCTGGACCCCTCTCCCACTGAATTGGCTGCACTGGGCAGAAGACTTAGTCAGAACCTGTGCCTTTGTAGGTTCAGATGTTTCCAGGAGGTACTTGTTCTCCTTTCAGTCTAACCATCCCACAGGTTAATGGCTCAGTTTCAGTGCCTGAGCATTTCCAAGCCCATCCACAAAGCCAGGCACCTGGTGCATCCAAACTGACAAAACTGGCCCAACGAACTCACACATCCAAACTTTTCCACTGGGAAATAAGAATCCTTTGTTTATTCACTGTTTTATTCACTGTGTCTGCTGAGGTACCAATGCCACATGTTTCCTGCACACAACCATTCCCTGGTTCCAGCTATTTTCACTTCCAGCTATGGATTTAGGAGAATAAGAGGATGGAAAACAAAGGGAAACACTCTTTTCTTCCACCCAGCATCTGAGTACACAGGACACAACAGCCACTGAATGCACCAAAAGAGCCTGTGTTCTTTTGACTGCTGTCATGGGACACTTGAGTGCTAGCTGGCAGATTTGGGTATCTGCTGCCCTTCTATTTCTCCCCAGACTAACAAGTGGGATGTTGTCATGACAAGTAGCTAATGGGACAGAAATGATGCCATTGTAACTGTAACAAGACTTTCAACTTCCTGCTTAGCCTCAAACTTGCTGCTGACCAATGAAATTGCTCATCTCAGGCATTTGAGATTTGGGTAAAACCAACATTTATTTGGACAGTCTTTATCAGAGCCTGCAACTTCTCTGGTGAGAAAAGATGTGGTTTATTGTTCTCATAGTAGTAGGAAACTCCCCAAAATGGCTTACCACTATTGTATTATAAAACCAAGGTCCTAATGACATGTTCATCCTCCAAGTAGCTTACATGGAGGGCTACAGTCAATGGTTAATCCTTGCCATAATGTTACCCCCTACCTCCCCCAGTTATGGGGTCACTCCTGCAAATGTTCCTTTTCTCTTCTACTTTAATTGGGAAAATGCACTTGCCTCAGGCTTGCAGCTTAGAAATAACTTCATGTTAGACTCTGCACATGTAACAACCTGATATCCCTAAACTGTTGAATAGGGATACCCTCCTAGTCATAAGTTGAAGACATAACAGATAATTATTGCTGTAAACAGAGGAGAACATAGAGCCATTTAACATGGTTTAGGTACAGTTTGGGGCTTTCATAAAGCTTCTGGAGTGTGAAACTAAAGCTGAGGTATGTGAGTGGTATGTATTAGGTGCTCTCAGACTTCAGTCTCCAAGTGCATGTTCCCATGCAAAGATGATTACAGACACCTAGCTTCTCATTCATCATTTCATGTCATACATGTAGTGGGGGATAGGGTGGTGTGGCTGCTAAGATGCATGGTTAACAGCCCAGAAGTTGCAAGTTTGAGGCCATAGCAGAAGTGCTTACAATGAGGCTTGTCAGATTTCAATAAATCTGTGAATTCTGCTAAATACCTTGTCATAAGGACATGGAAAAGGAAGGACCGTGCATGTGCTGACATGGAAATGAATGACTTTTTGGGAGATCTATATGATGTCTAGTAAGTGAAAAG
Source organism: Alligator sinensis (assembly GCF_000455745.1). Classification (NCBI taxonomy): domain Eukaryota; kingdom Metazoa; phylum Chordata; order Crocodylia; family Alligatoridae; genus Alligator; species Alligator sinensis. The sequence continues at coordinate 395,508 of NW_005842179.1, forward strand.
GAAAGTTTATACCAGATAATATGCAGTATTCTCCCATAATTTCTCACATTGAAGGGCTATAGTGCAATTAAGTAGGATGGCCAGTGTGACTATACTGCACCACTCCAATTTTATATGCCCTGCCCCACCACTTTGAGTGGCAAGAATACACTTCTCTGGAACCTGAGCCTTCAGCATAAGGAAATCTACATTTTAAGCCTCCAAAATCATGTTGTCTGGAAGAAATAACAAAACTTCCCCCTGGATCAAATTAGGAAAATATCACGAATGGACCAATGATTGCAATCCTGAAACAAATAGTTACTTTCTAACCATAATGTAAACCATGCAGGTAGAGATGCAGGCAATGTAGGACTTTCACTATAATGACATTTATAGGGACAGTGACTACATGACTAAGGAACGCAGGGATTACAGTTCTGCTACTTCAGAGTATAGGGGTTTAGCTTTCTCCCTGCAAACCCTGATCACGGGGTCAGATGTCTCATCATGATTTAGTACCCTATTCAAAATACATCTTGCCTTAAAGGCGCAGCACCTTATATCTCCACTTGATTATGAGCATGAAATGAACGTGAGAAGTTTGGCACAGTTTATATAATGAGAAAGTAAACTGCATCTTAACCAGTCCCTATATATAACACCAGGTATTTCATGGTGAAAGTGAAACTAGGCACAAAGAATAAAGAGAGATGACATCATCACACAATTGCTCTACTCCTCTACTGAGTGGTAGAGCAATGAGGCCACTACTCAAATGAGTAGTGGTTTACTCATGACCCTTCAGGTTTCAGCTGATTTCATTTGGGTGTTAATCAGCAAGTAAAGAAGACACATTAGCAACATTATTCAGCACCGGCTCCCTCTAGCAGAATTATGGTATGCTTATAATTAAACAGCATTTCAGACCCTTGGCACCAAGCTGCTGGCTGAAAAACTGACCCCTTCAGTTTTCTCAGTGGACTTATCTGGTAAGTAGAAGAACTAGGGGAAAAACTGAAAAAAAAATAAGCAAGACAGCTGCGGATGGGGCAATCAGATCAACTTGAGAGTGTGTGTACGGGACAGAATGTCATTTGCACAGACACTGAACTTCTTTCATAGCATCAGGCTGCTGATGGTGACAGAGCCATCTGTCCTGTCTTTTTTGCCCTTTCCTGTCTGCCATTAATTTTCCACAAAGGCTCTGAGCGACAGTTCCCTCATAGTGACCATACTTGGAAACAAGGTGTATGACAGGCAGGGGGAGAATGCTATTAATCTGTAAAGGCTCCTGCATTAACCATGTGGGAAAAAGATAGCCAAGAGTTTGTAAACTAGGAAATAATAAATGAAAACCTAAAGGATCACTTGACAGCAGGATACCAAGCACAGGCTCCTGGGTTACATTTTTCTTTGCATTTTGGTGGAGTATCACATACATACGCAACAAATCAACAAGTGAGTATTTCTGGAGCAGCTGGGTGTGTAAAAGGAGAGGAGCCTGTTGCTGCCCTGCAAAGTCATAATTGTATGGAAGTGCATTTCATATACTTCATCCTCCCTCCCATCTTTTGCGTTAACCATATCAGACCTCAAGACAGCAAGCCATTCATGTTTGTTCAGTAAAGCTCTCTAGCCTGTGCTGTTAAGATGTAAAAATTATGTTGCTGAATTGGAACAAATGCTTCATCTTCAAAAGCAATCCTTTTGAAAGATTTTGATGGACAAAATGGCATCATGTAAAATGCAAACAAGAATTATTCTGACTTCTGACTTGTTTGGATTGATATTATTCTTGGTGCTAGGCAAGCCTGGCCTCGTTTTACAGCATTTGATTTCATGAATTCATATTTAGAAGGATAATTCTAATATTCTATTCTGTTCTGCATCTGTTCTGAATATGGTCATCACCACCGTGTCCAAGTCACTTCCAGAAATGCACCAAGCAACGTGATAATGTCCATCACATGCTTGTTCTCTCATCATCTCATCAGAGGGGAAGGACGGTGCAGCACAGTATTCTGCTTTGGAATTTCAAAAAATACGATATATACACACACACACATGCGTATGTTGCTATATGTTTTATGTTACAAAAGGTAAAGTCAAGGAAATGTACTTGGTCTGTCAAGCAGTAGGTGGCGAGTCTTGTGATGGTCTGTTGTTCCTAGAAGGGTTTATTCAACAGACCTGGGAGGGCCGCCAAAAATTCTTGCCTCTTGCAAAAAGAAGCTCTTTGCTGGGGAAGACACTTTTGTGCCAAGAGGAGTAACATTGTCCATTTTTCTTCTAGGAGCTGCCTCTACTGATTTTTCTCCAAACCCACAAACCAGTTTATTTCTAAAATAATAAAGTGTTTACTATGACTACTACTACATCATTTAGATGTAAAAGGGGGAAACATCTTACTGATGTTGGTAACAAAGTGGTTCAATCATCTCTTTCTTTAGTAGTTAGCAAGGCAGACAAGAAGTATTAGCTACTAAGTGAGCACTAACAGAGTCATAAATGGGTGGGAAGCAGAAGGTTGCTTTAGAAGCCTGAATCTTAGGTGTACTAGAGCACCCAAAATTCACGTTACGGCTGCCCAACAGGCTGAGCACCTCTGATAATTGTACTATTGGTTCTGGGGCTTAAGGCCAGAGGCATGATCACTGCTCTTGATCATGGGGTCAGAATGTTTGGGCCATGGTTCATTGTATGAGAATTTGAGATAGTCATCCAGGCTGCAGAAATGTAGCAAATGATCCTATCAGAGCAATAATGCACTTAACACAGTTAAGTGATAAGGGGTACAAGAACATTGTGGGTGGTTCTAGCTATGTAACTTTTAGTTATGTCTTTTACAAAGAACCCCAGGTGTGCAAGTGCAACCTAAGTATTGTGTATTCCTGGTGAGAATAAACAACTGCAGAATAGAAATCCCCACATAAATACTCTATAGAACATGTAACAGCATATGATAGATAATTGTCAGAAGGGAATGAAACAATTGAAAACATAAGAGCTCAATCAAGTGGGCTCTATTATGACTGGCTTTTACATCAGCCTTGTGAAGAATCAGTCAGCTTTTGCTTTTCAGACTGGTCATCAAGGAGTGTTATACAAACATTACATTACCGCAGGTCAGGTCACTGAAAGGTATCTAAGCAGGAAAATATTGCCCAAGCATCTTGAAAGCTAACCAGAAAGAAAATCAGTGGGTCACTTAGGGCTTAATTGTGGCTTTACCTTTGGGTGGCCACTGACGCATCCCCAGAATACAGAACATCCCATTGGTGAGGGGCAGGGCTGCCGCCCCCTCAGCCAATCAGCAGTGAGGGGTGGAGCCACCACTAAAAGCCTTGGCTTATTGCTGACTGTTATAATAAAATATTAATTCTCTTTAATTTTGCACTTTTAATGACATTGAATGCAGATAGTAGCAATTCTGTTTACAAGTACAAGCAATTAGTATAACTATTTTAAATTAAAATATTTATTAATTGTCATACTATACCAATAAAATAAAGCCAACAAAAACAATAAAATAGTAGGTGTGAGGTGCAAACACTCCCTCCCCACACTTACTCCAGCCCAGCTCCACGCTTGGAAGCCAGGGGCATTCACTGCACAGGGACCTCACCTCTCCCACTATCAGCATTCAGCAGAGACATTGGGCACCCAGAAATCTGCCCTGGCCACATTCTGGTCAGAGCTGGACTGAGTGGGGCTGGTGGGTATTGGATGCCTGTGGCAGTACAGTCAGCTGCCCAGAGGGATCTTCCCTTCCTTCCCCAGGAGGTTTGCCTGTCCTGGGGAAGAAATAATGGCTCAATGAGCTGGCCCAGCCACTCAGGAGCCCACTGGGCTGCTCTGTGGGTAGCACAGCAGGACACCCTATGGACTCACTGGGCTGCAAGACAGTGACAAGTGCCTCCTCTCAGTACCACCAGTGCCCAGCAGATGGAAATGCAGCGCTCCACCTGCCTGATCTCAAAGCCATTACCTTGTGCAGAGGCAGCGCAGCAGGGTGGGGTGTGCAGACCAAATGCCTGGGCCTGGCAGCCCAGCTGCTTCCCTGGGCCTAGGCCCACCTGCAGCACACATCCAGGGAGCTCAGGCATGCAGCAGTGCCTTGGCTCTCACTGTGCTTGCAGCCATATGCACTGGAGCCACAGCTCCTTGCACAGGTGCAGAGAAACTAGTCCCTGGGATACTCTGCCTCCCACCCTCCCTGGCTGGCTCAGAACCCTGCTCCTCCTGGTTGTGCATTGCCCTACCTCTAGGCACAGCCAGCAGAATCATGAGGACAAATGATTGACATGTATTTCCACCAATGAACTAAAAAACTGGACTTTTTGCTGTCTGCTCCTCATTCAGAATTGGACAGGGGACAACGGGTTCTGAAAACAGGACGGTCCAGTATAAAACAAGATCAATGGCTACCCTACCTCACACCAACTGCTGAGTAAGCATCTAGAAGAACTGCTATTTCTCCCAGAGATACTATAATACATAGGGTTCCTGTTTCCTTCTTGTATGCCTCAATTTGGCTTTACTGACTGGATGTTTGCTGTGGAGATAGAGATAGGCCATAGTCATGCCCATCTCCTCCCAGGCCTTGCCTTCCCAGGGGACTTAGTGTGGAATAATCTCTGCACCCTACAGGGTGCATCTACATGAGCATTTTGCTGTGAAGCAGACTAATTAGCTCCACAATAAAGCATCACCATCTACATGTACACTGGTATTTAGGTGCAGTAAATTAATTAACTCTGCTATAGAATAGACCTGTCAGGGACAGTACTGTCCTGATAGTATGGCAGAGTCATTTACTGTGAGGCAATGCATATGTGGAAAGTGACCAGGACAGCAGCATTTTGAGCTGGGGTGGAGCAGCCTCAGGCTGGCAGCAGGTTTGGGGGAGCAGCCACATGGCTTCACAGTTTCAGCACTCTTGTGCCCCTCCACCCCAGGGATGACCCTCTGAGCCTGCTGCCAATCCAGGGCTGGTCTGCCCCAGTTCAAAGTGCTTCTGTCCCAGGCACATATGTAGATGTGTGCCCAGAAGCAGTGTACTCTGATGAAAACTGCTCCAGGCTAGGGTTCTAAGTTACACATAAACCGGTTTAAGTGATCAGAAACTGGTTTAAACCTGTAACAGAATAGAAGTTCAGTGCACATAAAGCAGTTTCAAAATGGCCATCACTGGTTTAAGATAAACCTGGTTGAATGTAGTATCAGACTTAACTGATTTGGGCCAAACCAGTTTATGGAACTACTGATGCATCTCAAATAAGACCTAAGACCTCATTCTCCTGTTTTATTCAGCCTTGGTGAGGCTGCAACTGGAGTGCTGCATCCAACTCTGGGCTCCACACTTTAAAAAGGATGTTGAGAAGCTTGAGAGAGTTCAAAGGAGAGCCACATACATGATAAGAGGTCAAGAAAGCAGGCCATATGAGGAAAGGCTGAGAGGCCCAGGGTCTATAGCTTTGAAAAGTGTAGGCTCAGGGGGGACTTGGTGGCAGCCTATATATACATCAGGGGTGTACATCAGGACCTGGGAGAACATCTGTTCACCAGGGCTTCCCTAGGGAAAACAAGGTTTAATGGTCACAAACTGCTGGAAGATCATTTTAGACTGGACATAAGGAAGAATTTCTTCACCGTCTGAGTCTCCAGAGTCTGGAATAGACTCCCCCCAGAAGTGGTGCAAGCATCTACTCTGGACACATTCAAGATGCAATTTGGATGATTATCTTGCTGGGGTCCTCTGACCCCAGCTGACTTCCTGCCCTTGGGGAAGAGGCAGGACCAGATGATTTTGCAAGGTCCCTTCCAGCCCTAATGTGTATGAAATCTATTAAATCAATCTCTGCCAGTTAGACTAAACTGCAAAGATTGATTCAATTCAGGCTCAGGCTTTTTGAATGTCTGTCCCTAGACCCAGAGTTTATCACGTTGCATTAACTGGACATATAGATGTACCCAAAGAGTGTATGATTATGTCTTGTCAATGCAAAGAGTCTACAAGAGGCTGTTTATGTCCTCTCCAACCTTGTAAATCTCTAGCATAGTGAAATACAAGATGTCCTAATGTTTGGACCTGAATCCAAAGTTGAAGATAGCTTGGATCAGGATTTTTGTTTATAGAGACAGGGCACAGCTGTGTGACTCAAGATTAAAGATGTGTAAAATATTCTCAAGTAGAGCCAGGAGCCAGCGGGTCAGGAACAAGACAAAAGGATCCAGATTGGAGTGATTAACCAGGTGGTCTGGAGTAGGCAGCTGTATGTGTACAGGACCAGAACATGGGCAATTACCAAACTAAAGTCATAAGCCAGCAGCCATCTGTCACACAACAGGGGTCTGCACTGGAGCCAGGAGCAAAGAGATGGTCAGGAACCAGTAGCCTGGAGCATGGGGGTGAAAAAAGTAAGTTTCATACTTGCGCTGTGAGATGGGGAGACTGACTGTAGAAAGTTCAGTGCACTAAGGACCACATCTAAAAAAGGTCTTAGATGCTTGTGTTGTACTTTATGAAGAGTTTAGGTATCTGAGTTTAATGGGTAGGTAACACCTACCTAACTGTGTAGGTGCCTAAGGATACCTGCCTAGGTGCTTATTGCTACTGTACATGCCTGTACTTACTGAACATACTGTTCATCATCTTGGCTGAAACAAACATTTCGGTTCCAACCTCCTGTTCATAGCCCTTTGAGATTCACAATCTGCATGTAAGTCACCAGTGGGGTTGGATCCAATAAACATCCACTGAACATGCTTAAAACATACTGGGCAAGTCTACACAAGATGCTAAATGTGCAGTAGACTCATTATACTGTGCATTAGTGCATTCTGGCAAAAGCCATGCTAACATGCTAATGCAGGCAGAAGACAAACAGGAGGAACTGGTCCTCGTAGAATGGGTCTACTGCACATTAGCATCACTAAAAGACTGCGCCAGTACTACTAATGTGCATTGAGTTATAACCTCATAAATCCAACATGATTGGGACTGAGCACCTGTTGGACATTTGAAAATGCTGGATTTTTTAAACTAGCGCAGCAGCCAGTCTTGAAGCAGGGCAGGTGGGGAGAGGGGATAGTGGTGACTGGTCCTGGAGCAGCGGCCGCACACAGAGCAGTGGCATGGGGTGGTGAATGGTGGTGGTAGCTGCTGTGTGCAAGCTTCCCCCTCCTCATTTGGGAGGGTGGGGGGAGTGGCAGCTGGTTCCAGAATGGCAGGGGGAAGTGCCAGATGTTTGATAATTCCAGATTTTTGACATCTAGATTTATGAGGTTATACTGTATTAAACAATGTGCAGTAACAATGGTGCATTGATGAAGATGTAGATGTGCCCACTGAGAGCACTGAATTTATTACAAAGCAGAGTACTCATAGTCACCTCTATTCAAAAACACGTTAGGAGGAAGCGTTGGAGATGGTAGGAGTAAAGGGGAAATTCTGAAGGTATTGGTCCTAATGTGACAGGAAACTGAGGACCTCCAGCATAGGGCTCAAATGCTTATACACAAATGCCAGGAGCATGGGGAACAAACAGGAGGAACTGGTCCTCCTGCTTTCCAGCAGGGACTATGATATCATAGGGATACTAGAGACCTGGTGGGACTCTACCCATGATTGGACCATAGCTATAGAAAGCTATACTCTGCATAGGAGAGATAGCTTAGGGAAAGGGGGTGGAGGTGTAGCTCTACATGTAAAAGAGCAGTATACCTCCTCAGAAGCCAAAATTGGTACTAAGGAAGGGCAGCCTGAAACCCTCTGGATCAAGATACGGGGAAGGATGCAGCAACATGGACCTGACTGTAGGAATATATTACAAACCTCCGAATCAAGATTTCATAGAGATTATAGACATTAGGGCTGGAAGGGACCTCAGAAAACCATCGAGTCCAGCCCCCTAAAAGGGACCTGGGGGTCATAATTGATGAGATGAGGAGCTAGATCTGGAATTCTCCAGAGAACTGGAAGGGGCTGCGAGAGCACAGGATATGATCATCATGGATGACTGTAACTATGCAGACATCTCCTGGGAAGAACTCTCAGCCAGATCTGACTGGTTGCATAGATTCCTGACTTGTATCGATGAGCTCTACCTGTCTGTGACAGGGGGCAAGCCTGGGGCTGAGTCTCAAGTCACCCTGCTTGCCTATCTATGTAGGGCAGTTGGGCCAGTCTCTCCTGCCACGACTTTGCTTTTACAATAAACTGGTGGAAAATGTGGGAGACTTCCCTATATGCCCCAATGCCAGGGGATGCATTGGGGCATATAGGCTCTGTATTGCCCCTGCGCCGTGGCCCATGCCTCACAGATGGCATCCAGTATGTCACTATGCTCCTGGCCTAGAGCTGGGCCAACTTAATCCTTTGTCAGGTCTCATTCATATCACACACTCATGCCGCCCCCCTCTCACTGGGATCTCTTGCACTCCACCCTCTCTCACAGAGTCCATATGCAATAAGCTAGTAGAAGGCAAAATTCTGAATGACAGGCAGCATGGTTTTGTCATGGGTAGGTCATGTCTGACTAACCTCATCTCCTTATATGACCAGGTTGCTCACCACCTGGAAAAGGGAGATACGGTTGACAGTGTTTACTTGGACCTTAAGAAGGCCTTTGATTTGGTGTCCCATGAGGCTCTCAAGGTAAAACTAAGGGACTATGGGCTCAACAATTCAATGGCTAGGATGGGTAGGAAAGTGGCTGTGGGGTAGACCCAGAGAACAGTAATAGGTGGAAGCTAGCCAGTGGGGTCACACAGGGTTTGGTGCTTGGACCAATGCTTTTCAACATCTTCATTAGTGATCTGGATGTAGGGTGAAAAGCACACTGGAAAAGTTAACTGATGACATGAAGCTGTGGGGAAGTCTGGTCACGCATCAGGGTAGGTTGATGATCCAGGTGGACCTAGATAGATAAATTAGATGCGTGAATCAGAACCAGATGCAATTCAACACTGAAAAGTGTAAAGTGCTCCATCTGGGGAGGAAAAATCCGCAATAAACTTATAGGCTTGGTGGTGCTACACTAGCTAGCACCACATCCAAAAGGGACCTGGGTATCATAATTGACCATAAAATGAATATGGACCACCTGTGTGATGCTACAATTAGCAGAGCAAACAATATGCTGGCATTCATCAACTGATGCATCTCAAGCAAAACTAAAAGAGTTATTCTCCCACTCTACTTGGCATTGGTGAGGCCGCAGCTGGAGTACTGCGTCCAGTTCTGGGTGACATACTTCAAAAAAGATGTGGAGGAGCTTGAGAGAGTCCAGAGAAGACCCACTCATATGATTAGATGCCTGAAGAGCAAGCCATATGAGGAATAGATTACAGATATGGGACTGTTCAGCCTTGAAAAGAGAAGACTTCAGGGGGATTTGGTGACAGTTTACAAATATATCAGGGTAGAGCATCAGGGGCTAGGCGAACAACTATTCACCAAGGCGCGCCAGAGGAAAACCAGGAGCAACAGTCATAAACTCCTAGAAGAAGGTTTCAGGCTGGATATCAGGAAAAAGTCCTTCACAGTCTGTGTGACCAGACTCTGGAATAGACTTCCAGTGGGGGTGGTGCAGGCACCTACCCTGGAGCTCTTCAAAAGGAGATTGGATGCACACCTTGCTGGGGTGATTTGAAAAAGTGTGTGTCAGCAACAGACTTGGATGTAAAGATACTGTCTATAATTAAAGAAAATATTAAGTATACATGTGAGAAAGCAGAAAGTATTTCTGTATTGAATAATTTTCAGGAGAAACTTTCTGCTAAAAGCAGTCTTGTTGGCCCTAGGTGCCAATGTAGGAGGGGTTCTAGAGTCATATCCCACCCTGTGTAGTCTGTACCCCAGCAGCAAGAGAAGTCCCACAGCACTGCTCTTGCAATAGCAGCCACTGCACAGACACCCAGGTGCTGCTGCTTTAAGAGCAAGAGCCTGTGTGGCCAGAGCAGCAGCAGTAAGACCACACCTGAGGACTGGGGCACCGGTCCTGCAACCCCTACTCTTGGAACTAGATACATACCTCTTCCTCTGCCCTCCGCTCTCTTGCAGTGTTTGCCCAGGGTGCAAACCCTGCTTATCACACCTCTGCAAAACAGCTAAAATTAAATAATTCTGTACTTGCATACAACTTCTCAGCTTCTCCTGTGTAATGCAGGGAATGTCACTTTTTCCAAAGCAATCAGAAAAGTACACCATGAAGGAACCAGAAGTTTGCCACTTTGCTTGACATGGCTTATCCAGCTATGATAACTGTCATCTTGAACAGTTACTGAACAAGGACATCCTGAGTTAAAGTTATGAGCTTCTGAAGAGCTGATGCTCTAATAGAGCTTGTATCTTCTGTGATCTACTGCAGAAGGGGATCCATAATGCATTCCCATCTATGGCTTACAGTCATTAAATATTTCAGTTTTAGACATTTTTAAGCATTATACTATTTGCAGTATAAATATGGCCTTAATTTTGCATCAAACTCTCTTAACACAATGCAGTGAAAAAACCCAAGTCAGGTGTCATATCTCTTAGACCTAGGAAAGCTTCAGCAATTACAATCTAGTATAGATACAGTATTAGAGTCACGTGTCAGAAATACATCCCCAAGGCTAAGTTTTTGAGTTCATTCAGATGGATCCATTGACAGGTCTGTAGCTGAGCAAGGGTCTGTGTAAATCAAACTGATGCAGTGTGGAAAATATTGTGCTTTCTTGGTTGACAGAAGATTTTGAAACTGAGACGGTTCATGACATCACAAAGGAAGGACAATCAGCCTACTAAGATCAAGGAAGAGGAGATCAGATCAAAACTTTGACTTACAGCAGCAGCATTACAACAGGGACTGTTCAAATGGAATATGGACAAGGCTAGGCAAGTTGCTCCTTATATTGTACAGTACATCTGCTTGACCTTGGAGTTTGCTGTTCTGGATCTCACAAAAATCCTCCTTGTCTTAAGGACTTGGAATTGTTTTTGAGACTGAAAGTTAACCCTGCCACAGAAACTATTAAATACATTCTATATGAGGCTTTGTCCTTGGATTCCTTCCACACACAACACTGCCATTAAAGTCAAAGGCAAAGAGAAATCTCTTTATGGCCAGTTTGTACACTGCAGTCCTAACTGGTAAAACTGCTGTAGACTTTAATAAGAATTTTTAGCCAGGAAATAAAGGACAGATCATACCTCAAAGAGATCCATGTAGGAAGGGCTGTAGTACACAGATCAGTATCCTACAACCTAAACACATAAACACACCTTCATTTTTGGCAGCCCTCACAGGCCAGGACATAGGGATAAGGTCTGTCAGAAGAGAGGGGAGTCCACCATGAATGGAGCTACCCAGAGGTAGAAGATGGTCATCATCCTCTCAGTGTCCTTGTGGAGATTTCCAGGGACTAATGACATGGCCAGGAAAGACCCCATGTGGTTCCAAAACAACTATGCTAGTTAAGGCTAGAAGTAGGGTATAAGTGTCCCCTAATCTAGCTTTGTTCTTCACAGTTTGCCTTGTTTTGCAAAAGCTTTATTCCTGC
>NW_005842179.1:407067-408810 GCF_000455745.1 Alligator sinensis
AGTTATAGTAGAATCCCTTACAGGATTTTCACCTGAGGGTTTTGCGATGATCTTCCCCCATGGGAGGTCTTTATGATTTGGCTATTAAGGGGTTCAAACAGGAAACTTGAGGTCCCAGTCTTGAAATCAGAGTCCATATAGGAGGTCCCTAACACCCATATGGAGCTCTGATGTAATAGGACTTCACATAGGTGTGAGGATCTGCCATTGGGCTCAACTGCAAGATGAAAGGAAAGGTATGTTTACAAAGCATTGGTATACCTAGCCGGTGCAGAGTACCAGGTTAACCAGGGTAAACTGCTTTTAGTACCTAAGCTATCTTGTGTAACTCTACAAGGCACTGCATTGTACCCTGTAGATCAGTGGTCGCCAACCAGTGGATCTTGATTCACTGGTAGATCTCAGAGCCTCTTGCAGTAGATCTCAGAGCTTCTTGGAGGTGATCTGAGGCTGGGGTGGGAGGCTGAGTGCCCGTGTGCATGCATGTGTGCACCCCAGCCCAGCAGGTCAGTCTGTGGGGGAGAGAAAGGGTGGAAGCTAGATCGAGGTCCCCTCAGTGAGGGACAGTGCCGCAGAGGCAGGAGCAGGGGTAAGTTGAGGGGGGCCCCAGCTGGTTGGGACTTACCTGCTGGGGAGGCACACCCTCAAATAATTTTTCCTCCCTCTGTCTTGATCTGTCCCTTCTTCCCTCCCCATAGACTTACCTGCAGGAGGGGGAGGGGGGGGAGGGAGGTGTGGCAGCATATGGTAGATCTTGGGTTGCTTTTAATTACCAAAGATGATCTCCTGCTTAAAAAGGTTGGAGACCACTGCTATAGATGTATGTTGAGAAGTCTTCAGGTCCCATTCTATGATGCAAATAACACACGAGACAGTACAGATTAGGAATGAGCAAATTCTGCACAAGAAGAGTAAGATGCATTTGATGAGCAGACGGAAAGGAGATTTACAGATACTGGAGAGACCCAGCGATGCACAAATAGAAGTTCACAGGGACATTGCTTTACAGTTATGTAATGGAATCTGTGGCTGTCTATAAGTGTCTAACTGAACTGCTTAAGTGAACTGAATAACTAATTGAACCTGTCTCATGTTATAAACTTTTTTCATAGTCGCATTTTTTTTTCCTGTGGTCACTGTAATGTCCTCATGGTTAATTTTAGCTGCAATTTTCCTCTCAAAAATATTTACCAACAGGGTATTCATCGTCTGTTGCAGCGACAGGAAGCTGGGTCTTGGAATGGTGAATATCTTTCCAAGCTGAATGTGCTTCTGTCAATGATATCAAATTATAAGCAGCTCAACTAATCTGCCTACTGTCAGAAATAGCCGAAGAAAAATGCACAAATGTAAACATAAAAGGGAACTCTCATAATTTGCATACCTGCCATAGTTCACTGTACATTAGCCTGAAGGCCAATGGGCTGCTCCACTGAGTTGGAGTTCAGCTTTGCTTTTTTTATATCTTATCTCCTAGTCAGACACTGTACATTAATAACATTAATTGATTAATCATTCTCATCACTCTGAGTGCAAGCAAATAATTCCATCTATTTCTACCTAGGCTTCTGTTTACAGTCCGGGTGTGCCAAGCATTCAGACTAAATGAAAATATACCCTCCAGTAACTACGCACGGCATCTCTCATAACAAGCTGCAGAAACTCTCTAAAGCATTGCTGCTATGTTGTGGGGAATCTTGAGAATCTTAAGCTTAACTCACCATGCCTTCAAGCCTTCAGCAG
>NW_005842179.1:408841-466671 GCF_000455745.1 Alligator sinensis
TGGCGAGTTAGAGGCTGCTGGGATTCATCTGTGCAGATTATTATTCTAACACTAGCATCTGTCATTTTTAGGGAAAAGGAGAGGCCCTACAAGTAACAAATTAGTGGTGGCTGGGAATTTGTACGAGACAATCCGGTAACATGAGTTCCAATTGGATCAAAGGGGCCAGAGCATTCCTCACTGAATGATGTTTTCCATCTTTTGACAAGCTTTACAAGATCAGTCATAAATATTTCATTTCTGTGTTCAATTTTTTTTTCTTTTTTCGGGGGAAAATACATTTTCTCCCTCTTCTCATTTCCTTATCTTGACCATCAGATCAGTTGAGGTCAAAACATGCAGTTAGTTAGCATCCTGTGGTTTTGGCTATATGAGGTGTGTAGTAATCAAAAGACAAGTTTGGGTGGCAGTACTCTTGGGATTTTATTTCCAGCTGTGGCACAGACTTCTTGAGTGATCCTTGGGCAAACTTCATCTCCCCTAGCTTCACTTTGCCCATTTGTAAAATAGGAATTATAGTCCAAATTTTCTGGGTCTGGTATCTCAGGACTTGTTATGGACCATTTTATAGATAAGTACTGCCTGTGCACATTCTCCATCCTATGCGTTAGCCTGTTTCTTTTTTCCTCATGCCTGTACAAATGTCTTGAATTCTTAAGGTAAAATCTTACTTCTGTTGAAATATCTGGGAGGTTTTCCATTGACTTCAAGGGGCTGAGGATATCACCTGGAATCTAAATGTTCTCTCCATAAAGGTGGTACAGGATGGGCTCTGCTACAGACTTCCATCTTACAAGATCCAGAATGCCCTTGATGAGAGTGAAAAGTAGTTCTTACTTCTGTGCTTGTTCAGTCCTTGGCCTTTCTGTTGAGACCATTAGTGATGGGGATTTTTGCAATGTGGATACCTGGGCAAAGTCCACCAACCCACTTTGTACAATAGGGTATGGCCATCCGGGGTCATGACTTTTGAGTACTGCTATCCTGGGCCTCATTTGAACTGGTGACTTTTGGTGAAAAGTTTTGTATCTAATTACTGACAGCCCGAGTTATTCATTCCATGTCGAACCCTGTAATGCTGACTGTGTTACTAACAACTCTGGCCTGCTCTGTTTTATTAGCTAAAACTGCTAATTTTTATTGCTGCTAAGGTGTGATTCCTTTTTGTGTTCAACCCATTGCTGGTGCACAAAATGACTCTTAAAGGTTTGGAAGAGCAGCTTCTCTTGCTATAAACTGTTACACTCTGATTCAGGAAATCACTTAAGTATGCACTTTTGTCTTGTTGGAATCAGTTGGATTTGTGTTTTCCTGAGTGGAGCACTACTTAAGAAGTAATTCTCTGAATTTGTGTCTTAATTATCAGAGTTAACTCAAAGCCAGCAATCATAAAAATGTATGCACTACCCATTAGAATCACAGTTGTTGTAATATGCAACAGAAAAGGAAATGAATGTAAGTCCATTACAATTGCACCTTGATAGGAAGGAATCAACGAACATCAGAAAGTAGACAATCCCTTCTGAGCAACTGTCTCTTTCAAATATTTCATGTTATGCTCCCATTTTCAAAAATCTCCTAAGCCATGTTGCCAAATCTAATTTGTGTTGGCACATTTCTCTATCTATTCAAGGCATCTTTTGATAGTTTTACTTCCTGGGTTCCATAATACTTCGTCTCTGTTTTCAACAAGTCACAAATCTCATTGTGGCTAAATGAAAGCACACTCAGGGATTCTTGCATACACTTCATATTTGCTTGCAGTCAAGTTGTCCTTCAAAGGAGCTGCAAAACTGAATAATTGTCCCTTCTATAAATGAAGTGCATGTTGTGATTCTAAAATAAGATTTTAAAACAGTACTGCCTACACGTGAGAGTTGTATGCTGGACTGGGTGGGGAAGTGCCAAATGTAACATTTTAATGGGTGATACATTCAAACCCTCTAGCAACTGGAACTAATGGGGACAGGCAGAGTTATGAAAAATGAACCTCTAAGTCTCCACTGAGAGATATCAATTCCACTTAGTCCCCACAAAGCTACTTCCCAGAGACCTCAAGTTTTTTTGATGCTTTTTAAGCAAAAAAGGACCATTTAAGATGCTTGTGAATAATAGCTACCTCACAGGTACTGCAGCGTTTCTATTCTAAAAGGGCAGGGACCTTGAGAACCAGGGACTTTTCATATCACAAAGAGGTAGGCATTTTAAATGGTGCTTTAGACTAAAAGATTCCATAGACAGCTACCTCGGCCTCTTACTGAGTGTTCGTACAGCACCGAATACAATGACTGATCCTGCGTGAGATCTTTGGGTATCTCCCCAATGAAAACAACAATATCCCATTATCTTTCTGTCATAAAATATGGTTCAATAGTAGATTTCAGTGGCATTGAAAGCTGTAATACTATAATTCTAGTATAATATAGGCCCTTATTGTGAAGGAACAGGTCAAAGCAATCTTGGGAAGAGCTTTCTGCTGAGAGACAAAGCAGAATATTGTGGCTGAGAATCATTATCAGGTTTTTGTTAAAGCCAATTTTTAACTACTGGGAGAGCTTCATTGGGAGCATTGAGTTCAGGTTTCTTAGCTGCATTTTGAGTTCCTGAAGTTTTATTAAGTATGAGCAGCTTCAGAAATGTGTGAGAGAGTGCTAGGTAAAAACTCTTTTACATACTCTTATAATGGTTTCCTGCCCACCTTGGAGCTTGGAGAGCACTGTGGACTAGAGCAATCACCAGCAATTAATCATTTTGAATATATATGACTTTAAAAGGCTCTGGTTCTGTTTTTACTCCCTATCAAGCCCATCATGGATTTTCCTTGCTAAAGTACTTGGCATCTCTCTGCTCCAGATTCCAGAGGCCTGCTTCCTAGCCTAATGAAGTCAAGAGAAAGCCTCCTAGAAAAGAAGCAGTTCTTGAAAGAGAACTGGAAGCAGGAATTCCTAATACCGATACGCAGAAAAGCATTTAACTCCTACGTGGTGAGGAGAAAGAAAAGATAGTGGGAAAAATGTGGTACAGAAATATAACCACAAGGAACTGAACATGTTACTGAGAAGAAAGTAAGGGAAACTGCCATCGTATGGAATTCCAAAGGATTTAGTCAATTGGATTCTGTTTGACTCCCAGTAATGAGACATTCCAAACCACCAGCTTTGCATGGATCAAATTTATTGTTTTCTTGGCCACCCAGCTGGGTGGAACAGGGCTAACCTGGGTGAGAAAGTCTCCCAAAAGAAAGTTTGCATCTCTACATAGACTATTTATATAGCACATTGCATACATATATTTGTATGTATATACATGCATAGTCTCCTGCTAAAATCTGAGCTGTAAACATCTGACAGCAGGGTTACTGAAAAAAGGCACCTGTTTTTCAGTTCCATGTCAAAGTTGTATGCCCTAGCAAGTGACTTGAGGGATTTAAAGCAGCCCCACAGTACTGAAATGGTGCACATACAATGAAATAATGCCTATAAAACTAAGCTCTGTGTTTGCTTTAGTGCAAATTGTAGAGAAGGTGGGGAAGGAGTGATTTTAAAGGATTTTGGAGATACTGTCTGGGAGTTGAGAATTTACAATCATGATGTGACAGGGACCTATTGTAACATGACTTTAGAAGGAAACCAGTGGTGTGCTTTGATGAATTTATGGAGAGCAAAAGCACATAAGAGTGAGGAGAGAAAGATTACATCCTTGCAGTTAGAAATAACACCACACCCATTTTTCCACAAACACACCTAGTTTAGAAGTGGAGCACAAGAATGAGAATCAAAGCTCATTTCTAAACCATTGCCTTCTCACATGTTTTACTCTGTCTGCAATATATAGATGTTATATCTATCTATCTATCTATCTATCTAGATATAAAATTAGAAAGTGGCAATTGAAACAATTCAGCCAGTCTGCTTGATGAATACATTAACATAAAATTCTTGCCTCTGCCAATCAGTATTTTCCTTCTGCGAGCACCCTCATTTTTATATTCATACTCTAGTCAAAGAGCAAGTGCCTTAATTTTCGGGAGGGTGCACTGCATTATTCATATAGCACAAAGAAACTGAAAACCTGTTTTCACACAAAATTCAGTACAACCTTAACCATGGTGCCATGAACATAATGAATGCTTTTATGTGATTGGAACAATGCACAAGCTGCATGGAATTAATTATCAAAAAGCCAAATGTGGGGATGATGTCAGCTTAGAACTATCTAATCAAGATGTCTGATGGTAGGTAACCTTGAAATATCCAACCTACTTAACCTGTAGTATAATTAGGATATCTGCAGAGCTACAAGTAGCTTCCCAGCAACTCTATCACTTGGAGACCTCTGTTCCTTTTTGTGAAAACTCTATTCTATTTCAGGCATAAAGCCCCAACCCATGACAATCTCACCTCCCTGGGAGCTTAATTACAAATCTTAAGGTTGGGCCAACTTTATCAAAATGTTTGAGGTGGTTTATGATCCTTGTAAGTGAAATGGACCTTATTTTTGAGCAAAGCTATCCTGATGTATAGGGTGCTGGTGTGAAAGTAGGTTAAATTCAACAGTTCCAACCAATTTTCTCTTTGAGACTTTGATTTATATGAATACCTCCCGACCCTCACCTCTAAAGCCTGGACAGAAAGAAAAGGTTCACATCCCATTCTGAGAACAGAAACAGCTGAATTCAGGACAGCCATGTTTTTAATGTTTTTTTAGGCAGTTTTATTTACTGTCCTAGTGTTTCACATTAATTGTATGGATGGTTTTACTGGCTGTGGATCAGTATTCCAGGGAGCTGATTAATTGATCTCTCCTTTGCAATGTTTCATGGCCATGTCCTTGGCAAACTTTTCCTGCATTTCATCACAGATACTTAATTTCCTCCATGCTGCATGCTTCTTGCCAGTTATGTTTGGATTTTCCTTCAAAGACTGAGGAACACAAGTTCCATTGGAAACCAAGGAGACCCATGCTCCTCAATTACTTAGACACTTTTGGAAAGCCTGTCTTTAAGCACATTCATTCACAAATTATCTCCATCTCTCATCCTGGGCAGTGCAGTCATTGGCTGAGTCCCCTCAGGCAGAACCTACTTGTCTGAATAGGTTCCCAGAAGTTCTGCACAAGTATGTGCAGAGCAGGACAGTATCTCTGAGACTCTGTTAGGGGCACACACAAGAGGACGTGGAAGTGCAGCTGTTGTACCTCTAGTGCATTCCTGTGGGTCCCTATGTTACATTTCAAAATAGGCTGGAAGAAAATCATCATTCCAACTGTTTCTGAGTCTTAATGCTGGAGTACTGGTGAATAAACATGGCACTCATTGGTACTTTATTCTTGGGGTCACTTGAATCTGGAAGGCAGAAGGCAAGGTAGACATGTCTACCTAGTAGACTAATAAACCAGAGATAAATAAGCTTTCATGAACCTGAGCTCAATTTATCAGATGCTGTGAAAGGACACACACAGAGCAGTCTATCCAAGGGAGGGTGATTTGAAGTGATCTTGGGCTCACAAAAGCTTTTGCATCTTCGATTTAGTTAGTCTCTAAGGTAAATCTGACTACAGTACTTAGCTGGCATCAAGGCCTTGTATAGAACTGCCTTAGAAATAGGGCTATAGCCTCCTTCGTAATCTTAAGCATATACAAGCTTGCATGGTTAATTTTCCCTGACCCTTTGTTACTTTAAAAATGCCTGTCAGGAATTTTTTTCTTTTAATACAAACAATCAAAACTTACTTTAATTGCAATTTTGCAAAACTATATAGAAAAGGAAGAGAGAACAGGATGAGAAGAGATAATTGGATCAAGCTCACCTAGGATAGATACTATAAAAGGAACCTTCAGACTATCCATGTTGGCCATAAATGTGTATTTTAGGGTTTGCTTGATCACCTTGTGTTCTGTACCAGCCTAGGACAGCAGCCAAATGTTATCAGAGTAACATCTCTTGTAGGAGAAACTTTTACTAGTTACTGAGTTTGAAATAAAGTTCACTCAGCTCTCATTTATAATTTTGAGTCATGTTAATATAGTTCATTGATGCCCAAACTTTTGGAACCATGGGCTGGATGACCAATGCAGCATTGGTTTATGGGGTAGATCTGTCCATGGGCCCAATCCCATGTTTGGGGCTGGCTTGGCTGGGGCTCAGTCAGGTGTGCAGGACCAGCCCCAACCCTGCATGCTATATAGAGTCCCAGCCCTGGCCCTGGTCCCTGGTTCGGCCCTGACCCTGCATGCCAGATGAGGCTCCATGCAGATCGTACCTGCAGCCCTGGACCCAAGTGCAGGGCCATGTTATCTGGCCCACAGGGGTTGGAAATTTGGCAGCCGTGGAGCAGTGGTAGTATTAATTGCCACTGCTTTTCTTCTGACTAATTTCTGGACCCATAGGGAGCCCTGCAGACTTGATGACATGATGCCATGGGCTGCATCTGGGCTACAGGCTGGAGGTTTAGCACTACTGACATAGTATAACACAGAAACTGCCAAGCAGGTCTGTACTAGCTCAGATCTACCATGTGATCAAGTGTTGGCTTTCTCAGACCTAATTTGAAATCAGTTAGTTAACAGAAGTGTTCTAATAAGAAAAGGAAGCATAGTTGAAGCTAGTGTACTGGGATATGGATAATTAGGTCAGCCATATTAGTAGAGAAGAAACAGATACCAAGCTCTTAGTTTTATTTAATGTTAATTAGGTGATCTGTCACTTGAATAGGATATTTGGAGCTGCTTTGTTGTGGCTTTTCCCACTTAATTGCCTTGCCAATCATAATTGGGCACAAAATGCTGCAGATTGCTCCCAGCTGCTTGACTTGTTTGTGGCCTGTCTTACAAAATGTCTTACAAGAAGATACAAAAGATTTTCCTTATTTATGTCATTAAAGTGCTTGTAGATCCCTTGACTCTTGCTTTGAACTTATTTGCCCTTACTCTGTAGTATGATACCGTGAAAACCAAGCTAACTAGGTGAACCAGGCCAGAGAGAAAGTTTAATAGTGACCAATGTACCACTGTAAATGCCAATGGGAAAGCAGCACAGAAAAGTAAACATGGTGAGTCTGAGGTTGTATTATTCCCATTGTTTCTCCAGGCAGCTTTAGAAAGTGCAACATTATCTGACTCAATGCTAAACAAAAAAAAAAGACAAAAACTGATAGCTAAAGTAGTTTAGAAAGGCTAGAGATCATTAATGGTTAGTGGCTTTGTTGGTGATTAAGACCAGGCTTCTTATAGCTCCTTAGGCTAGGGATGGTCACCATCATGTGACTAGGCATTAACAGCTGAATCAAAAGACACCTTGGTTACAAGGAAAAAGGCAAGTGCTGTCAGAGTTTGCAGCACAATGCTGCCTGTATTTTCCTTGTCAAGTAAAGCTATTCTGCAAATGCAGAGATGACCCACATCATCTTCCAGGCAGTTTCTCTGCTGAGAACAAGAGCTAGGAAGAGGTAATTGCTAACTTGTACTTTTGACAGAAAATTAATTAATTAATTCTCCTGTTGCCACAGAGACTCAGAGTTGGAAGGGACCTTGGAGGTCATCTGATCCAACTGCCTGCATACATACCAGATTGGTAGATAAATTCTATTTTCCTGGCTAAGCTCTAATGTCCAGTTGGCTCTAGTCTCACCTTTCATGCTCCTTAGGTATTAAAAAGGGAGTGGAAACTTCAGATCACCTGCTGGGGATGCTGCCCACGTGAGAATAAGGGAGCATACTTGTGTCCCTCATGTGGGGACAATTGTTAGTTATGCCTCTGTCTGGATGTAGCAAAGAATCTGGCTTTTGAGCTTTGGTTCATCTTTGGCCCGAGTATGTCAAGAAATTACAAGGTTACTTCTAGTTACAGCAACTGTTAAAACTAATCTAAAGAAAGAATAGCATTTGATGGAGCAAGGGCATAAACAAAAATGTGGATTTGAAGTTGCTTGGATGCATTCAAGCTCAAGAAATCACTGTGAAGTGAACAGGCCTTAGCCCAGAAAACTTGATAATGTCTGCTTCTATGTCTAGTTTTACTAAATATAGTTTCCCTAACACCAAGTTCTGTGCTCCTTACCCAGATGAAATCCCCTTGTATCAGATACTATATTGACTTCCCTTTTGACTGCTGCTATCTGACAGAAGGAAAGGCTAAATAATAATAAAAAAGCCTTCACTGTAACTGGTTCCCTCTATGCTTCACAGGCTAAGGTCCAGAGGTTTTAAAAGAAATGTTAAGGGAGTTGGGAATTGTATGGGATTTGGGTGCCCAGGTCCCTTGGCCTCCTTGGAAAATCACAGTCCTTATGTCCATGTTTGCTTCTAATTCTCAGTGAACTTGGCTGGGGTCATCTGACCCCAGCTCTCTTTCCTGCCTAGGCAGGGGGTCGGACTTGATCTGTTGAGGTCCCTTCCAACCCTAACATCTATGAATCTATGAATCTATGAACTGAACCTTATTTAGTCCATTCTAAACTGACTTCAGTATGTCAGAGCTGAATTTGGTTGAAAGGGGAAAATAAGCCTCTGTTATGCCGGCAGTATTTTGTTCCTAGTTTGGATGCTTATATAATATTTAATATGCTTTTATACATATATTATATCAAACTTTGCAATGTCTGGATAATCTAAGTCAACACTTATTTTCCTCTTCCTCTACATATGACATACAAAATGGGCCTCTGTTGTGAAGTACTGTCTTCTTCAAGGGACTGCCCACTTCATGGTGGTTCTTATTGCCTCTTCAGGTTAAAACAATTTGGAGAACAGGACAGGTTTATATTTTCTACTGTTGGGATACTGGACTCCCAACTTTTCTATTGTTGGGATGCTGGATTGACTGCTGGGATGGTAATTACCTTGCTGCAGCTCCTTTCCTTTTATTTTTTTCTATTTTGAAGTTGGACCTCAGCAACATACAATCTGCAACTTGTCTATATACCAACACACTTGTGTGTGTTGCTTTTCCTTCAGCTTTTGCATGCCTATTGAAAGAGTCTCTTTTATATGCAGGTGTGATATAATTTAAAATTTGAATTGCGGTGCATAATGGAAATATTTATGAAAAAGGGCTAAAGAAACCATGAATCAAAATGCTATGCTTTCCTAATTCCGGTGACTAACCATTCACACTTCCAATTAATTGGTTCATCATGGCTTCTTTGTATGAGACAGTGAAAGAGTCTGGCAGGATGACCTATTTATTTTTAAAGTCCGCTTATGTCAATGCTTTCTGTCCTGTGACCATGTTAGCCACCATTATTTCATGGTGAGGTCAGTCTTTTTCTTTGCTCAGGCTGCTTGCCAGTTTCTCAACACCTGCCTTGAAAGTGACAGCTCTCTGGGTGTCCTCATAAATTACAAATCATGTGCCTCTGTCCTGATGCCTTGGGACAGGCACAAAGTTAGAAACTGTCCTGTAACTTTAGAACTGTGGCTGCTGGATGGGACAGCTGAGAAGAAAACAGAGAGACACATCAGCAGGGGGCCAGTTACATCTCAGCAAGGCTGTCAGCCCCAAAGTAGTGGACAGTTTGTAACAGTGGAAAGTTTGTGGTGTGTGTGTACATATTAACTTAATTACAGTTATGGTTTGTTCTCAAGGTTACCTAATGGTATAATCTTCCTGGCTAAAAGAACGTGCAGAAACTCAGTTGCCCACAGGGAATCTCACCCTTCTACTGTGAGAGATACCATTGCTATTTGCAGTGAAACAACATTTCCTTTTCTATGAGCCTTTTAAAGTACTTTGTAAAGTTGATTGCTATTTCCTCCTAACTATAAGTGGGGAAACTGAAGCACAGAGGTGAATTGACTTGCCTAGTGTCACATAGTGAATTCATGGCAGAGTTAGGAATACACCTGACTTCTCAGACCTCGAATTCTGCATTGGGGTGCTGCCTCCCAAGCTACCAGGAAGAAATAATTGATGTGTGGTCTCTAAAAGATTGGTTGGCATAGTACTAAAAACACTGAATATCTCCACCCCACCACAAAGTTATGCACATGGTTTGTTGTAGTCTAACTTCTAACCAGTATCTTTCACGTTCCTTTGGTAACTGGAGAGGCTGGGCTGCTTCTGTTGAGACTGATGTTTCTGCCAATACTAATCAGTCAGCAGGGGAAGAGCTCCAAGGACAGTGCAACAAATTTCCTTTCCTTCTAACAAATGCTGTTACTCTGTTAAGGTATCTTCTGTCCTTCCCCTACGGAGTGTTGGCTGTGTCCATATCTCCCCATCTGGTACGATTTGCACAGTGCTTGCTTATTCTGTTGCTCTGCTGAATATAAAACATCTACACGCAAAAGCACAACATCAGGAAGGAGCTATGAAACAGCCTGATGAAAGTGCTCCTTCTTACATTTTTAGGAAGCCCAACTCATTTCAATGCAACATAGCCCAATACAGTTAGCAGCTACCTGATCTCTTTCTTTGACAAGATAACAAGCAGGGTGGATGAAGGGAACGTGGTAGATATAATATATCTGGACTTCAGTGAGTCTTTTGACAAAGTCCCATATGACCTGCTCATTAACAAATTGGAGAAATGTGGGCTAGACTAAACTACTATAAGGTGGGTAGACAACTGGCAATAGCCACAAGCAAAGAATTATAAATGGATCCATGTCAGATTTGCAGAAGCTCTGAGTGGAGTCTGACAGGGGTCTGTCTTGGGCCCAGTGCTGTTCAATGTGTTTATCAATGATTTCATGACTGGAATAGAAATCTTCTTGAGGATATTAGCAGATGCCATGATATTGGGAAGAATTGCGAACACACTGGAGGACATGAATGCCATTTAGAAGGATCTTGATACATTGGGCTGGAGCTAACATAATACAGTTCAATGCTGACAACTACAAGGTGCTTCACCTTAGGAAGAAAAAATGAAACAACACACAAAATAGGTGACAACTGGCTGGATAGCAACACTATAGAGAAGGACATAGGAGGTGTGGTGGATCACAGACTCCATATGAGTCTGCAGTGTGACAGCTGCATGAAAAATGAACACAGTTTTGGGGTGCATCAATAGGAGCAAGAGATGCAAGGCACAGGAGGCAATAGTGCTGCTTTACTCAGAATTGGCCTCATATACAAAACTGTTCAGTTTTGGGCTCCACATTTTAAAAAGGGCATCACGAAGAAGTTAGAAAGGGTCCAGAGATGGGCAACAAAAATGATAAAAGGGTGGAAGCAAGCAAGCCATACAAGAAGAAGTTGAAGAAAATAGGCATGTTCAGCTTGTGAAAAAGGTGAGTAAGAGAGGAAATGATAGCAGTCTTCAAATATCTGAAGAGCTACCTTAAAGAAGAGATAGAATGTCTTTTCTCTCTTGCTGCAGAAAGCAGGATGGAGACCAATGTCTTGAGGCTGTGGCAAAGTAGGTTTGTGTTGGTTGTTTGGAAAAACCTCTTCCTTGTTAGAAAAGTGAGTCAGTAGAGTGCTGTGCCTTATAGTTGTGTGGCAAGGCTGATTGTGTAGTTTTAGTAATAGACAAGGATTTGTGTGGGTGGTTTGGATAGGCATGATTGTGCCTGATGCAGGGGTTAGACTAGGTAAACTCCAGAAGTCTCTTCCAGCCCTAATTTTTTATGGTTCTGTAAAATGGTAGCAGCAGTCAGCAGCAGGATTAAAAGGAATTTAATCCAGTCACATGCAGAAGTTTCTAAACCCCACAAGCCTGAATCACAGCTGGAGTAGCAACAGTTTCAGACCACAATGGTACCACAAGGTACCACTATTTTTGTAGATGGAAAGCTATCGTCCAGGATGCAGAACAATACTCTCTATAAACACAGATTCATTCATTCATAACATACTTTATCCATGATATAACATATTTTTCAGTATTTTTGAAGAGCTGGAATAACTGGTTGCAATAGCATTACATTTATCAGTCTCCACTTAGAATAAATTAGTGAGTCTCCACTTACAACTGGTGAAGATTTGACTGTGAAATTGAAATTTGCACTTTGCAGAAGGAAAATCTGCACATATGTATCTGGGATTCATAGATTCACAGAGTCATAGACTGTAAGGTGCTGGAAGGGACCTTGCAAGATCATCGGTTCCAGTCCTCCTGCACTAGGCCGGAAAGACAACTCGGGTCAGGTGACCCCAGAAAGGTGACTGTCCAGTCTCCTCTTGAAGATTTCCAGGGTAGGTGATTGCATCACCTCGGTGGGGAGTTTATTCCACAATCTGGACACCCTGACTGTGAAGAAGATTTTCCTAGAGATGAGCCTGACTTGGTCTTCCAGGAGTTTGTGGCCACTATTACTGGTTTTCTCCAAGGGTGCCCTGGTGAACAGTTGTTCACCAAGATCTCTGTGTATTCCCCTGATATAGCAGTAAGCTGCTACCAAGTCCCCTCTCAGCCTTCTCTTTTTTAGGCTGAAGAGGCTCAAGTTCCTCAGCCTCTCCTCATATGGTCTGCCTTGCAAGTCTCTGATCATATGCGTGGCTCTTCTCTGGGCTCTCTCAAGTTTTTCCACATCCTTGTTGAAGTGCAGCACCCAGAACTGGAAACAGTACTCCAGCTGTGGTCTCATCAGTGCTGAGTATAGTGGAAGAATCACTTCCTTGGTTTTACATGACATGCATCGGTTGATGCATGCCAAAGTATTGTTTGCCCTGCTGGCTACAGCATCGCATTGACGGCTCATGTTCATGCGATGGTCTATTATTACTCCTAGGTCCCTTTCGGTTGTGGTGCTAGTCAAATTGGCACCACCTAACCTGTAGGTATGTTGGGGATTGTTTGCCCCCAGGTGGAGCACTTTACATTTCTCAGTGTTGAACTTCATCTGGTTCTGATCCATGCAACTTGCTAGCCTGTCCAGGTCCACCTGAATCTGCAGCCTATCTTCAGGCATGACCACACTCCCCCATAACTTGGTGTTGTCCACAAACTTGGTCAGTGAGCCCTTCACCCCTACAACCCTGCATCTTGCCTGCAGCCTCTAGGCATTATTGTAAAAGAAATGAACAAATCAAAGCTTCTGTTTAAGAGGATGCTTAGGATTGTTTTGTTAATGGCACTTAATCATGCATTCATACAGAGAAAAATCTGTATGAGCTTTAGCAGAATTGTTGCATAAAAGTGCTGTATATCTGATCACCCATTTATTAGCAGCTTTTTATTGGATGCAGGCTATTTAGTATAATATTTGCATTGTTTTTCAGACAAGATTTTTAGTGTGGACACAAAACTGGCTCTCCCTAAATAATTCATAAACTAAGGCCCTCACTGTGCATATACTTACACACCTGTCTACCTTCATACCTGGAAGTACTGCCACAGTAATATGTATGGAACTTCCCTTTCACTATCAAACTGTGGCAAAAATATACCTGTGCTCAGAGCCAGGGTTAACTCAATCCTCCTTTTTTTTCTCTCTGCAAATTTAGTTTAGCTGTTTTGACTTCTTTGTCACAGCTTGTGGGCATTATTTATGTGCATAAGGAGAAGAGACCTTTACAGGCAAAATTCAAAAAATGATGCAAAGATGTACTACAGTTTTGTCAGGACAGTTTTTTCCTCTGGGGCAAGGATGGAAGGTGTGAGAGGAAGTATAACTCAAGACACCTTTCTTCTTTAAAAGGTACCACCTGCAGAGCTGCTATAATTGATGGTATACAGTGTAAAAGGAGAGATTCATTTATATGCTATGTGAAATTGTGAAGCATTAGAGTAGGAATCTGGGATGGGGCATGTGGAGATGGAAGTCTATGAAAGGAGAGGAGGATGTTTATGTTTGAGTGATGTGTTGACAGGTGTCAGTTAGGCCTGTCTGATGATGGGTATTGATGAATGCATACACAGTACAAGGAAGGGATAATATGCTTCTCGTGTTGTGCAAATTAGAAATCCTGTAACTTGAGCTTCTTGCTCCTGCTTGTGGGTGGTTTTTATTCTTAAAGATTGCTTTAATGTAATGTAATCTAAAGCCTTGCTATTCTGGCATCTTTAGTGTAAAGTATGCAGTGTACATCATATTTTATGATGTATGTGAGAGAAGTTAAGAGAGAGCACTAAATGGGCTGACAGTTCATATACATACATGTAGGGGAAGTAAGAACATGCTCTTCATACAAGAAACCGATTCTTCCAACTCACTGGAAAACTATATTCATTGCCTTCATTCATGATTATAATGACATTCATGTAGGATGCTCAATTACTCTAAGCCAGTGGTTTTCAACCTTTTTTAATTTGCAGACTCTTAAAAGGAAATGGGATGGAGGTGCAGACCCTTTTGAATCCTAAGTGTGGGTATTCATATACATTGATTGATCGTCGTCTTCTTTCATAGACCCCTGAGACATAGTCTGCAGAGCTCCAGGGGTCTTTGGACTACAGGTTGAAAACCAGTGCTTTCGGCTTTGAAGTATATTTTAATTTTAAAATACTCTGTTCCAGGTGGTACTTAGTATATTACCACCATATACATATATTGCTATATAGCTACTCCCAATCTTTAGATGCTCCACATTGTAGTGACCTCTTTTTTCTGAGAAAGGCTGGATTTGGCTCTGAGTCACCCCTGCCACATCCTATGGACACAGAGAATCACTGTTGAGTCAACACTGCCACATCCTATGGACACAGAGAATCACTGGGGGATAATGCAAGCTGAGGATTAAGTCTTAAACCCCTGCATTGTAGTATTCTTAGATAACTGAACCACTCCAGTAAAAATCCATTAAACTAAAATGCAATAAAATGGGCTTACTAATATGTTTCAGAGGTACACAGATCTCACCAGCTCTAGTAAATCTTCCACTCCTTTACCTTCCTTGAAAAAAGCCTAGACCTTTTCTATTACTGTTCAAAAACAGGAAAAGTTTCTTAATTTTTTTCTTTGCCCATTGAATGACTACAAATCCTGCATGTTCGCTTTTAAATGATGTTAAGTCCCCAGGTTCAAATGCTTTGGCATCTGTACCTTGCCTGGAGCCAATGATAAAGACATCTTTCATTCCTTTAAAGGCTTGGGAGCTGCTTTAAACATGCTGGGTGAAAATTTGACACCTTTTGATGTCAGTTTGATTATATCCAGCCCTTTATGTAGATAGCTCTGTTTACTCTGTCTTAATACATGCCAAAGGAAAAGGAACTCAACTGTGTAGTACATGCAGGTGAATTCCCCCTTCCTTTAGCTTATGCATCTACCCTTAAAACACACATATTCCCTGTCTCCACACCTAGATTTCCTAACTAGAAAATAATTAAGGACCAGATCCTGTGTAGCTGTGGAAGTGCTAAACACTCTGTATTCCCAATTACTTCATTATAAAACACATTTCATTCTTGTTTGTGCACAGTTGGGAAGATGGAGACTATAAAAATGAAGGAAAAATTAGTTTACTAGTTAGTATTACTTCATTGTTTCCATAGGCCAATCTTTTTACTACTGCAAAACACAACAAAATGTTGAAACTTTACATCAGATGATTGTAGGTAGATTGCTAAATATGTCTATCAAGATAGGCACAGCATAAAACCATAATTTGTCAAAAACTGTAAACATGTAATTATCTCAGTTACATCACTGTTGTATATCCAGAGTTGCCCAATAAAGTCGGTACATGAGTAATCAATATTAATTTTTGTCCATATATCAGTGCTGGTTTATCAAAAAAACATTTTACATACTTCCTTATCAACTTGAATTTTTATCACTTATTTTTTACTAAGTGTGCTTTTGTAAAGATGTGTTATGATTTCATATTAGTTTATTTCCTAACTTAAGGTCAAGGTGAAGCATGTGTTTTTCTTTCCCTCTAACTTGTCTTACTCCTTTGACATTTTTCAGAATAAAAACAGCCTAGCAAAGAGAAATCAGACTTTTGATGAGGTTAATGCATAAGACTTTCATATCGAACAACACAGGTTCAAATTTTAGTTTAATAGTAGATAAGTGATAAGAATAGAACCTATGAAGAGCTCTGTACCTCTTAGTGACTTTGCTATGAATCTTTTCTTCTGTTTCAACTTGTGTAAAGTCTTATCTCTTCAATTTCACTTTGATTTTTGGGTTTAAATGAGACCTAGGCAAAACCAAAAGCTTCCCCCACCACTTCCACCGAAACAATTTTTACTTGAAACCAAAATTCAGCCCATATTCACTTGAAATATATCCAGTTTGTCCTAGAATTAGTACAAACCAGAGATCAGGCTTGTCTGCTTTCATTACAGAAATTTCCTGCAGCCCTTCCCTGATTATTTGAACTAGATTTGAACAAAATGTCCATGATCCTTTGTGTTCAAATGCCTGTTATGATTTGACTGGGTTATATAGCCCATTTGTGTTCATTTTATCTAGTTTTATACTTTTATAGTTTTATACTTTTTGTATTGTGTGACTTACGAGGCATATGTATGTGCCTTAAAAATAATTCTGAATTACTTGGTAAGCGTAATGATGTTTAACAAATCTATTGTATCATGTATCATCGTAATACACAATACACTTGTTTCTAAAGATGTAGAAGAGCTATGCTACTATTTCTCAGATCATGGAAATAAACTGTTGGCTGTTCCTCCTGATTATCCTATATGCATGATCTGTCATTATTGCAAAATGCTACAAGCCTGCCTATTTTTGAACGTGTATGATATTGTTCAAGAACTATTTTATCTTCTGATTGCCTAGTAGTTCTTAATATATGTATGCACAATGGGGTAGGGTTAAGGCTGCACATGGACCCATAACTGCTGCTTTCTGACTTTGAAGTTCTTCATTTGACAACCCTAACACTGTTTTAATGTAGCATTTTTGTATTAAGCAATAAATATAAAAGGACAAAACCTGCACACAACTGGTAATAACATCCTTGATGCTACATTGAAATAGGTTACGCTCTACAGATAACAACAAATAAAAATCAGGCTATGGAGATGCTATGATGAATTCTGCTCTTAGTTTTGCTCCAGCAATGACACTAGCTTCAAATGAACTGGGTGTAACCCAGGGCAAAAATTGGACTGCTGAATGAAGATTAAAATAGGACCTATTGTCCCTTGCCCTATTGTAGAACTTGATCAACAAGAGGTGGTGGGGAGGGGGTGAACACTGAAGTATTCATTGTAAAGAAAAGCTGTACAAACTGCTTTCAGGGCACCAGCTGCACAGGAAATATTGGGGCTGGATGTAACAGGACACATTCATGTAGATTCTTTTTGGATCAAATTGTCAAGTGTTGCTTAACGCCAGTGAAGTTCTCTCGGTGACCAAGCAGGCATCACCCGCCCTGTGCTGCCTGTTAGTGCGAGCACCCTATTATTCACCTACTCAATTAACTGCTAAGGAGACAGGCAAATATGTGCCCAGAGGAGAAAATTAAGCCATCTTTATTTGTTAGCTAATCAAAATCGAATGGCTTTTGAAAACAGTATGAAATGATCATTAATTAGGAGGGATACCTAAATTTGGAGTTCAAAGGACCTTGTACAAGCCAAATAATAAAGGCACAGGGGATGCAGTTTGTTTCACAAGGCAGATAGGACTTTCACTGGTTTAACCAGCATGATTTCCAAGTTCCATTTAGCTTGGAAAAGAATGAATCTATGTGATTATTAAAACATAAGAGACAAAAATACAACTTGATGAAGAAGTATATAAAATGTTTTTTGATAAACCAGTATTGATATGTGCACAACAATTAATATTGGTTCCTTTAGTATTGACTTTATTGGAGTAACTCCATATTGTGTCTGAAAATACATGCAGGTGCAGAGATGTCTGTGACCTGCATGGACTAATTTTAAATACTGACCTCCTCAGATTTTATCTGCCAAATTCTGCCAGTTTGTGAAAGGCATTCTCTGCAATAGAAATGCAGGATCAATTATGCATTCCAGGTGTTTAAGTGGTGAAGTGCAGAGATGGAAACATTGCAAAAGGCAAAAAATGGTCTTACTAGGGCATAAGTCAGCAGTACAAGACAGAACTCTGTTATGTCTCCTGGAATGAGAGAGCCAAAGAGTAACAAAGCCCATTCAGTACTGGTGGAAGGGGAAAGAGAGAGGTAGGTTCTTAAGTGATCATGTATCATGTGGCAGAGGAGTGTCATATGGTATACCACCAAACTCTGATAACACAAAAGCCATCCAAAATGCATAAAATACTCCAAGCCAGCATGACAAGAGTCATTTGTCCTGCAATCAAATCAGTGAAAATAAGCTTAAACCAAATACATCTCAAAAGATGGCATATTTTGTCTTAGCCAATGCACATGGCATACACAGGATCTTATCTATGAGTAAGGATGTACTGAATATGCACTAGTGATAGGGACCAGGAGAGAGCTAGTTTCCATAAGCAAGCAGATGAGGGCAGTGAACAGTAATGATAATTATTATTAATACATGGGCTAGCACCCACTGAGTTGTGTGGGAATGTGGTGCTTGCACAAATATGCCAGTGCAGTACATAGCAAACAATGTACCACCTCCTGTCATTACAGAGCTAGAATTCATATTGCAGAAGATATATGGGTGCAGAGAATCAGAGAGAGAAGCTATCAGCTTAGACTGAATCTTGAATAATTTTGATGGAAAAGGAAAGTGCCAAAAGGTAGAGAATGAGACTGCAAGAAAAATGCTGAAGTGCAGAAGTACTTGGAGGCCTGGAGAAAGAACTGTCCAGCTTCTGACAATAAATATGCCAGATCTCAAACTCTAGAACAAGCATCTAAATGAAATCTTGCCATTTTATTGAACAAGGTTTCATTAAATATTTAATTAAATTTAAAAAAGGGCTTATCTGGTTTCTGTATGAGTTCGTTTGGGAATAGGTCTTGGACCCAGTTACTCATGTGTAACTACAAAGCTTTTTTAAGCTTGTGAATGGATGGAAAATCTGTCGCTTTCTTGCTCAGTTTTTGGCATCAGAAACTATTTTCACATCTCTGCTACCTTTTCTCCTTTGCCTGATGTTGCAGCCTCCGATACTTCTCCGTGGTGTCCGGGTTTCTCTCTTACACTCCATCTAAGGATGCTTTCTTCTACCTATCAATGAAGTAGAAACACAGACTCATCACAAGTGGGAGAATGAGGGGAAATTATATTGTTACTGCTTTGACACATTGCATTCTAGTGGAGATTTGTGGATTTTACCACTCATTAACAAGAGTTTTATTGCCTTGGGGAGTTATATAGAAAGCACTAGGTTGGGCTGAGGGGCTCAGTATCAGTCTGGGGTCTCCCAAGTAAAAGTGGACACTTTCCACTGGTGTAACCCCTTTTTTACAGGGTAGATTTTCTCAGTCAGGGTCTGACTCAGGTCCTCAAGTGAATCTGATCTGATACACTATCAAAATCAACCATAAAGGTAGAAACAAATTTCAGACAATTTAGGCACAGCTTTCTGTGCCTTCAAAATTTCATACAAGTTAATCAATTTACCTTGCATTGGGTCTTTGCTTTGTTTCCCCTGAAGCAAAACAAAATGATCTCTGGTTTTTAACTACCTCCAATTCATCTCAAAATCACAGCTGTAATCCCAGTTAGTCACACAGGAGAAAATCTTAGATCTTTACCTTTTCCCCCAAGTGGGTACATATCAAAATAGATTTTCTATGAAGTGGGAAGGGAAACTTTAGGGAAACCCCCCCAAAGAAGATTTAAATCCCATTGCTGATGTTTTCATGGAAAAAAGAACACAGCCCTTTGTAAATAACAGAAAAAGCTATTTGTGGGCTCAAGAAAGGTTTGCTTCTGATTCCTAAATGATTTTGACAGTGAACTGGTGAGATTTGCCAACTATACAACAATATTTAAGGTAGTAAAAGCCAAGTAGGAGTGTGAGAAATTCCAGATAGACTTAAGTTAACTGGGAGGAAAATGACAGAAGGTGGAGTGAGCAAAAATAGATCTATCCCCAAAATAAAATAAAATGGTTAGGAGATGGGGCATTTCTCACCTTGAAATAGCCTCTGTGGCACTGATAGGTCTAACCTTGACTCCTATCATGAGGACAAGTACAAGGATTAGTGCTATGTAAAGACATTCAGAAAACTCCTTGTTGCTGCTTTGCAGAACTTCAACAGACTGGAAATTGTTCTGAGATGCTGCTCTCTCTTGGAATGAATGTCTTTGGTGACCTTTCAGCTGCAAGCTGCTTAGACTGTGACAATGAGAATTACAATCAGATAGTTAGTAATGGCTTTCTCAAAGATGGAGAAATTGGGTATGTAGTATAAAACAAAGCAAAAAAAAAGTAGTATGTTGTAAGGACTTTACCCCTAATTAGACCAGAGGCTGCCATGCTGCTCTCAGCAGTAACATGGCTAGTTGCCAGATGAGGCAATGGCCATTTTTGGCCCTACAAGTTATGCGACTGTATGAAACAATGTCTTTCTCTTTTTCACATACTAAATAACTAAAAACATTCATATATTAAATGCTTTGCTTTTCTGTGTAAACAGTTGCTTGGATGGATACCTGCAAGTGACTGCCACCACATCAAAAAGGCAAACCACACAAGAAACTAGGAGGAGATGGATTTATTAATGTTGGAAAGTGCTTTGAGATCTTGGGATAGAAGTGTAACAGGATGACTACTAGTCTGGGAGGTCATCATCTCATATTTAGTGAAAGCCTCTCGGAGTTGAAATGCAAACCTATTGCTGGAATTAACACTCCCGCTCAAATTTGATAGTGCCCTTTATACAGGACTTTTCATTTGTATTCACAGAAAAATGTAAATAAGTGCTCAGGCTGGCCAATCTATTTCCCCTGTAACTGGCAGCATTCTCAGTCATTTTATTGTATGAAATAATGTCTGGTTTTCTCCTCCCTTTATCTTGCTTGTGCCTGACCTTCCATTAAAAGTTGCTTGGAAACTGCTTAGAGAACAGCCAGTGGTGCTTCTTATTGAGATCTTCCCTTTGTGCATTCTGTGCTATCCTGTCTTTTTTATTTCTTTCCAGAAGCTTTTTAGGCTAAAAGATGATGAAAAGAAGTATAAGAATCAAAGTCTAACATTTTTTTCAGAATCAAAAGGAACAATACATTCAACCTCCCACTATACACACTCACACATTAAAGGAAGAAAAGAAATACCCTTCTAATAAAGGTTCCAGTAGGTCTTTTGCATATATATTTCTGTCAAGTGGTTACATATTCTACTCAGTACTGTGGTAATTAAAGACTGGAGCCATAAAATAAGCTATGTGCCCTAAATTTACCTCACAATCACTGCCACGCAGAAGGAGTAGACACTTAGGCTAGTACAGACATTACACTTATTATCACATAATAAACATGCAGAATGTGCTCTCCAGCCGTAACTGAACAGAAGTTCATGGCACATAGAGCGCTTTAAAAATAACAGATTCCATTCTAATTTAACCCTGGATGGATGTGGTATCAGACTAAAGTGCTTTAGGTTAGAGCACTTTATTGAATGTCTGTACCAGATCCCATTGTGAGTCAAGGTAGGTCACATTCTACCGGCATCCCAAGAGGTTTTGTGGCACCCTGCTCACTGCCCCCCACCTCCTGGCAGGATAGTGCTCTGGCCTTCACCAGAGCACATCTGCTCTGTCCAAGCACCAGTCTGCCCCCACCCCCCAGGCTGTCACTGATAAGAATCAGCAAAACCTGTCCCCAGCCCCATGTCCTCCCTCCAGTCAGCTGAGCTACAGCTAGGCTTGGAGTGTGTAGAGGGGGAGGAATGGGGCCTGTGTCCCTGAACCAGCCCCAGCACTGAGGCATCTGCATACTGTGGCTGTGCCCCACCCCACCCCATCACAAATCACCCTACAGACCTGATGCAGAGCCTGGGAGAAGTTCCTGTATGCAAGCACAGCCCCATGGGAGCCTGGTCCTGGCACCAGCACACCCTCCCATGTAGCCCCAGGGCCACATGCATGGGCACAATCCCATGGTGGCCCAGTCCTGGCACCTGCATACTCTCCCAGGCAGCTCCAGGGCTAAGCACACTTCTACCTACACTTCATCATGGCTTCCCCCTTCCTCCACCCTGCACCCCCTGCCCCCAAGCAGGAGCCAGTGCAGGTTGCTCGCCTCTGCTGGATCAGGGTGACAGGGGGCAGAACATTGGCACTGAACCTACACAAAAGCAACCCTGTGGCCTCCATGGCTTGGGCACTGCAGGCAGGTATCTGGTTCATGGGCACCTGCCATGCCATAAGGCTTCTTTGGCCCAAAGCTACAGGGTCTCAGAGTAATAGGGCACAGGGGGGGAAAGGGGGAGCTCAGCATCCATACCAGGGTAAGCAGGAAGATGCCTCTGGAAACTTCAGGACCAGGTCTGGTATAGCCAGCTCCCCTTCTGTAGCAGATACAGTACAATGGACATTTCCAGCCCAGGGCAAAAATGGCATTGTCATAATCACATGGTGTCTGCTCTAAGGTCCTGGAAATTTGATGGTTGTGGGGATAGCTGACCCATGCAGCCCCAGTTACTCTGGACCAGGGGCCACACCCAGCTGAAGTGAGAGGGAGAGGCACACACCAGGACCTGCACCTTTGAACATCCTCCACTTCTTCCAGCCATCTGCACTTCCAGCCTTTCTGCCACCCTTTCACATCCAGATCCTTACCCACTCACAGACACTAAGATTCCTCAGGCACCACTGCAGACCATAAATGATCCCTCCGCATCCTCTTCCATTGGCCAAACCTCGGCACACAGCTGGGAGTATGGGGAGACGAGAGATCGCATCACCATCTAGGGCAAGGCAGAGATCCAGTGCCAGCTCCAGAAAAGGCACTGCAACAGGGATGTCTTCAAGCGCATTGCCCAGCAGATGCAGGCACAGAGCGGTGACAGGGACTGGTCGCAGCTCCATGAAAAGACCAAAGTGATGAGAAGTCAGTATCATCATGTGCTTGATGCCAAAAAGAGGTCCAGGGGCCAGACCATGCCCTTTTATGAAGAGCTGTCCTTCTACCTCTCCAAGGACAGGACTGTGAACACACCACATACCTATGGCAACACGGAGGGATGGGTGGAGGAGTCAACACAACGAGGCCTCAGGACTGACATAAGGAACGACTTGAGATGTGCAGGGGGAAATAGTCAGGCTGGGGGATGCTTACACCCAGGCTGCCAGGGCACAGGAATGGGCTATTGTCATAGCAGTAGGACATGAAGTTTATGTACAGGATCCTGGTCTGCTTGGGGTCCATGTATAACACTCCTGACTAGTACCAGTGCTGTCTCTCATGGAGAGCCCATAGCTGTCTTGGGCAGGAGTGCTGGGGCAGGCTACCATCCAGCCCCCCTGGTATAGTGAGCCTCACTCCGGGGACTTTTCCCTGGGTCAACAGGAATGGGGTTCCTGGGGTGGAGACCCCTGCATGGAAGCTGGGGGGGACACTTCACACCTTGCCCTGACTGGGAGATGGTGAGGGTGAGGGAGTGCCAGGACAGGAGATGTGTGTGGCAGCAAGTGGGAGCTGCTGGCCCGTGGCTCAAGAAGGCATAAAGGCATCTGTGGGGCCCACTCTGGGGAGTGGTAGTGGGTGAAGGGAGTGGGACCAGGCTGCCTGAGACCTGATGACAGTGGTGGTGGTCATAGGCTTCTCCAGGCTCAATCTGGCTACATGACATGAGCTCTAGGCATGGGTGAGGACCATAGGTCTGGGGTCCTTGAAGGATGAGACAGGGTCCTGGGGGGCAGGGGATGAAAGGCGGAAGGTCCCATGGGAGAGAGCCAGGAGTCCATGGTGCACACTGGGGTGATGCCTCCCAGTCTTTTCCCCCCCTGGCTGAGCAGCTGCCTCCTTTCCCACAGCTCTCTCAAATGGGCAGTGGGTCCAAGATCACACACCTGTT
Organism: Alligator sinensis; assembly: GCF_000455745.1. Lineage (NCBI taxonomy): Eukaryota > Metazoa > Chordata > Crocodylia > Alligatoridae > Alligator > Alligator sinensis. Next base: position 432,639 of record NW_005842179.1, read on the forward strand.
CAGCTCCTACATGGAGAAGTCTCTGCTCTTTACTTCTGACCCCTGAATGTAGGGTGCCAGGTCAAAATCCCCCTACTCCGTGCCTCCACTCTTAGGTTTGTTGTGTTCTGCTTCTGCAGCATTCCCCCTGACCCAACCCCTTTCCCCCCTCCCCATTCTAACTGCCCTGTCCAACTTCTTTCATCCCTTTCTCAACCCTCTCCTCCATGCCTCCTCCAAAGGTTTGCTGGTTTGTGTCAATTGGGAAAATGGATCAAGTTCTGCCATGGGCAATGTTCAATGGGTTTTCTTTATTAAACACATGAAAGGTTTGGCTGCTGAAACATTTTATTAAACTGAGGCATATCTCTTCCTCATGCCACATTCCCCTGCATCTTGGTGTGTGTCCCTGGTGGGCACTGAGAAGGGAAAGGGGAAAGGGGGTGGTGTCTGGGCAGCTGGGGATGGTTCTGGGCAGCATTGCCCAGGATGCAGGATGGGAGGCTCATGGCCCAAGGTAAAGGGCAGGCACTCAAAGCCCTTTGGCCATACTCATCCAGAGAGGGCTCCCAGTCCGCAATGGTAAAGTGGTAGTTGGCCAGGGCTTCATGGATCCAGAAAGCCTGAAGCTGTGTGGGGCCAGGGTCCCCAACATCAGCAGGACTCACCCTCTTTCCCATCCCTGTACAGCATGTGCTTAGTCTGCACACTGTATCTTCTTGCCCCAGACTTTGGGCAAAACCTCCTTCCTGGTCTTGCAGATGTTGTGGAGGACATATGCAGCAATGATGGCATGTCAGGTTGTCAAGGCATGTGCTGAGACCCTGCCAGTGTGCCTTGAGGCAGCCAAAGGCTTACTTCATCATTGTGTGGCACCTGCTCAGGCAGTAGTTGAAGTGTTCCTTCTGGTGGTCCAACTGCACCCCCATAAGGCAAGAGGGGATAGGTTTTATACCCAGTGATGAAATCAGGGAGCATAGCATCCACTATCCATCAGCTGGGGGAGTAGGGATTTGCAGGAGATGTGGGCTTCATGAGTGCTACCTGCCCAGGCAGCAAAAAAGTTGCTGAAGTGGCCCCAGTGGTTGCTGATGCCCTGCAGTGAGTGCTTGGGCAACCTGTGCTGGGTAGATGTGGATGCTGTTCATGGCCCCCCTGCAATTGGGGAAGCCTATGTGTTGGAAGCTGGAGACCATCTCCTACAGGTTGATGTGGTGGATGAAGCGATTGGTGAGGACATCCTGGATGACCAGGCGCACCTCCCAGATGGCCTCATCAGCTGTGGTCTTGCCCATTCCTATCTGGTTGATGATGCAGCAGTAACTGCTGGGGGTGGCTAGCTTCATGATGGCTAGCTTCATGATGGTGATGGCCACCCTCTTTTCCAAGGTGAGGAGTGGCCGCATACGGACATCCTGGCATGTGTTGTGAGGGGCCACCTGAGCAACTATATCCATGAAGGTGGTCTGGTGTATGTGGAAGTTCTGGAGCCACCGTTCATTATCCCAGGTGCCCAGGATGATCCTCTCTTACCAGCTGATGCTGGTGATGCAGGCCCAAAACTGGCGCACAGTCATCTGGAGGTGGTGCCAGAGCACCTTGTATCCATAGCATCTTGGATGGCCTCAGCCTCATTAGCCATGAGAAAGTTTGTGGTTCAGTTCAGGATGCTTGGTGGGCATGTGGTGTAAATTAATAATTTAACCTGATTATTATATTTGTCCTCTTAGAAATAATTGTGGCCTGCTCTGAGTTATGGTGAGAACAGATGGATGGATGTCATTGTCAACTGTTTAAAGTGGGTTCCTTATTGGAAAGGAAAGTTTAAAAAATTCAAAAAAGCCATTTGAACGTTAATAATCCTTTTTATTTGCTTTTTTTAAATCTAGGAAGAGCTATTTTCAACACCTGCTAATAGGTATACTCTGGAGAAACAAATATCGAATCCTGTGCAATTGTATTTATCTTATGATGTATTAAATAATGTATATACATATAAGATATTTTAGTATCATGAATAAATACAAGTACAAATATTATGGTCTAACATTTCAGAATAATACTAGGTGACTAAGATACATCAATCTGATTTACCAAGTTGTAGTAAAAATAGTAATTGAATCTATTAGAAATCTTTTATTCTTTTCCACTGCATGACCCAGCCAATATGTATTAATTTTCTATGTTCAGGTTTTTTTTGGTCATGCATTCCATTGCACAACTTTTGTTGAGTACATTTGATCATGGTGACATCCTATCACTGATGTGCTGTCTTGATAAGTCTCATTATTAGAAACGTATCCCTCCATGTCCAGTTAGCCTCTAGGTTCAGCCATTTCACTCATGGGAGGATATAGCTAGCATCAGTTGGCAGTAGTAAGCAATGAGGCAAAACAAATATCAGGCTGATGGGATGCTGGTTGTTATAATAATTGAAGCAGCAAATAAGTTTCAGCACATTTTTCAATAAGTTTGGCAGTTTGGACTCTGCAGGTGGAATTCTGTTCCCATGATGCAGCAAAATCGAAATGAAATGAAAGGCTTTGAAACAGTTTCAAAACAAAATGAGGGCACTCAAAACATTTTGAAAGTTTCCAAACGTTACAAGTTTCAAACTGGGCTTGCTTGCAGCTAAACAGAAACTAGGGAGAGTTTCAAAGTGTAATGGCCATAAACTCCAGGAAGGCCAATTTAAACTAGACACAAGAAAAAGGTTCTTTACGGTGCATCTGTCCAGGGTCTGGAGCAAACTCCCCCCAGAGGTGGTGCAAGCACCTCCTCTGGACTCTTTCAAAAAACAGGTGGATATATTTTTTGCTGGGGTCGCTGGACCCGATGATCTCATGAGGTCCCTTCCAGCCCCTAATGTTTATAAAATCTTTGAAATCTATGAGAGGGTGGGGGAAGAGGCAGGAAGGACTGCTCAGATATTGACATCTAGATTACCCAGCTCTCTGATCACTTCCCCCAGATCTCTGATCATTTCCCCAGCTCTTGCCGGGGGGCACAGGCCCCTAATCTGGGTTCAGGGTTTTAACAGGCTGCTGCTGTAGGCTGGGGCCAGTGGCAGCCACTTGGCACAGCCTGTGCCAAGCGCCAGGAAGACTACAGTGCTGCCACTGGCCCCAGCCTGCAGCTGGGGCTGGATGGTTGAACCAGGAGCTAGGGAATTGAACCAAGGGCTGGGGAATTGAACCAGGGCCTGGGGAATCAAACAGGGCACTGGGGAATTGAACCAGGGGCTATGAAATTGAACAGGGCACTGGGGAATCTAGCTGGGAGCCAGGGAATTGAACAGGGAGGTGGGGGAGTGTTCAGATGCCTGAACATTTTCATAGTTCCTGGTTCGATTCCCCAGCTCCCGGATCTTTCCCCCAGCTCTCTGATCGCTTCCCCCAGCTCTTCCTGGGGGATGCAGGCCCCCGGATGATGCAGGATGACAGCAGGCTGCTGCTGCTGCCAGCTGGGGATGGTGGTGGCTATGGGCTATTTCCCCAGCTGCAGCAGCATCTTGCTGGAACCCCACACACAGATCCAGTGGTTGCACCCCCAGGGAGGAGCTGGGGGGAATGATCAGAGAGCTGGGGAATCAAGCTGACATCAAACTGGGGAAACAGCTAACATGTGGATCTGCCCCATCTCCAGGACAGCACGTGGTGCCCTGCTGAGCTGTGGTATCGTGTTGGTGCCAGGTGGGGTGGGGTGATCCCTGCTGCCCTGCGCTGCTCTGCGCTGCGCAGGGGGGCTTTGCCACGAGCACCCAGAGGCCCTGATTGCAGCTGCCATAGTTGGTGAATGCGGGGCTTTTTTTTTTAAAAAGCTCTGCACTCACTGGATGTGGAACTTGCGGATGACAGCAGGCTGTTGCTGTTGCTGCTGCCTGGGGCCAGCACCAGCACCCAATTCTGCCTGGTGCAGCCCGCACTGAGAACCGGGAAGAACCCAGTGCTGGCACTGACCTCAGCTGGCAGCGGCAGCCTGCTGTCATCCCACAGGCAGATCCAGGGCCCATGCCACCCAGGAGGGCTGTGGGGCTGTGCCAGACTCTTCCCAGGGGGAGCGGGACCCCAGATCTGTGTGTGGGATGACAGCATGCTGCTGCTGCTGGCAAGTGATACTACTTTTGCGTTGAACAGTTTTAGGTGCAGTTTCACAAAAGCCCCTGCACCTATCTCCTTGAAACTTGGCAGGCTTCATGCCCTCAGAAGGGGCTACCATCCTTGCAATTTTCACCTGAATTAGGCAAAAAATGACAAAGTTATAGATATTTTTGTGATTCCCGATTGTAGCCTATGGGTGAAAAGTTGAAACATGTTGAAACAACGTCAAAACAGCAGAACAGTTTCAACAAAACAGAACAGTGCTTCAAAACAGCAAAATGAAACACTGTCCCTTTGAAATGGCAAAACATAAGTCGAAATGAAACAGTGCTGTTTTGCAGACCCCTTGTGGCTACCAAGGAAGGGGAAGTGCTCAACTACCACCATAGTCTTTCCCTCAATGGTAATTTGTGGAGGGGAATCACATTTATGTTCTGAGGCAGGCTGATAGAACACTTTAGACTTCTCAATGTTGGGAAACAGGCCCAAAGTTTGGTAGGCTTCTCTGAAGAGATCCAGTGCGGTCTCAAGGTTATCCATAGTGTGTAGAAGGATGGCACATTCACTGGCATATTTAACATCAAGGATGATTGTTTTGAGTACTTTGGTCTTCAAGTAAAAACAACCCAGATTGAAGAGCCCTTCACTTGTTCAGTATTCAATGTCAATTCCAGAAGGAAGGCAGTCCTGAAATGAGAACAGAGTTGGGGAGTGGGGGCAATGACCCACCCTTGCTTGACCCTACTTCAGATGGCAAGTGGATCTGTCTCTGGCCCACTACATAGAACAGTCACAGTCATCTGGTTGTGGAGAAGCCCCAAGACCTTGATGTACTTTTCAGGACATCCAAATCTGGACAGTATGTTCCACAAGGCTTTATAACTGATGAAATCAAAGGCCGTAGTAAGGTCAATTAAGGCTGCATACAGGTCCTGATCTTGTTCCTGACACTTTTTTTGGATCTGGCAGACAACAAAGATCATGTCAATTGCCCAACAGGATGGCTTGAAGCCACACTGAGATTCGGGCTGAACTTCCTCAGCAAGAGGTAGAAGATAGTTCAGGAAGATATAGGCAAGAATTTTTCCTGCTGTGGAAAGGAAGGTGATACGCCAATATTTCCCACACAGTCCTATCTCCTTTCTTGAAGGTAGTTATGATATTAGCATTCCTTAGGTTCCCCAGGGATATCTTTGTTGTTCCAAATTCAAAGAATAAATTCCTATAAATAACATAAATGCTTATTCTGGACATGTACCCACATCTGTCACAAAAGTCTGGCTGACTGGAATTTCATGAGCAGCAATGTTCACTTCCAGAGACACAGCCTTCCAGTTTTACCCCCACATTTGAGTGGCTAGGTCACTTGCATGGGAAGCTGAAGACTTGGGCTCTAGGCCATCCTTACCCAGGGGCACTTTGAATTTCTGTTTCTCTAACTTCTGAGTACAGGTCAGGCCTTTAGAAGCTGACCCTGATGGCAGCCATGAAAGGGAGATATGTGGGGCTAGGAAGAATGAATTAAGCCAAATGGTGTGTGGATTAGGTCAGGGGTCCTTTCTATGGAAGGGACCAGGATCTGGGTTCCAGCCTGGACTGTACCTCCCACTGAGGCAGAAACTTTCCCACAGACCTACTTTTCCATCCATTTTATCCAATGATTATTAAATGCAAAAAAAAAAAGTGACGCAGCTTCATCCTTTCCCTCCCTTCCCCCATTATTTTTCTGGGATTTAAACTCAGGTATGTACACATGTAATCTGCTTACCCAGAAGGCCAGTCCATATCCCTTCTGAACATGCTCAGTCTACATGTGCACACTTACACAGACACAGTGGTCATGTCTATATGTGCATTTACACAGCTTAAATTTACTGTGCAGTATGTTACTGCTCAGTAAGCGGGAATAGGCTGGCATCTACATGTGCAGGTGTTAAAACACATTAAAGCTATGTGTGGACTGACTTGGGACTAAAGTTAGTTACTGTGTTACTGTGCAGTAAGGTGTCTACATTGCATTATTTCACAGTAACTAATCGAGTGTAACTTTGATACTTCTATGATGTAGGTATCAAATTTATGCTCAAGTCAGCATAAGTCACCATATTTACTGTGCAGTATGGGCATGCACATGTAGACACGTGCCCATACTGTGCAGTAATTTCAGTTACTGCGCAAGAAATATGCATGTGTAGATGTGCCCAGTGTATAGTTAGGAGGGCCTATGTAGATAGCTTGAAACCTGCCATCTAGATGCACAAAGAAAAGGAGAATTCTGCTCTAAATGCCCAACAAACCTTCAAGCTTCAAGATGGGGCATACTTACTTTTTGCATAATGTTTCTTCCCTGGAACAGGTAAAGAATGAGTTTAGTTCAGTGTACAGAAACAGATTTCTAGCTTACATTTTAGAAACTAGGACCTGATTCCAATCTTGTATGCAACTAATTTTGAACCAGTTCAACTCTATTGACTTAACAAGATCAATGGATTTTTGTAAAGAACTAAGGACCATATTTTCAAGCACGTAGTATGTACCATGGGAGCCAAATCTGTAAAAGCACTCTCTCTTTGAAGCAACTCTCACTACAGCCCATAGTCAGATTTTGAAAACAATACGTGGAGCTTTCTTTGAAAATCTACTTACTTATATCTCTATCTAAAAACAATTTTTGCACTTTTGGAAATATGGTTCTACTACGATGCGTTGAGCATTTATAGGATACATCACAAAGAGACAAAGAGAGAGAGATGAGTGGGGTTCAAGTTGATATGTGGTTTTTGGAAAGTTGGGCTTGCAAATGCTAAGCCAGGAGGACTCTGTCTGCAGGTTAAAAACACTCTTCTCTGCAGTGCTCTAGTGTTTGTATTTGGTGATGTCATCTTGTCTGACATTACCTATTGCATGTAATGATGTGATAATATGTTACTGGGACTAAAGAGCTAAATATAGTGTGAGAAAATGCAAGCTATTTAAAGTGTTCTGACAAGAGACGGCAACCGGGGCTGTACTCACTATATGTGCAGTGTTGCATTTAAAATAGACATATGGGATGGATTTACTGTACTAAAAGTAAGTATTTGAACTGAAGACTCATGAGGACAGGGCCAATGGCACTAAACAAACAAGCAACTGGGCACGTCTACACTTTCATTAATGAGTGCCTACTGCACAATAAATGTTGTACTTGCAAAAGGAAGAACTAAATAAATGTGCAGTAGGCTGCTTTTTTGATGGTTAATGCCCAGTAGTACTACTGCGCATTAGCCTAATCACACAGTTTTTGCTGTGACGCTGTAATGTGCATTCAGTCTACTGTGCATTAAGCGTCTCATGTACGCGTGCCCACTGAGTATCAGAGATGGCAAAAAGAAGCAGACCTCTGAAATATGAAGAGAATGCTGGAAAAGCAGAAGATTTTTATCATAAAATTGCAACCAAAAAAAGAATCCTTCGGTTGACTGCCATTTACATCCTGCACTGTAGCTGTTATTGAATATGACCAAGATCTTCCAATTTTCAGGGAGCGAAGAGGTCTTTGCACTTGCACAGGAGGTTAACCAAAGTCAAGTGGTTTCTGAGGGTGCAAAAGAGTGTGCCCATATTTTAACTTGTAGGATTGGGGTTTATATAAATAGCTTTGAGTAAGAGCTAGACATGAGGCAGGCTATCCATTTTTCTGGGAAGTAAATTGTGATTTGTTGCCTGGAGACCAAAATCCCTGCTCTTCTCCCAAAGCACTCCTCTCAGCCCAAGAACATTTTACCACAACTTTGTGTTTTCAACAAGTAGTTTTTGTGTAACCAGATATAGATGGAGAGCTTAGTCTGTTTGAGCAAAACGGAACTTTTTCCTAACTTGACTGGGAATGAGACGAGCTATGCATATATTTGTAACAGATTGCCAATGTGGGTTCACCAGATTGGCTTGAGATACTTACCCTGGGCTAGAAACAGTGCCGGTGAACTCTGAGCGACCACAAGGGTGGAGCAGGGGAACCCTGCCTTGTGGAAAAGGAGAAGCCAATCGAAAGAAGGGGTTTTCAATCCCCTCATTCACATGGAAGGGGGATGGCTGGAGTTGGGGGCCTGTGCTGCTGACCCTCTGCCACTGACTGCCCCAGAGGGGACTCAGTCCTATCCCTTATTCTGTAGCTGATTGTCATTGGATGGAGTCTCTGAGCTTTGTGCTTGGGTCATGCTGATTGCTGCAGGAGCCTACTCTGTTGCTTGTTGCTTGCCTTTTTGGTTGTCACGGAAGGTTGCCCTTCAGCCTCTTTGCGGGGTTGGGGTTTGATACAATTTGATTGCAGACCAGAAGAGCTTAACCTGTTGCAGTCTGTCACTTATTGGGAAGCCTGTTGGAGCTGCTGGGAGTGAGCACCTTGCTTCCTTGTGGTAGCATCTCACCAGTGGCTGAAAGCTGCCAGTTACCCTACCTGGGGTTCTTGAGTCAAGGGTTGACTAATGCATTCTGGTTTGTTTTGTGATTCTGGTTATGCCATTTAAGTTCACTTGTTAATAACCTTTCCTATTATTCTTGTTTTGTAAATAAAGTGTAAATAGTTAAATCAGTTAAATGTTAGACCTTCTTGGGACCATGGGCTGCTCTGTGGGGAGCAGAGGCCGGCTGGAAAGTAAATTGGTGCTGGCCAGAAGCCCTACCCCACTCTCACCACACCACCCTTAATATTGGGCAGGGGTGGCAACTATTGGGCCACCACCCGGGTAATACATTAATGGATTTGCATACACTTCCCCCACACTGTTCTTTTAACCACTCCACTTTCCCTTGGAAGTCCTAATATTCCTAGCATCTACATCCCAGATTGACTGAGTTTCACTTTGCCTTTAGGTTAAGCCATGTGTAACTTTTTCTTTGTATGGGAATTACCTGGTAATCCATGCTTCAAGTCTTTTGTTAGTGTGTGGGGTGAAGTGGAAGGGGTTGGTCAGGATGAATTTTTTTTAACCTCATAAATGCTTTATACGCATTGGGTTTATCGTTTAATCTTCCTCTGAAGCGCTGGACACACCTAATGGTGACATTTTGATTGGGGTTCCCTGACACTCACACAAGTATCTTGGAACCTCTAAGATTCCTGGCTCAAGGGTCTCTCTCTTTTGCACAAAATCAAACTGATCCCCAGATTTGGTGTTGGAAGGAATTTTTCCCAAAGGTAATGTTAGCAGGGAAAGTGTTTTTTTTGGTTTCTGCAAAAACTTGAGGCATAGTCTTCTTACTATGATCTTCTAAGCATAAATTAACCACTTATAGATTCATAGACATTAGGGGCTGGAAGGGACCTCACAAGATCATCGAGTCCAGCCCCCCTGCCATAGGCAGGAAGTCTGCCATTGCAGTGAGAGGGCGTTGACTGTGCCCTTGTTTGCTCTGCTTTTTACCAGTGACATGTTGTGTTGAATGTTTGAGCTTTGTAATATGTATTGTGTCTATGGCATGCACGGAATTGGAATGGATGACATTTGGGACTCTGAATATTGAGGACTGGACACAGTGGCCCAAGAGATGCTTTCCAGTCCTAAGCTGTTTTAAATAATGAAACAATAAGGTACAAGTACATTGACACATCAAAAAATAAAATAGAGAGGTGGGGGAAACCTCTGCTCAGTTAAATTAAAAAATGATAGCTACCAAAATGAGGCTAGCTAATTACATGATGGCAGGAAATATAGTCCCTTTGCCATTTGACACATACTCGCACAGCCATTCATTTTGAATACAAGAAACATTTGCAGTAAGCATACACATTCCATCTCCCTCTCCTGGCCCTGACATGGTATGGATGGATAACTTGCTAATGATTGACATTTATTCACAAAAGTAAAGTAAGTGACTCTCTTATTTGTTCCAAGTGATATTCATTTTCTTTTCTGGATTGAGTACACCATGTAACTGCAATATATGAAAGCTAGGAGCAGCTCACTCTGACTTCTTTATCTGAATGTGTAAAAATACAAACTGCCACGCACGTAAATGCAGAGTATAACTAAAGTCACTTTTGTTGCAAGCAAACTTACCTCCAAGAAGGCATTTAGTTATAACACTAACAGGATTTAATTTTATTTTGTCTTATATAATGACATACCACTTTGCTCCTATAATAGCATCTTTCTTCCACGAATCATAAGAATTTCCTTAATTTTCAGTACTAAAATTCGCTACAAGTAGAAAATGATCCCAGGGACCTTTTATATGCCCCCTTTTCAAAGGGGAACTCTTTCCAAAGTATTGTTGAGGTATCCTTCCCCCCAGCATATACATTTTTATTGATGTTTCAAGAGAAAGCAAGTTAGCAAGGGTGAGATATACGTACGTAGTAGAAAAATCCTTGTTGTTTGATTCTGTCTGAATGCTGTTTATCCAACCTGTCTCATTTAGCTATGCACAATAGCTGTCTCACTGGTGCTGGATTGGTGCTGGGGAGTGTGGTAATGACAATCTCATCCGTGGGATTCACTGTTCTGCATTCACCCCATTGTATAGTAGCAGGGTGTTCTGCCACTGCTATTCTTAGAACTTGACTTAAAAGTCCCCCCATTTTTAACTCAGATCCTCTGAGGTCCAGGCTTGACCACCGACAGCACTGACTTACACTAAACCCAGTGTCCATATGCCTATCTCCTACCATATGGATCAAGGGATGCAACATGGAAGGGAAGAAGATCCTTGAGGAGTGCATCTAGTGCATCCAGCTTACTTCCCATCCATCTCTGCACTGTCAGTCCAGGTTAAGAGCCTGCCTTAGGATTTGCTGCTTGAAGCTTTTCTAATTGCTGAGATGATTCTAATTTGTTTGAAAATCCTCATATACCTCCCCAGCCTTTGAGCACATATAAATGATGATGACTTAGCGTGCACCAGGAGATCCCAGCTGATGTTTGCTATGCCTCCCTGAGTGACTGGAAAAGCAGCTCTTGGAATTTGGGTAAGTACAGGCTACCGGGAGTACTCAAGCACCTACCTTTCTTTCCCCAATTGGCATACACTTCCTTTTTGCCAACCTTGACATGAGGCATTAGATTGGCTAAGACATAGCATAGCAACATGGCAAGAAACCTGGTGAGGGTCATAGGGGATGCTGCACATTGCTTAAGATAATAGCGGTTTTTAAAAATGATTTACCAGCATGGATTAGAAAACTCATTGCTGTCCTGGATGTGATCTATCTGCACAGCAGGAGGCTTAATCCCAAAGGTTGTGTTTCAGACCCTGCCAACCTGAGCAAGCATTAAGTTTGGGGTTTTCTGCTGCCTGTTCCTGAAATACTGGGGCCCTGGGGAGCAAGAACGTTTTCTCTCCTGACATATGGCTTACACATGAAAGGGTGGTGTCAAAGGTGGGGAATACATGGCTCCAGGCTGGGTTCTTTTTTACTCTAAATCAGCAGCTTTATGTTATCCCTTTGTATCCTTCACAAAAATGATGCAAGGTGGATTAGTATTATAATCCCTGCTTTACTGATGTATAGGGAGACGCAGGACAGCATTTTCAGAAGTGCCCAATACCCACAACTCAGGTAGCAATTTCAAAAAGAGACCGGCTGCTTGCATACCCATCAGGAGTGTCTACGTGTGCCCCCTACAGCGCTGTTGTTACTGCACTCTCATTTAGTACTTCCAATATTACTGCACCATCATTTAGTACTTTTGGAAGTACTAAATGAGGGTGCAGTAACAGCCCATACTGTACTGTGAGCACTGTGCATAGTTATTTTTTTCTTATAATAATAATATATAATAATAATATGTACACTATATTATTTATAGTGCATCGCTATGTCGCTGTAGGGATGCACTATACTGAGGGAGCATGTTGCTATGGCAATGTAGCTGTGGTACCACGGGTTTTGCCTGTGGATGCTACATCACTGTAGTGTGTTGCTATGGCGACATAGCCGCACATGTAGATGCGCCCACCATGCATGTCACAAAGGGATTTGAGAAAACCTAACTTCAGCTGTGGATGCCAGCCTGAGACCCTGATCACTGTTTTTTTGAAAGTCTGTGGTGAATTTTGAAAGTCTGTGGTGAAATGACTTGCCCAGGGTCTCACAGGAAGCTTGAAGGGGCTAGAAACCAGGGCTTCTGACTGCTAGCCCTCACTATTCAGTATAAGGCAATCCCTCCTCTCTAGCCAGGAGAAGAATAGGATATTCAGCAGAAACGGCCAATGGTAATTTTGGTTAAAGCGTTGCCTCGCTTGCAATTTGGCCAGCATGCTAAATACAGAAGCCTATCTGTAGAAAGTATACCATGGGCTATATGATTACTTCTACTGGTCAGCATGCTCTTGAGGAAATGACATTTCTTCAACGCTAAAGTGTTTTGGTTTCAACAACCCTGTCATCAGGAAAATCATTTTTGTTTTGAGAGAAATGCTCAAAAGTCAGGCCATTGGCTTGGCATGTGGGATACCCAGTTTCAAGTCTGTGCTCTACTACTTCAGAGCAATGTGGGATGGCGGCTTCTGCTCTGAAGCTGGCAGATCAAGAACTGAAACTGGGGTGTCCCACCTGCCTGGCTAGTGCCCTAGCCACCAAACTATCCATGCACATGCCCGCTTATACTCAGTACCATTCTCCATGGTTTTGTTTCCGAAAACAGATCATTTGGCATAAGTTCAGCATTGCAAAAATGTTCAAAAGGTCTTAATTTTGCTCTAACGTGGAATGGGAGCAAAGGTCCAAACCTCAGATGTTACAGCAAAACAGCCTCTTCCAGCTTTAGCCAGGACCTCTTTCATATATGTCACCTGCAAGTCAGCCACTGCACCAGCAGAGTGACTGTTAATAACATGTCGTACTGTTGGACTGGTATTGATTTGGGGGCACTTCTTTCCCACTCTGCACCAAAACAAGTTGGCATAAAGGATTAATTCCTGCCGGTTGCAGATTGTCAACATAAGTCAATCCATAGCACTTTATCTGTTGTGCTTCTCCTGGGTGACACTAGAATGGCTGGCCTCATCCAGTCCATCCCCTGGCATAGCCCTGACTTGTCTGGCAAAGTGCTTTATGCAGGAATTTGTCCCTGTAGAGCTGGGTTCCTATATGCTTCCTTAGGACAGACAATTTTGTGTGGATATACCCTTCATGGGCTGTATCATGACAGTGATGTCAAAACCAGGAGCTTGACGATGGGTGGTGCTTCTGTGAAGAAGTGCACAGGGAACCTCCTGCTCCCTTGCATGTCCCATACAAAGTCTGTTATAACTGTAGTTGAAGTTGGTCAAAAACTGGGAACATCTTTTGTGAAAGACTTTTCCCTTGTTGCTGATATTTGAAATATTTTGACCAGCTCTGGCTGCAGCCTCCATGCTTGGAGATAAAGTTGCTTAGTGCTGTTAAGGCAAAGTCAGGGGTTTAATTCATAATCATTTTGTCTCTTATTTCATCAGCTCACATGCTTCTAAACCTGAGAGAGGACGTTTTGTGAGGGAACCAAGCAGCACTGCTGAGAGGAGGCACCCCCGAGAAACCCCATTGTTTCTTTTTGAAAATCAAATGTTAAAAGAGGCTAATTGCATGATTTAACATTTGAAAACTTCACATTCCTCCTCTGGAGAGTAAAAGAGCCTATTATCATTTTGAGGCCAGATGTTTTACTTTATTGAGCCTGTTTGATCCCTGCACCTGTCTGAGACCAGCAGTTGCTGGATTAGTGGAAGGGCCTGAATTAAAAAATCTGGACAACTGTTACCGAACAGGCGAATGGTGTGAAAATGAGCAAGCTTTTGGTATAAAGGATTTACTGTTTGCGACACAAGGCAGTACACATCATTTTGAGTGCAAAACGAGCGTGCAGTTTTATCCTGGATGTCCATGTGCTGGAATATACATTACAAAGTGACAATCACAGAAACCTCCAATGAGGGGAAGAAAGGAGGAGGGGTGAGGAAAAGAAAGGACACATTACACCATCCATCTGTGAGACAGCCGTGCAGTTACAAGGAATTATATATTTTTTCTGGTGGATTATGATGATTATAAAGGGAAGAATTTGGTCCCTGCCCCCACAGAGAATTTTGCTGTGTATCTTGAAGGAAGTGATGGCTTTTCACTTACTTACCTCCTTCTCCGCTTATGAAGTACTTTGTTCCTACACTGTAATATATGAATTAGTCCTTTTTCTTAACAGCAGAGCTGATTCTCAGTAGTTGAATGGAGCTCTGAATGATCTGAAAGCGAAAGTCCGTTCTGTCTCTCTTCCCTTATATTTTATTTTCCAGTCATCTAGAGGCTCAAATTATTGTCTGATGTGACTTGCTGAACTTTCATATGTCTAGTTTCTGTTTCACTATAGCCCATCATTCCCGCCATTGGAACTAAATAAAACACAGTAATTCAGGGATACCAATTGGCTACTTTGTGCTTTTACACATTCACTGGCTAAATCTTAAGAGGACTGAGGTCCAACCTTCTCCTTTGAGGCTGTGCTCAATACCCATACGATTCATACCAGAAAAATGGTGAGTTTCTAGATTCTGATGTGTGCATCTCAGGTATAGGTGTAAGCATCCAGATTTGCACTTGCAATTTATTTCAGATGGGGACACAAATCCTATGGCTACCATTATCATGTGTTTATTGCTTCTATATGGCAGTGCCTAGAAGCCCCAACTCAGATCATTGCACCTTTCTACCAGTCCTTGTAAAAGTGCTGAGATAGTTCCTGCTATGAAGAGATCAGAGTTTAAATGATGGGAGAAACACTGGCATTTCCAGGTTTCAAGTTGGGAACTGAAGCACAGAAATGCAGTGTCTTGCCCACTGTCACACAGGTAGCTTCTGGTAAAGTTAGGAACTACAGTTAGATCTGAGTTTCAGTCTGGTGACTTAACTACAAGGGGATTTGCACCTCCAAAAAGAAAACAGGGAACTCCCTCTGAAAATCCAGTCCCTTTACCATACATGTATGAAGGCTCTGGATTTATGTATATAAATCGTATTTTGGGGATTTTCAGACTCAATCCAGCTCTTGACTGATTCAGGCAAGTTGGTTCCAGTGTATTCGTAATGATCATTGCAAGGCTGGTACATGTGAATTTCAAAAACCCTTTCAATACCGAAGTGGAAGCACCTAAAGGGCTCTTCTATAGGGTTGTGAGGAAAGGGAAGGATTGAAGAACCCTGTAAAGGGTACTTTCTTGGCCAAAACCACAGTCCCTCTGTTCATGTAGACTTCTTGGCAGCAACATCATGGCAGTCACTCAAAAGGAGATTATTCACAGTTTACAAGCAAGAAAAGGGAATAAGATACTCTCAGTTTGGGGGCCTATTGCTAAATTTTGAGGGGTTAGATTTTTTTAAAGGCATTTAGTTGTTGCTCTGTCCCACCTGATTGCAGTTCATACATACCTTTAAAAATACGGGCCTGAGTGAATATGCATGACAAGAAAGCCAGAAGAAGGTATAAAAACAAAAACACCCTGTTGATTAAGTTGACAACCCCAATTCAGTTTCATTTTTATCACAATTTTTCAGAATATATATGTGATAACTTTAAAAAATAACATTGTCTTAGGAACATTAAACCACACCACTGCATTATTTGTTAAATCTTTTCTGATAGATGAGGAGAGGCTGCTAATATTGAATGCAGATAATAAAGACTACATTTTTGCAAAGCATGGACTAATAAGGCTTTAGAGCACTCATTTACATATTACAGGTGGCCAGCAAATGGAGGAAAGAATGCAAAGTTTTGTGTGAAGATTTTTGGCTTGATGTAATTTTGCTGTCCAAGATAAAATTCCAACTAGTGTGTGTGTGTGTGTGTGGGTGTGGGTGTGGGTGTGTGTTTGCAGATATGTATTTATTCATGCAGGCAATTTTTTTTGTGTGTCATTCTGGGTCATTTCTACTCCCACAGGAATATATATACACACACACACACACACACACACACACACACACACACACATATTTTATATGTTGATATTTATATTCTTTGTGACACACACACACACACACACACATACATATATGTATTGTGTGTGTGTATGTGTTCTTCACTCCAGTTTCCTTTCATTTCTCTATTCCCATAGGAAGCATATATATATATATATATATATATATATATATATGCTTAAAATAATTTATAGACTGCAAATATAAAATATATAATATAAAATATAAAATCATTTATATTCCTATGGGGATATATCTACTGATTATATCTATCTATTTATCTATCTAGCTATAGATACACACACAGTGTATATATATATATATACTGTCTATAGATTATATGTTCTCCACTCCACTTTTCTTTTCTTTTAAAAACTACAATGAACATTTTAAAAAGGTTTAATTTAATTGATTCATTGAATCCCGGAAGCCAAGATAAAAGAATCATGTACAATAAGCTGTACTGAGAGGAATTCTTATGGGCTTAATTAGTTCTTGGTGTAGCTGCATTAAAGTCAGTGGATTTGCACCAATTGTTAAGTAAGTCAGTGGTGAAAAGAGATTGACTAATCTATTATTCAAACACCTGATTAAAATGCTGAATTGAATAGATTTAGTCTCTTTTGCCCTGGTAAGTGTAACTCTATGATCTCTCTATTTCTTCCTAGTAGCAGCAGTTGCAACACAATTGTTAATTTATAATCATGCAACTGGAGGCTTTCCTGTTTGGCACTACTAGCAGCATGTGCAGGCTAGTAGCTGTAGCATATGATATATAGTGAGCACATTGATGGTCTGCTACTTTCTAGATCCCCTTTGATTTCTCAAAATAACTATCAGCAATGCCATCCAGTTCTGAACTCATCTAGGGCGTATCACTTGCATGAAGGATGCTTTTGTGTTTTGGCACAGCTTCCAAACATGCCATTTAATGATTCACAACTATGAGACAGTAGATAAGGCTATTTGAATTCATGAAGTCAAAAAAGAACTGCAAAGCACTATGTACTTCCAGCCTAGTGTCTTAGATTTTACATTAATAAATTACAGTACCCTGAAGCTGAAGTATATAGAACAGGACTGTTTGGAAAAAAAAAGAAACAATAAAACTCTTTCTATTGTTGGATCAAACCATCATGCCCCACTCCATTTGCAGAAAATTTAATGAAAATGTAGAGTAGAAAGACTACTTGCAGAAAGTAGCTGGAGGAACAAGACAATTCCCCCAATTTGAACATAGATAGATGTCCGGGAGGCTCTAGACCGCCAATGGTTAGTGCTGACTTAGTTAAGGAGCACTTGGAGGGGCTGGGTGGGTACAAGTCAGCAGACCTGGATGACCTCCATCCACGGGTGCTGAAGGAATTGGCTAGTGTCATAGCTGAGCCACTGGCATGGCTGTTTGAGCACTCATGGTGCCCCGGTCAGGTCCCTGAGGACTGGGAAAGGGCCAACGTGTTGCCCATTTTTTAAGAAGGGGAGAAGGGATGAGCTGGGTAACTTTAGGCCAGTCAGTCTTACCTCTATCTTTGGGAAAACACTGGAAAAAATCATCAAAGAGTGCATTTGTGAGGGCCTAGCAGGGGAATGATGATGAAAGGAAACCAGCATGGGTTCATCACAGTTAGATCCTGCTTGACAAACCTTATAGCCTTTTATGACCAGGTAACACACTGCCTTGACACTGGAGCTGAGGCAAATGTCATCAACCTGTACTTCAAGAAAGCCTTGGATACAGTTTCGCATCCTATTCTAATAAGGAAGTTAGCAGGCTGTGGAGTGGATGCTTACACAGTCAGGTGGGTGGCAAACTGGCTTAGGGACCGCACTCAGAGAGTGGTGGTAGATGGGTTGTTTTCAACCTGGAAGGAGTTGGACAGTGGTGTCCTGCAGGGATCGGTCCTTGGACCAGTGTTATTTAATATCTTCATCAGTGATTTGGATGAGAGTGTGCAGAGCACCCTGTCCAAGTTCGCAGATGACAACAAGTTATGGGGTGAAGTTAACACACCAGAGGGCAGGGAGCGGATACAGGCCGATCTAGACAGGTTGGAGCAGTGGGCAGAATGAAACAGGATGCAATTCAACAAAGACAAATGCAAGGTATTCTTCTGGATACGTACAGGTTGGGGGATGACCTCCTCAGCAGCTCAGCGGCTGAAAGGGATCTTGGAGTTACGGTTGACTTCAAGATGAATGTGATCCAGCAGTGTAATGAAGCCATCAACAAAGCCAATCACGCCTTATTGTGTATTAGCAGATCGAGGGAGATGATGCTCCCCGTCTATGTGGCATTGGTCAGACCGCAGTTGGAGTACTGTGTCCAGTTCTGGGCACCGCACTACAAGAGGGATGTGGAGAATCTGGAGAGGGTCCAGAGGAGTCCACTAGTATGATTAGTGGCAAGTTGAAGGATCTGGATCTCCTCATCCTTCACAGGAGATGTCTGAGGGGAGACCTTATAGCAGCCTATAAGTTTATCAAGGGAGGACAACAGAGAGTTGGAGATGCGCTATTTACCAGGGCACCTCTAGGAGTAACTAGGAATAATGGGTACAAACTAGTGGAGAGTAGATTCAGGTTAGACATTAGGAAGAAATTTTTCACGGTAAAGGTGGCCAGAACGTGGAACAGGCTGCCAAGAGAGGTGGTACTATCACCTAACTTGGAGGTCTTCAAGAGGAGGCTAGATAAGCACCTGGCTGGGGTCATCTGGCCTCAGTCTTTTTCCTGCCTGGGGCAGGAGGTTGGACACGATGATCCTTTCGGGTCCCTCCCAATTCTACAATCTATGAATCTATGAAGCTATGAACTGTTAAGAAAACAATCTAGAATAATACAATAATAATTTGTTTTTATCTGTGGACTGTTTTATTTATTTATTTTTACCAAGGAGGATGAGCATTTGTGGTGCATTACTTCAGTGCCATTAAAAATCAGGGTAATGAGGTACATATATGAGTATTTTAAAGAACTTTTCATCTCTTGGATGGCTGTACAGTTGTAGGAATCTGAATGCAGTGCCTTCCCTTCTCTTCCCTACCCTTCCCAATTTTTTGTCACATTTGTATGAAGCCTTGAGGGATTTACCATTAGATAAATACGATGCAATTTACTCCTAAAATAGTTACAGATTTGTAGTAGACAAATATAAGTCATGTTCAGCACTAAGCCTGTTACTTAGTCTCATATCCTGGTCCCAGTGTGAATTCAATATCCAATAGACAATAAAATCGTGCCAAGGAGGATCCAAATGCTGGTGGTTGTAATCAGACAAGGTTCCTTGGGTGAATTTGATATCTTTTATTAGACCAACCCAAATGGTTGGAGGATAGTTATTAAGCAAGCTTTCGGGCTCAAAAACCCTTCGTCAGGTGGTTGTAATCATGCACTTTATGGAGTGAATGGTGGTTAGAAGACAAATTCAGGAAAGCACTTAAACAGGTGCCTAACTTTAGGTAGGTGACCTAAGTGCTTTCTAGGAAAGGAGTGCCTCCCAGTACTGGCACCCAGCTGAGGTTTTGGTGAAGCATCGAAGGGTCTTTCTTGTTAAAATTATTTAATAAAGAGCATATTAATGCACAATTTCGTATTACTGAATCCTCTGTGATAAGTCAATTATGTTGTGCCTTTGAAGCTATAGTGGAGACACAGAGAGACATCAGTAGACATAACATGATTTTCACCTGGCTTGTCTTGTTGTGCCACCCACCCCTGCTTTAGGCACTGACGTTTAGTGCAAATCCATTGCCTTTGTTAGTGTGTGGATAATCCAGCCAAAGGAGGAAAGGCGTTCAAGGAGCAGCATTTCTCTTGTAGAGAAAGGATTAAGTTGCCAGTTTCTACATTCTACATATTCTTAAAATTCTTGTGCTCTTTGTAGATAAATCAAGGAATCATATCATGTGTGCTGAGGACAAACCAAAACCTCAAAGACTGAGATGCTTTAAGTCATTTTTCCCTCGCAGTTTAAATTCACTCTAATCCTTTCTACAGAGTTGAGTAAAGAGAGTTGAGTAAGGAAGAAGTAAATAGGCTAATGCCCAAATCCTGATGTTTATAGGATTACTGGAGTGGCAAGGAAATTAGATGGATCTCTGTACTGGGGGTGGGGAAGAGCCACGATGCCTCGGAGGAAGCTCCAGGATGTAGCTTAGTTTCCCCCCAGAGTTACCAAGTCCACAGGGATGAGGCAGATGAATGTCTGCTGTTCACCGTATGGTAAGAGAGAGTATTTTAATCCTTTGGGACCCCCAGTATTATCTGCAAAGTGGGAGGGAGAAGACAAGACATTGTGTCCCTTCCCTCCAGCCTTCTTTGGGAAAATACATCCCCAGCCAGGCCAGTCTCCTGAGAAAGGCTTGGAGAGCTAGTATTAAACATTTAAATAATTTGAATTATTACTAAACTGAACACAAAGGTAATTGGAGCCCGGTATTGACTTCAGCTTGCTGTGAATACATTCAAAATTTTCTCAGGTAAAATGGTAAATACTAGCTAAATACTAGCTATACTAGTTACTACTATCTAGTATAATACTAGCTAAATACTCATCATTAGAGTTCATTTGTTCTTCAGTTGGTTCTGTCCAACTGGTTTGGTTCTTTCTATACTTACAGAAGCTGAGCAGCATGGGGAAAGGTGGTGGTATCTTTTCATGTCTGTGATAGTCCATGATTCTGACCTGAATTTTCATCAAGGCTCCATTAAATAATTAGATAATTTTTTATAATGGGTTTGTGATTAAGGTCTAAAACAATGTTTGCAATTTAATTACACTCACGAAATAAGCCTTCCCTGTACCAGAGCAAATTGAATTGTAATCATTTGCTAGATTTTGTCTCTATTGTGGTCATGATCTGTGTCTGTCTCTAATTATAAGCAAAAGCATCTTTGAAATTCTTGTCAATGCATAAAGAGTCCTGGGCAGGGGACATGAATCAGTCAGTGGTGGCGATGGCTTAGGTCAGGGCACATCAGGTTGTGGATCCATCCATGAGAACGATACTTTGCACAGGCCTGTATGTAATGTGCCCTGCTTACTCTATGCAAAATGCTTTTTGTAGGCATATAATAGTCCAGATGTTTGAGCATGTGTAATTAGGATCACTGTTAACAGTAATGGAAATTATGCTTATTGCCTTGAGCATGGGAGGACCATCCCATAAACATCCTCATAGAAATGCATGATTGATTAGTTTTTCACTGGCTTTTCCAAAATACTACTACTATTGCAGCTCCTGCTACTACCACTGTTACTACCACTACTACTAAATCGGATTGCAATCTCTAAGTTTTTCATTCAACACAAATAAAAAGGGGTTGCTTTTAGATTCAAGCAGCTCTCTTTTGAATTTAAGAATACATTTCAAAATAGAACGTCATTTTGAGTAGAAAAATTGAAAAGTTTCATGTTGAAACTGTTAAAACAAACATTTTGAGAATTGTCATAAGAATTGTTGGCATGAACAATTGTGTGAATCTGAGATAACTCACTAAACCTTTTACTGTTGCATATTTTATTGACAGAAATTTTAGCCAAAAAAAATTGGCTAACGGATTTTTTACAAAACACTTCTTCATTGCTTGCCTTCAAATACCATTTAGTTACAATGCCTGCACAATGGCCACTAGACAGTTGGTGTGCTGTGAACACTGTCTTTCCTGCTGGTTAGAATTGTCTCCTGACATTGTAGCTATCTTTGGTAATAGTGGTTGCTTACAGGCTTAAAAAAAAAAGAACATCGCTTTACTTTTAATTCTGTGCACTGCCGTGCAGAGTCCAGCACATGCCCAGAAGAGGCAGCACGTTACTTGGACTGGGCTTACCTAATGTCTGTATAGATTGGGCACTTTAGTGGAACTTTTCTGGTGTTTTTATCTAATGGTTGATTGAATCAGTTTTAGATTAAAGCACCAAAAAGCTCCACTGGAGCACCCAATCTATACAGACGCTAAAGAGCCGGGTCGAACTAACACACTGCTTCTTCTGGTAAAGCACATTTTCTTTTTTTTCACATTTGTTAGCCGCCAATATGATTTTTAGCATTATAGCATTTGAAAACCTCAAAATGGGAATGTCTACATGTGCAGTTAATATAACTGAATATGCTCTGCTTCAGTTTGAGCTTGGGTAAACTAATCCTGATGTCACCATCTACATGACATTTAAGCTGCTGGATACCACTTGTATCTGATGGGACTATTGAGCAGCACAGTAAATTAGTCTACTGCGCCCTAATTGCCACATACATGTAAACAGTGATGCTTTACTACACAGCAAATTAGTCTGCTGTTCAGTAAAGCATCTCATGTAGATGTACCCAATGTTTAGTGGATTCATTCTTACAGCACCTCTCTGAAGCTAAGGCAATGCTGCTATTACCATTTTGCCAATGAGCAATGGGCAACTGAAGCATGGAAAAAGCCCAAGGTCTAGAGCTACAAAAGTACTTGGGTAGTTTGGGTGTCCCTACAAAGCCATAAACATGTAGAGTTCTGCTCCAAAGTGGGCAAGTCTACACATGCACATTTACTATGCGGTAGCCAAAATTACTGTGCAGTACAGGCACATGCCAACACATGCATGCCTGTACTGTGCACTAAATTCAGCAACTTGCAGTGACTTGAGTGTAAATTTGATACCTGCATCATGCACATGTCTAGAGAAACACAGCAGCATGGGGCAGAACAGACTCATATTCAGGTCTCCTAAGTAACAGGCTGACACTAACCACTGCACCATTTTCCCTCTGTACTCAGCATGCATCTACTCCATGTCACTTCTCCATTTGTGGCATTCACCTCTGTGCTTTGTCTCATATTTTGTTTGTAAGTGCTTTGCGACAGGGACCTGGCTGCAGAGGTTCTACTGAGGAGCAGAGGCTAGGCTAAGTGGTCTGCAAAAGGAGCTTAGAGAACACCTGGGAAGTATAACCAAGCCTCAGCATGGATCGATCTTTCTTTCTGTAATTCCTAGTGGAACCTGCCAAGTTTGAGTGTGGATCCTGTAACTTGTTTTGTAGGGTCAAATGTTAACTAGGTAATAATACAATGGCAGGGGGATCCCCAGGAGGGGTTCTTCTTGGACATATCTCTTTGAATCCACTTCTGTGGGATATGCTGCCAGGTGATCTGGCTCTGAAAGAGGAAGTATAACAGTAGAGAAAGGCAAAGTTGCCACATTTTAAAGTTGTAAGAATTGTCTATTCCCTGCTTTGAATTCTAATGACAATGCAAATGATATTGGTGTGAAGTGTCATCAGTGTCTGATCAATAACTTGAAAAGAGAAACATTGCAAAGGACCTGCATGTGAGGAGATACAACGCAGAAAACCATTTCACAGCAAGGTAAAGGAATCCTGGATGGAATCTAACAAAATCCCTCTGAGAGGTGTAATAGGGGCTTACTGGTCACACTGCAGTTGTCTAGAATGTATTAACGATAGGCAATAAATAAACCTCCCTAATACATATCTATGTGAGGCTTGACTTGTATTTTATTATAAGAGTAATGGCAGCAGGTTGGTGATAGTTACCCATAAAAATGTACCGCATGAAAATTACTAATAATTTCCATAAGTCAAATTACACTTTTGTTGCTATAGAAATGGAGGAAAACAGGCTACATCCTATACACCACACATTGTGGGGGAAAATGAACCAGAATTATATTTTGTAACCAGAACACACTTTTAAAGTAGAAGGGGCAATAAATAAGTCTTCACCGCCTAACAAAACAGATGCCATTGACTAAAAAGCAACAGAGAAAGCACTTTGACATTGGCTTGCTAAATGTAATGTAACATTTACTTGCCACAAACCAGAGGTCAATGTCTTTTCCCTTCCTGTGAATGCTGGCTTTGGAGGTATATCTAGGAGCACTGTGTCCTTGTTTTGCTTTGAACAATACTTCCATTAGCAGACATATATAACTGTCTCTAAGTGGTTTTCCTGCTGTTGAACATTACTGCTGGGCTTAGTACTCTTAGATCTTTCAAAACATGAAAAAGTACCTTTTACGCTAAAGTCACCTTGAACTACATGTTATTTTACCCAAATAGAAACTTTTAGTCTCAGTGGTCTTCCCCAAACTACCTGTTCTGTCTCCTTCACTGCTACTCTGAAAGGTGAGACCAGAAGTTTACTGTTGGTTTCTTTGCAGACAATGATGCCATGCTGGTGACTGTCATGGACGGACACAGGAATGGGTGAACTAGGCAGCTGCCCAGGACCCGGACGAAAAGGGAGCCTGAAAATGGTAATTTAAAAATTATTATTATCTTTGTCTCTGGCAAAGGGTGGGGGGTGATACTAAAAGTTCACTCAGGGCTGCCAGGCATCTAGGTATGGTGCTGGTGACTGAGCGCTGAATCAAATTCATTGCGATAGACCTGTTTATTCACACCACTTAAAAGTGCATTTCTGAACTCGTTCCCTAATTTTAAAAGTTGTATCTTACAGATCACATATGGATGGACCTGTCAGGGCAGCTTTTTAAAAGGCCAGCAGAGAGGTCATCATCGGCTCTCCTACTATCCCTAGATGTGCTGAGTGGCAGCATGACGAAGGGTGGATGATCAGGTCATGAGCCCCTTCCCACTTAGTTAAACTACTGTTCTAACATATGAGAGAGATGGCACCAGTCTATCTCTTGTTCATTATAAGGGAGATGCAAAGATGGCATAGAAACATCATTGAACCATTCTCCTTAAACTGTGCTATAGGTAAGTTGAGCAGAACTTGAATCCCACCGCTGTAATGTTCACAAAAATTAGTAGCCTGCACAGCAAGAGTCAGTGAGGCAGATTTTCCACTGCTCTGCAGGTTGTATCATTTACACTTATATAAAATGATGGTAAATGGTACCAAATCATAATGCTAATGTTCTAGATACACTTCATCAGCCAGATGGAAGCTGATGTGCATTATTTAGGACATGCAGTCACATATGTTTTCTATTGGACTGGCCATCTCCTTTGGCTTTTAAGACCTTATCTATTTATCAGACTTACACTTTTGCAATGTTTCGTCTAGCAAAGTAAGCTTCCCTGTCCCTACCTTTTATTTCCTATTGTTTTGTTAAGATTTGCCACTTTGAAGTCTATGTCTATGAGCTATTGAACTGTGGAGTTAAGGCCTCTTTGCTTAACAGCACTTGAAAGATGCTTTTAACAGGCAGTTTCGGTCACTTTGCTTCATATACTTTAAAGAAGTAGTTATTAATTTCAAATATGCAAACTAATTAAAGATACCATCAAGGCAAATAAATGGCAAATATTTCCTTTCCAGCCAAACTCCTCATGCTGTGGTACAGGACTGAGGTGTAAATACATAGCTTTTACAATTGTTAGGGAAACCCACCTTCTGATAAGGCGTATCTTTATGACCAAGACATTTGAAGGAGAATTCCATGTGTTTCAAAGCCAAGGTAAAGGCACTTCTCTTATGTCAGAAGTAGCTTTATTAGAAGATAGATCTGTACAGTCATGGTTTAATTAATTCTTTCCTTTGAGAAGAAGTTCTATTCATGGTTAGTGTTTTGATCCTGACAGCCCCATTTGGAGGTATTCAGTATTTTGTATGGGAAACCATAGAATAAGAGCTACTTAGCTTTGTGAATAGAAACTCAATTTCTTAAGTATAATAGATCTGTTCCCTGAATCTGTCCTTGCATCTATTGTTAAAATTCAAAATATATGTACATAAATGACACAATAGTATTTGTTTACACCCCAATGAATAGAAATTGCACCATTTCTTAAAAAGGTCAAAGCGAGAGAGCAAAACCCATTTAAGAAAATGGAGAGGCTTTTTTTTGTAATATAATACAACTAGATACAATAGTACCTTGATCACATTTATTAAAGCTTCAAGAAATATGTTGCTTGCCTAGTATGTGTTAGAGAGAGAAACCTCCACAATCAAATACCTGTGAGAATTTACGTAAATTTAGTTCATTGTTTTAAAATGGAGTGATTCCTGCTTAGATTCACTTTAAGACTTGGAGTCTGTGGAGAATTTTGCCGTTGATTTCGGTGGGAGCAGGATCAGGATCAGGTTCTTCATTAGCAGTGATTTACTTGCATATACTATGGTTGAAACTTTCACATTGTCTAATTCAGTTTTGGTTTTAATCGGGAATGGTTCTAAGCAGAGGAAAAATGGTTAAATACCCTAAAGCTCTCCCGTTAAGGCAACGGGGTGACTACCAAGAATTCTAAGCTGCTTTGTTCTGTGTTTTGAACTTGGGACTGATTGTGCCCTTCTATTCACAGGGTGTGTCTACACATGCATTTGATCCAGGATCAGTTTACTCACAAATAAACTACTCATGATTAAATACTACTGAGGAGGTATCTACAAAAGTAGGGAAGCAGGAGCAGATTTGCTGCTAACTGCAGCAAACTGCTCCTGCTTCCTGGGGCCCTGCAATGGGCCCCTGCTGTCACCAGGGGGATCTCTAGGCCCCACCAGGGTCTAGCAGGGAGCACCAGGCCAGGAGACACGGACAGGACTGAGGACATTACACCCTGCCCCTGGGGGCTACCTGTTGCCCCCCTGCCCTGGCAGCAGGGAGATCATGGGTGACTGGTGCTGAGCACAGAACTGGGTGGGGAACAAGTTCCCCAGACTGTTTTCCATGCAACTCTATGCTTATGGAGTTGAGCAGGGAACAACCTCCCCAGCTTCTCCCCCACAATCACAGAGTGGGGGCTGGGAACTGTCCTGGTCAGGGTGGGTCCCAGCCCTGTTTCCCTATTGGGTGATTGAGGCATGGGGCTTGGAAAGAACTGTAGGGGTGGGGTAAGTCCCAGCCCCCTGCCCCAATCTGCCGGTGGGGCAGCTAGCAGTGACCCAGTGGGACAGCTAGGGACCTTCCTCTCCCCTGCAGCTCTTTCCAAGTCCCCTGCCCCTAATTGGGGTGCCAGGTCCAAGAGCTCCCTCAGTGGTGACATGTAGAAGGTGTACCAGGGTGCACCCCCTGAGAGTGCTGGTGCACCCCCTGACCAGCCGTGCTCCCTGCTTAGGTGATGGGCGGGGGGGCAGGCAGGAGTGTCAGTGCCCCCCTGCAAGCGCCGGCCAGGGAGCAGGAGCGCCAGGTGAAGTGCTGCGGCCGCTTCTGGGAGCGCTGCAACTGCTTCCCGGTCGGTGTACTGATTTGCTAGATTACATATAAAGTTTTTAAAAATGCAACATATTAGACAAAAAAAGTCAAAATAATCAAAAATATTGTGCCATTAGTTCTGTAGTCATTATAGTTAAAGGTACATCTCTTATTCAGATTCATAAAACAAAATCTTGCCTTCTTAAGTGTATTGGTGGAGCCTCCAACACTTAGATGGCAGTCATTTCCAAACCTGAGTTAATTTTCTCTTGACTTAATTACCACACCTGAGTTAAGGTTTTTAACTAAACCTAAAACAGTCTGCAGAGCTGTGAAATAGCTAGAGACATTACCAGGTTTGGCTAACAGTCAGTACAATTACAGAAGAAAGGCTAGTTTGAAGAGTGCCACATCAAGACTTTTAAAAAGGAGAGAGGGTTCTTGGAAACTAATCTAAGCCCGTAACAGTACAGAAGTTTGGCATACATGGACTGGTTTAAAAATGGGAGAACCCAGTCTAAGACAGATATGGATTAATGCACACTCAAACTTAATCAATTGAGGTTAGGCTGGGGAATCAAACTTCTGGACCAGATCCCCTACTGATTCATGTTCTGCCACTGTCCACTGGGATCCCAGGAACCTTTGCAACCCCCTGCTGCCCCTTCTCACAGGGAGGTATACTACCACTAGCCCCATGCTCAGATGCCCTGGGAGCACTTGGCCAGCTTTGCCCCCGGGCACTCACAGAGCCAAGTCAGCACAGTGGCTGATGATGACAGTGCAATGGGGGGAGAAGGGGTGCTTGGTCAGGATCCCTGGGGCTGTGCCTGCTCACGGGGACCAGCTAGGGACCCTCATGCCTCCCATGAGCAGGTACAGTCCCAGGGAGCATGAATGAGCTGAAGAGGATGGGCAAGGATAGGTGCCTCTTATGCCTGACTGCAGCGACATGCTTGTGGATGACAATGATGTGGGGAAGAGAGAAGCGGTATGCTCCTCCATGTCTGGAAGCCAATCAGGGGTGGCTCATACACTTGGCTGCACTCAGCAGTCTCCGGCATCTTGCACGTCCCCCCTACCAAAGGGCGAACGTGTGTTCTGTTCACTCTTGAATTAAACTACACTGCTTATAGAAACTCACGTAAGTTTGATTGATTGTGCCTCAGGTTTTTTGAACATCTGTATTTAGCCTTGGTTTTAAAGTCTGGGTGGAGTTAGAATCAAAGGGGAGAGCAACTGCATCACTGCACCTCCCTCCCCCTCCCTGGGTCTGCCCCTGCCTAGGCACGTATCTCCTACTGAAACCAATGGGTGTTAGGAGTGAGGGTAAGGATTTTCACATACTTTAAAAAACTGTATCCATTTTCTCTAGACTTAGAAAGATGAATGCATGAAAGTAAATTATTCAAAGCACTTGTTTCTTTGCTTCCTTTTTAAAAATACTTACTGCCTTTTTCTTACATCCTTCTTTCCCTCTGCTTTTTTTTGACTTGTGATCATGCAGACCATAGACTTGTTCACTCATTCTTTTCTTGCAGTACAACTTGAGCTATGTTCAGTGTTATGTTACTTCCTTCGGGCATCAAGACACCTCTGTCATGCCCAGTTCACACTCTTTGCTTTCACTATGTAGTGTGGCAGGTAATTGTGCTGCAGTGAATGGCAATGAAAATCACCAAAATACCCAAATAAATCTATCCACACTCCTGCTTGAATGTTATGGGATAAAAACTGGACTACAATATCTGTTCTGTCTGAGGTTTTTACAGCTTGGCTAGACTAAGCCCTGGCTGAAGTGTTCTAGGTGGGGATGGTCCTGCTTTGAGCAGGAGGTTGGACTAGATGACCTGAGATCCCTTCTAACCCCAATTTTCTATGATTCTGATTCTAGTTTGGATAAAATGTTTGTCCCATGGGGCCAAGGATTTTTCCCCCACCTGTTGCTACATGTGTCAGAAGCTTAAAAAAATTTTGTTTTTACTTTCCTCGGAAGCATGGGTCTTGGCTGCTGCCAAGACTGGGGGTTTTGACTGGGATGTACCAGTGGTCCTGTGAGGACTAAAACCCAATGGTTCTTGTCTAGAAGGTATTTCCTTTCTGTCAGAGTCAGACTGAACACCACATTTGGGGAAGGAATATTACCTCATGGTCAGACTGGTATGGACTGTTGGGTTTCTTCCCTTTGTCTGTACTGGGTGGGGCATGGCTCTTTTTTTTAGATTTCTTGAGTATTTTAACAACCCTTGCAGCAGCAGGACATTGGCCACCATTCCCTTGATTTACCTGTGGAAGGTTAGGGTACTATACTTTGTGTTGTGTGACAAGTGTCACCTGTTTATTTTTAGTATTAGGTTAGGCAAGGATTTGCTTGGAATGGTTTGGATAGGTGATCCTATCCAAACTTGGATGGTTTGGATGGGGGATCCTGTTTCAGGCAGGGGTTTGGGCTAGATGACCTCCAGGGTCTGGGACAGACATTGCATAAACCAGTTGGACCCAAATCAGTTAAGTCTGATACTACATTCAAACAGATCTATCTCAAATTGGTTTCAGCCATTTTCAAACTGGTTTATGTGCACTGAACTTCTGTTCTGTTACAGGACAGGACTTCTGTTTAAACCAGTTTCTGATCACTTAAACTGATTTACCTATAACATCTGTCCCTAGTCCAGAGGTCCCATCTAGACCTACTTTTCTATGACTCTATTATATCATCTCCACCCAAACCTAGCTTTTAGAACAATTTTAGGATGCAAAATGTTCTACTTTCAGCATGGTTTGTGAAAGCAGTGCTTAATGAAGCATTTTTGGGGTAACATTTTAAAGAATAGTATTTTAGATGTCTAAATACTTTAAAAATATGGCTTTTAGGCCACCTTTTCACAAGACATCCCAGGATGTGGTTAGAACAGTATTGATGGAATTGTATTAAAATTCAGGATGGCAATGGTTGGGAGAAATCATGATGGAGGCAGGAAGGAGAGAAGATTCATTTTGATTATTATGTACTGACTCCTGCTGACAATGGTGTTCTGCAATTCAAATGCCTCAGTTACTGGTAAGGGTCCCATAGTTCTTGCTTGCTTTCTTTAAAAGTCCACATTAAGTAAATATGAAGACTTCTGGAAAAGCTGCAAACAGCCCTGGAGACTGCAATTGTTACTTTGTGACAGCTCATATCTGACACAGGCAGTAGCAAAACAATTTCCATGTCACCATGCTTCAGCCTTCCCTTTTGGAAGCCACCACTAGCGAAGAGACTTCACAAACCATGCTAATTCTACTCTTGGCCTCTCTGCTGAGATTGTCAACAAAAGTATCATTTAGTGCCCAGTTTGGTAACGTGTCCATGTGCACCAACTCATTTCACAATCAGTTTAGTGATTTTTAAAACATCTGATGTGATAGAGCTTTCCTTTGGACACCACTTTACAGTCAAATAGATATCTCATAGCTTTACAAAAATATATTAAATGTGTCCCTTTTTAGGGATACAGGTTGTAGACGTATTGGTCTATAACCCTGAAACATGGAAGACATCAAATTAGCCTTTTTAAAAAATCGAAACATCATAATTTTGCAAGTAGGAAGCAAAATTGAACACCTGGAAATCTGAAAGCTGACACCTTTGCTCCTGCCTTTTGTTTCAAGCCAAATTTACATGTTCACATTGCGCGGAGCTGCCTCAACACAAAACAAATTCCTTGCCCAGGAGAGCCTTCCATCAGCCCATCCTCCTGTGAAATATGAAACATCATAACCAGAAGGAAACAATTCAACATCCTACTTGCCATCAGACAACTTTGAGGTAAATAGACTGCCCTAACTTGTATCTGAGCCTAATTGGCACAAAATGAACTTTTCCAAACAGGAGATCTTACAACACCTTCAGCTGTCCTGAGAAATATGAATTTTCATTTCCACCTAGGAGAAATTTTACCATCTTTGCATTCTCCTATGCTTGAAGAAGGGTGAGTGTGCCTGAAAGGTTGAAAATAAATACATTTTTTGGAAATATTTAGTTGGTCTAATAAAACATATCACCTCTACCAAGGGTTCTGATTCCTGATGCTCCACCTAAATTTAGTTGCTTTGCTTCCTGTGATGGCTAATCATGTTCCTGCCACAACCTTGCCAATTTCCATCTTCACTGACTGGCTTTTTTTGCATGTATACCAGCCTCTAGCTTCTTTACTATTCACTCCATCCAGGAAGAGCGCACACCAACTGCAGATGCTTCCTTAGCCTGACAAAGGGTATTTATACCCAAAAGCTTGCTAAGAAGAATTTTTCCAACTATTTGAGTTGGTCTAATAAAAGATACAGATTTACCCAAAGAAACTTGAAAACCTTGCCTGGCATTTATAGTCTTAATTTCTTTTTTTTATAGAGTTACTAGCTCTTTGGCATCTCAGAAGTGTTCAATTCAATTTCAAGAAACGGAATCAGGAAAAGTGGACTCTGTTCGAGAATGATGAGCCAGTCTGGAAAACAGGAACTAGCTTAACTTGAGGAAAAACTGAATAACATGCTTCCCACAACCTTGACTCTAACCTTGCCCAAGATTTCAGTAGTACACTCACCTCCTCACATCATCTCTTTTTATTCCTTTTTCTCATGGCTGCCATGCAATCTGAATCCTCTGGTTAGTCTATATCCATTTTTGCCAAGTGTTTTATTTCCGCATAACTTCATTTCCAAAGGCATCTATTGTGGTAAGTATGTTATGGATATAAATATTTCAGTGTATCTAAGAGCAATAGCCAGATCTTGAAGCCTGACAACCTGAGAAAGGTTTATCAACAACTTCAGAGGAGCGTCCTTAGGGGATTCTGGAAGGAATGAAATATGGACGAACAGAACAGTAAAGGATCACTCACTGGATGCCCAGAAGCATCTGGTTACATTCAGAAACGGGCAGGGCAGGATTGATTTTGATAGGGATATCAATGGGATAGTGGAAGGAAGAGGAGAAAGAAGATCTGGAAATGCTACAACCAGGAGAATATGGAATGTGAAAACTAAGGATACGGCTGTTAACTGAATTTTTTTGTTGCTGCTTTGACTCAGACTCCTGAATCAGTAGAAGTTAATCCATAATTAAAAGCTATAAGTATAAGCTTTTCCCCATAAAGAGCTTTTCCTCAAAACTAGCAATCAACACTTGTTTTAATGTTTAACACAAGACTTTGCCAAAGAAAATCTGCATTTTAACTTGTTTACTGTGGCATTACTACTCCTAAGAAAGCAAACAGACAGGTCAGCCAAATAATCTACATTTCCTTTAGATGTACCTGTAGCTGCCACACAAACAGCCCGTCAAGTGCTAGAAGGTGTGGAGACAATGACAATCCTATTTGTGTAGATTGCAATTCTGTTGGTAGACTTTAAGCCAAGCTAAGTCTAGTCGGACTTCCTCTTTTGATCAGTAAGTGAGATAAGAATGAAACTCTACCTAGAAAGTCTTTTCATGGCAGGCAGGTTTAATGGGTTCTGAATGTCTATGTGTCTAATGAATTTAGCCTTTCATGGGGAAAAAAATGTTTAAAAATACAGAGATTCTGAAAGCAGTCTGAAGCAAACCTTGGCATATGAATGTACTCATGAGAAGGTATCAGTTTTTGTAAAGAACATGCAGAGAAAGTAATAGGGTAATAAATTTTCTCTGTCTTCTTAGCAAGTAAATATGGTAAGTAACTTGATCTCCTCCACATCTAATTTAAGAAAAACAGTTGGAAATGAATGAACTTCATTTAAATGAACTTGTAAACCTTTTCAGACCAATAATAAATTAGATGTAGACCTGAAGAAGACTAAGTGTTTGTGTGAGGTTGGTGCTGTACAACTTGAGCTAAACCAAGCCAGTCTAGAATACTGAGATATTCTCACATACCTGTGGATGGGGTGGGAGGGAGAGGAGAGGAAGAAACAGGAAGTCAAGATAGATGTATCACTTACTGTTTAAAAAACTCACATTGAGAGTGTGAGTAAGGGAAAAGAGTGAAAAGTGGGGGAAAAAACAAAGATGAAAACTGTCACTTTTTAAAAAACAGTTTTTGAGTATTTTGTGCACTTCAAAAAAGTTCACCCACAAAAACACTTTTGTGCTTTGCATATTAGCAGCTTTTCTGATGGGCCCTTTCATAGTGCCCTCTTAATATTTTTGTCTATGGTCTTTATGATTTCTTGCCAGTATCATTTTTTTATGTATTAAATATATCTGAGGTTCCTGGGCCCTGATTCTACAAACTGGTGCATGCACCTATTTAACTTTGCTCTTGTGAGTAGTCTTACTTGCTTCAGCACACTCTTATCTGTACAGTTTTATTATATTTGTACGAGGTGTGCCAAAGCTCCTGCTGGGACTAAATCCCAAGGGTTCCTGGCTGGAGGGTCTTGCCACTTCTCTCAGGGTCAGACCAAACAGTTGGGGTCAGATAGGAATTTTACCCCATGATCAGATTAGTACTGGCTGTGGGGGGGTTTGCCTTCCTCTGTAGCAGGGGGCATGAACCCTCTTCCTTGAATCTCTGTAGTATATTTTAACCCTTGCAGCAGCAGGACACTAGCCACTGTTGTCCCCCTGCCTTGCCTGTGGCATGTTAGGGTGCTGTATTTTGTAGTTCTGTGTTGCCTGTGTAATTGTAATAATAGGTTAACACGGATTTGCTTGGGATGGTTTGTATAAGAATGATCCTGCCTCTGGCAAGGGGTTGGATTAAATGGTCTCTAAGGGTCCCCTCCAGCCCTATTTTTCTATGCTTCTGTAATTGGGGCTCTAATAGGGAAACTAATAATACCCCTACCTTTAAGATTGTCATAAGAGTCCCATTGGTTTCAGTAGAATTTTAACATATGCTTAAAGGTCAGTAGTGTGCCTAACATAGGTGGAAGGAGAAAAAATTATCGGGG
>NW_005842179.1:466681-485141 GCF_000455745.1 Alligator sinensis
ATGTATGCATATCCATCCCCACCCACTCCCCTCCGCCCCTCGCCCCCTCCCCGCGCAGGTAAGTCTGTGGGGGAAGAGGCAGCCGGAGGGAAAGGGCCATGGGGGGTGGTGCAGATCAAGGCCCCAGTAGTGAGGGAGGGAGTGGGGCAGGAGCAGGGGCAAGGGCTGGGGTGAAAGGGGCCCCGGCTGGGCCAGGTGGTGGGACAATCGGAGCCTGGGCAACCCATCCAAGGGTGCAGGGGGGCTCCCACCACTGTGCACCGCAGCAGAGGCCCAGAGCCATGTTCCCCCCAAATCTATACATGGGGTGGAGGCAGCTGCCGCTGCATGCTAGACTTTGCACCCCATTATCTTGAGAGCTACACATTCCCACCATGTGCATCCTGCCACAGGGCTGGCAGGGGGCACAGCACAGCCCAGCAGCAGCAGCAGCAGCAGCAGCAGGTACATCCCCTTGCACCACTCCAGGGCAGCTGCAGTGGTGCTCAGAGCACAGTGTGCGGTGTTAACTGCCTCTGCTCTGAGCACAAATCAGGGGGGAATATGTCCCCTGGGCCTCTACTGGGGTAAGCCCAGCAGTGGGAGCCTTCCCCTCCCCCCCAACCCTGGATGAGCAGGCTGGGCTCCAATTGTCTCACCACCCAGCACAGCCGGGACCCCATTCACCCCTGTCCCTGACTCTGCCCCACTCCCTCCCTCACTGTGGGGGCCTCGATCTGCCCTGCCCCAGCCCCTGCCTCTTTACCTTCACAGAATCAACTGGTACTTGCATATCATGCTGCTAGTGATCCACATGTCGGGCTGTGATCCTGGCTGCGTGTGCACCCTTCCCCACCCCTGCTGCAGCTGCCTTGAGCCTGTGGCCGGGCTGCCTTGTGGCTCTAGATGCTGCCCACGTTAGGGGGAGGCTGAGCCCCATTAGCCCTGGCTTTCTGCCACCTATGTTGCCTAAGCGCTGTCTTAAGCACCTGCTTTAAGTATCTGCTTAACTACATCAAGGCCTAGGAAAGAGAGAAGCAAAGGGGAAAGACTGTCTGTTAGAGGAAAATTGGTAAGTCTTTTTTTGCTGAAGCGACCTGCTCAATCTGTGGATTACAGTGATTCCAGTGGAATGTAATTTACAGGACTGACATTCCAGATGGTTCAAAGTAAACAGTGTGCAACAACTGATACAATTTAAAACAATATTAGAGGCTCAGGGGCTTGCACAAAAGTCATAGCTCACATTCTAAAGAAAGTCAAGTGTTGAGCTGATGTGTACTGGAGGTGTTGATCTCTCTCAGTCTCACTCTCTCCTTTCTTGTCCTCTCCAGTCCTGTCTGTTTCTGTGATTTAAGAACTTGAAATAATGACATTTTTAATGCTGCTGTTTAGTCAGTAGTGAGGGGGTTTTCTATTGGGGTCTTTCCTGTCTTATTAACATTGGTCTCTAATCTTTCTGCCCTTTACTGAGCATTGCAAGCCCTGCCGCAGCTGTTATGCATAACTTTAATCTATCTAGCTAAATATATGTGTGGATGAGAATCCCCAAATACTTGTGTTCCACTCAGATGTTATCAGAAAGGCATAGCAGCCCTGACCTTTCACATAACTTGGTTGGACATGAATGGTGGCAATCCCCAGTCCCTTCACCACATAAATTTTATGCCTGTTACATCAGCTGGTCTAGTGTAAAAGCATATCTTATCTCTTCTGCTTTTGACATCTCAATCTGGTTATAGGGTTTTCCTAGAAGGTGCACTATGAGCATTTTCATTTTCAGCACTTGACTACTTGCAAATATTAGAGAGCAGAGCGCTGTCTGGATACTTTCACCTGTAGAATATGACCTAATTGTAACTTTTTGTTTCACATATTTAATGAATTGCACCACCAGCATGTAGATTCAGTGTTCTTTATGTTTCTCAATATCATCATTACTGGTGGCAGTCTCTCTATATATCAGTCTTTCAGTAAATAGGGAAGTCATCGCAGATGACTGAGGAGGCTGATCCAAGATCCACATGTTCGAATGCAGACATGGCAAATAGTTCTGGGAAGGAGAAATAGTGGGAAGGATCATAGTGATTTCAGGTCACTGCTTGTCCCCTTTGTCTCACTCTATCCACAGTGTGGTGAGTTTGCTCGAAATGATCAGTATTTTGTCATACATCATGGCACCATTGGGGATGATTCAGTGCTTGAATCTCCCAGGTATTGATGTTAATATTGCATTTCTTCAGATTGGCCTTCAAAGTGTCCTTGAATCTCCAGTTTGCCCACCTCCAAACCAGTGACCATCAGGTTGATGGGAATGTAGGCCTTTTTTTGGGAGCCTGTTATCAGGCATCCTAAAGATATGTCCTGTCCAAAGGAGCTGGTGCTATATTAACATGACTTTAATGCTGGTGTTGCTTGCTTAAACCAGAACACTGGAATTCATTCTTCTGTTTTTCCAATTGATATGGTGGATGTACTGAAGACATCACTTATGGTAACCTTTCAAAGCTTTCAGGTGATTCTGGATATTTTGTCCATGTTTGTCCCAATTATGTCCCAATCAAGGTACCATACTTGTAGTCCAGTATTATCCCCAGCAAGGGAATGCAAGATTCAAAAATAATTTTCAAAGTCCAGGAAAATTCCAGCCCAAGGATTGACTGGGAGGCTCCCTTAAAGCAAGTGATGAGAGGAGTGAGGTACTGTGCTTCTCTCCATCCATTGGGCATAAGTCAGGGTGACTGGCTATTAGTTGTAAATAATTAGTTAGGGGATTAAAACAATGAGTATTTAATACATAAATTAAGTTTTGTATTTGTTAATTTGATCATCCCTTAAGTGTAAATAATTATCAACTGTTATCTTTGTATAAACTCATCCTTGTGTATCGGAAATAGAGTATTTCCAACTTTTGATATTATTTAATATTCGCTTGCATATAGCAATTATTTGCTGTATATAATTAAATTCTGTAAATAGTTATTTCTGAGTCTGCAAGGTCTTTCCACTGCAAAAGGGAGCCTTTCCTCTCAGGGAGCCTTTGGTCACTCCTAGGTGAGCTGAATAGGGGTAAAGCTACCTGGAACCCCAGCTCCTGAACATCTGGACACGGCTGCAGGTAGCATCACACGCCAAGGGTTACATAATTATTTAAGACACAAATTTGGAGATGTCTATAGGCAGTTTCTCAATGACTGGGAATATGAATGAGTACTTTCCCATGTTTACTTGTAATTGCATTGGATCAGCTAGCCTATGAGTTTGAGCAATGCCTTTATGTATTCATTTCTGAAAGCTGTTTATGCCTTATTTCTTACATTATCCCATTTATTAAAATGAGATGATTATAGCTCATGACAGAAGTCTTAGTATTTTATTCGTCTTTTTCTTGCCTGGAGACCTGGTTTCATTCTGGTCCTATAAAGTGTTGGGTATAAAATCCTAAGGGATGACACAGTTTTGATGAAGGTGTTACCTTCTACTTCTTAATTCCTTGCAATGCAGTGTTATATGTATTAAATGGTTTACATATTAGATGTTAAATAAAGGGGAGGAGGCAGACAGAATCTGTCAGTATCAGAAAGGCTTTGTATTAAAGTTTCTGAACCAGGAGAGGTCCATTAGCTTATAGAAAGAAATCATGCAAAATAAAGCTGTGTTATATTAGCAGGCAGTTGAAACGGTAGTTTATTTGCATCTTAGCAAGATGAGTGGTTGCCCGACAATGTAAAAAATAACATGTGAAATTTGAAAAATAACAGCAATTACAATGTGAAAACTAACATGATTTGTCAAGGTGCTTATTTATTAAATTTATTAAAGAATTTATTAAATGCTTTTCATACTAGACATTAAAGATACTATTTGAAAACCAAACTTAAAATTTGGTTTGATTTATTGTTAAATATTTATAATTAAAGAGCTAGCATCGCCCTCAAAATGCATTAAGATTATTATGTAGCAATCAGATAAATATTTCTATATTTATCTATATCTATTTCTATAAGTCTGTGTGTTCATTGCATAAGCAAATGAAACAAACTGGGATGTAGAAAAGGCTATCAAGGCTTATTAAAGATGCATCCTTTGTTAATGTGGAGGGACCAGGAGACGTAAGTCCTGTGTCTATAAAAACAACTTGCACTTCTGCTTAATATTCTTCATATTGCTTAATTTTATCTCTATTCAAAAAAGTGTTTAACCACATGCTAAGGTACCATTTAAATCACTGGGCGAGCACACATATATACCAACAGAGAATCTGGTCCGTATTTTGTGGTAAATATGTCATTGACTTCCCTAGTATGGTGAGCTGAAGTGTTTTTTGTTGTTTTGTTTTTTTGCTTTTTCTTTGTTAACACATGTATAGCAAATCTAGTGTTTGATGAAAGCTTTTATCTTGACAGCCTGTAAACTTGAATCTCTTTATCTGAGGAACAGGTGCAGAATGGGCATTAACAATGCAGGCTTTTCCCCTAGGCTGTGCCTGAATTGAACACTGACTAAGGGAATATTTTGGTGGGCGGTAAGAGATAGTCCAATTTTTTAAGAACCGTTCAGCCTTTGGTGCACATGCTGATGTGGTGAACAAAGTTGTTGCTTACTGCCAGTTGCAAGGATACATTCATGTCACAACATATTTGCCCAATAAACATTAGAGTATAAATCAGAAAAGCCACCAAGCAGCCTGCTAAGAAGCCAGTTTGGAAATGGGCTGAGAAAATGTGATTACAATTTCATGAAACATAATTTAATGATAAAGACTAGGAAGAAAACACAGGAAAAGGATAGAAATAATTCACTGAATAACTGTAAATATCATGTTCCTGATTTTTGACTCTTTGATCTTTGTTAATACTCTCCTAGCTGTAGTCCAACTCTCCCATGAGACAAGCTGGAGACTCATCGTCTTTATAGCTTCTCCCTACTCAAAAAAGCTCTGGTGTTATAGAAAGATGAAGTGAATCCATCTGTTGATTTAGAGAATGAAAGGAAAGACTCAGACCAGTCTGTCAAACAGGGGACGTGGCATGTTTGTTTCTTTAGCATTTAAATTGCTGGCTTCCAGCTTTCTTCAGCTTTTCACATTCTTGCAGAACAGCCATTTTCTGAAACTGAAACACCATTATTCAATGGCTCCATGTGAAACGGCGTGTTTGGTAAACAAATGGAAAGAATGGGACAAGCTCTCAGCTTCCTGGGCTCTCTTGAATGCATGACTGGACATCACCTGTCCAAAATAAAAACAGAAGTTAGAAACAACAGCATAGCATCTCACAGCAACTTGGGAACTGACAGATATGTCCTAGTGAATGTGTTTATACTGGGTGAGATAATATCTGGAAAGTAATAGTCTTGTGCCAAGTGGAGATAATTAACTATGAAAACAAAACAAGAAATGATCTTTTACATTTGTATCCTGTCTCATTCTCATACCATTCTGGACTCTTCTCTTAAGTCTTCTCAGCTATTTGAGATGTGTTTGTTATGCTAAATCAAATGGTGGGGTCTTATTCTGCTTCTTATGGAAACAATTGGGAAACAGGCCTTTTTTTTTTAGTATCTTGCCCATGTTGTCTTTATGTTATTTTCAAGGTCACCTGCTGTTACTGTATTTGATATTGCAGCAGTAAACAGGGGCTCCAACCCACTGTACTGGTTACTCTACAGCCACAGAGGGTAGAGCTGCAGGGACCTACAACCTGTATGTTATGTAGATACAGTTTAGTTACCTTTAAGATAGCTAGCTCAGGTGCTGCTAAAAGCAGGGGCCTAGGGACCTCACTGAGTGCCCAGAGGGAGAGAACCATTCTGTTTACTCTGCTGACCCCCTGCCTCCCCAGATACACTGTTTAATGTGGCACTGCACTGCCCAGCTCCTGTGGCTGGGCTGAGGCAGTGCAGGAACCCCCGCCCCACCACTGCAAAGGCTCCTGGGGGGGAGTAGAAAGCGGAACACCATTCCACATACTCTACTTGCCCCCACCTTCTGCACCAGGAAGGGGCAGTGCAGGGCTTCTCCTGCCCTGGCAAAGATTCCCTGCAGGAAGGATCCTGGCACCTCCTCAGAGTAAGCACCCAGGGTGGGTACCCTCCTCACCCCACCCCAGTTACAGGTGGGGTAATGGCAAGGGAAGTGATGGGTTATGTCCATTCTGCTAACTCGCTGCTCTGAAACATGCTACATAGTTCCTTTTTTGCTACCTTCTGAACTGGAAGTAATGCATCTGTGTGGGAGTGGCCCTGTTCCTGGGCTAATTTTTGCTGCCGCTCCATCACGTTGATTAACCTACCTAGAGCATCATCTGAATGTGCCTAGATTACTTCCAGTTCAGGAAGTTACACAAGTGGTGCAGCTCAGTGTGTTTGTGCATGGCATCACGTGGCACAGTATGTTAGCAGAATAGATATACCAAGAGCAGGGAGGGAATGCCCGGGTCATCCAGTCTAACCTTTTGTGTATGGAGGATATAGAAGTCTCACCAGAAACTGGATAGGGAAAAAAAAGTCTAATTTAGTTTAAACACTCAGAGCAATGAGGGGCAACAAGATATGCTGCGTCCAGTTCCCAGTGCTGTTTATGCATTCTGTATTTAAATCACCATTGGATAAAATGGGTAATTAGTGTAGGAAATGGGGGCTAAAACCCAGGACTTCTCTCTCCCTTCACCTGGGCTGCAGAGTTACTTGTCCTCTACTGGTTCTCTTTCTAGCCCAAGCAAGGTTTCCTTTCTGGTGCTCCACTGGGCCAACTTCAACAGAAGGAGTAGCAGGTGCCCTTCACTCTGCCTGTTCCATAGCTGGTGGTTAGGGAATTTTCATTGGAAACAAAGTGCATTCAGGGGGATGTGGTCCCATTTCCTAGGCATGTGCTCTAACATCTAGGGTACAGAGCAAAAGATGCATGGGTCCTCTTCCCTACGATGTGACTTCTCTCACTAAGCCTCCAGGGACTTTCAAGGTGTTTATGAGCTTTTCCAAATAGAGTTGGGTCACAACTGCAATGCTGTGGAGCTAGGGGCCTATATTGTACTTCTCAGTTGTTTCTTAGCATGCCCAAATGTATTTACTTGCCAGCTTTCCAAGGCAAGAGCAGATCCATGAGCAATTTACATGCCTTCATGGAATTATGACAGTTGTAAAAGATGGGATAGGATTGCATTTAGTGAGTTAAACATGTAAAAGCTGCCTAAGTGCCACTTGGATGCTTTAGAGGTGGGATAGGTTCTGGGTCTATGGTTTTAGATCTGTCAATAAACCAGTGTTTAATCCATTTAATATGTGCCCTGTTAATTCCTGGTAATGAAAGCTTTTGAATCAAGGTGTCAGGTGGCAATCCTTAATGTTGTAGAAAAGAAGAAAATGAT
This sequence comes from Alligator sinensis, assembly GCF_000455745.1. Lineage (NCBI taxonomy): Eukaryota > Metazoa > Chordata > Crocodylia > Alligatoridae > Alligator > Alligator sinensis. The sequence continues at coordinate 474,028 of NW_005842179.1, forward strand.
TGTTTGACAAGGCCTGACTTCATTAAAATGTATTGACTGGCACTATATTTTAGGTTTTAATTCTTTACAGATAATTGTGAATTAATTTCTTTATTTTGCCTGAATTGATATTGATCTTATTTGTCTGTTGTACTAACTTATCTCATTTACCTTGTTAAATTACACAGATTGTATGAGCAGTCTTTCAGCTGTTTGTAGCTTCCCATGCTTTCAAAGGATTGCCAAAAATTAACATCAGTGGCTCAGAGAGCTCCTCAGAAAGTTCCTTTAAGACTGCTGCATCTAAGTTATCCATGCCTGCTATTCTGAAAGTATTTTAATCTTGCCAGATGCTGCCTCATAGACTGCTTTGCTGCAGATAGTAAATTTGTATCCCATCCACAACAGTATATGGAATAAGCAGTGTGTGCGTGTGCGTGTATGTGTGTGTGTGTGTGTGTATTCTTTACTCTGTCCTTTTCTTCTGCTTTTTCTTACAAGGGCTAGGGACAGAAATTACTGATTACTTAAACCAGCTAAGGGAACAGGAGTGGGTCCCGGACTGCTGGGGCTGGTGTGACCAAAGAAAGCAGAAAATTACATTTACGTTATAAAGCAGAATCTGTAAAAAGGTATGAGACTGGAATACCTATGCAGAGACAAAGGACACTGAATGCATGAGAGTCCTGCCAAAGCGGGTTTGTACACAACACGGGAGTTTAATTTTCCCTAAATTGAAGCGATGGTTTTTTAAAAACAGTGCTTTAATTTAGGGCAAGGTAACTCCCTATGTCATGTACACCTCAGAGCCTGAACCTTACTTGCCTCTCCAGTGGTGGGGAGAGGAATGAGAGGTGCTGGTGGGAAGAGCAGTCCCTGAGCTGTGCGGGGGCTGGTGCTTCCTGCTGTAGCAGCAGCAGCACCCCCCAGGTGGGACCCACCTGCAGGCACCTGTCTCGGGCAGTCCTGGGGGGGGGGGCACTGCAGCCATGGAGGGAAGCACCAGGACCCTGTGCAGCTCAGGCAGGCAGAAAGGATCCAGGGGGGAAAAAAAAATCAGGCTCGCTGGTTTTTTTTCCCCTCCCTTCTGTGGAGCCTGCCTTCCCAGGCTGCTGCCAGGCTGTCTGCACAGCCCCTGAGCTGCACGGGGCCTGGTGCTTGCCTCTGCAGCTGTAGGGTTTAGAAACTAAAACTTCTTGGATGTGCTTTACTTTGCAGCACCCCAAAGTCATTTGCTGTGTCCCAAAGTCATTTTAGACGCATTACGCTGCTGAAAGTGCTACAGCGGCTGGAATTAATGTGCAATATGCTGCCGAATGTGCAAACAGCAATGCCATTAAAGCAGTGCAAAAGGCATTTAACCCACTTTAAACCTTCTTTAAAGTGCTGTCTACAAACAGATGCTAGTGGTGATAAGTGTACTAATGTCAAGGTGCCCAAGTGGTAGGAGAGGGTATAAGTGGTCCTGTAAAAGTCCAAGTAGAGTTGAAGCCTCCACTCCACTCCAACACCTAAGACCACCTGCTGATTCCCCAAGAAGGACTTTCTGAATACCTGGCTGTAAGGAGACACTCTGCCCTCAGTATTACATAAACTTATGCAAGGCTTTTTTTATCTTCCTGGTTTATTGCATTCCTTTTTAAGTTAGACTACGCTGTGTGTGTTCTTACTGTGTTTTACTGGGTTGTATCTTAGCTTAGGAAAAGAGTTTTGCTTGTTCTTTCTTGTGTGCTTGAGGTTGCAAATCATTGTGTTCAATACATGCTCACTTCAGAGAAAGGACTGTTCTTGTTCAAGCTTTTATGAATTCAGTGCCACTAGCTTTTTCCCCACCCACCCCCTTCTTAGCCTGGCAGGGGCTGCCCTCCCCCAGGAGGGAAGAGGAGCAAAAGCCTGACAGACACTGCCCCCCCTGCCCAGGCAGACAGGCTGGGGTCCTGTGTAGGCCAGGAAGGGGATTTAAACACCCACCCTCCAGCATGTTAGGTGCTAGCCCCAGCTGTGGCCTTGCCATGCCCCCTCTGCTCAAGCAGGGCAGGGTGAAAAGCCTTGAAGCTTCAGTCCCTTCCATTTGGGAGTGGCTGGCAGGCTGGGAGGCATGTTCTAGGGCTCCTGGCTTTTGACCTTAGCCACTGAAGGTATGTGGCTGCTTTTCCTGAATCAAAAGTGAACGTCTGTTCACTTGCTACTCAATTTAATCTCTGCAGGTTAGACTAATCTGCAACGACTGAATTGATTCAGCCTCGGGCTTTTTGACTGTCTCTACTTAGCCATGCTATTCTCTTCAGATGTTTTACATGGGGTCTGATAGATTTTTGATACTTTCAGTTGTTCAGATATCCTTTTCCTTCTCTTTGTTTTCATTGTAATAAATTTGCAGTTGCCTTTGCTTCCTTATTTCCTCTTGGCCCTTGGCCCTTTTGCCTCACTCTGTAAGACTCAAAGTGGTACTAACTGGATGCGGATATTGAATGAATTCATAAGGTGACAACTCTTTCAAAGAACCTAAAGCTTCCCTTCCATCAGAAGGTACAAACTTGTACTTCATATGGACAGTCTTTCCAGGATATAGCATGTCTGATACAGTTCACAATAGCAGATGGTATGTGCTGCTGAAGCAAGACTGCACTTGTAAATTGAAACCTGCCAACTCCCATAGAGACTCCACTGCTGGCCAGACACTGACCAGTAATGTTCTAGTGTATTGTGCCTCTGAAAAGAGGGGATAGAAGATCAAAGGGAAAACCATTACTTAGTGAATTAATTGATGTATAAGTTAAATAGTTGGGTGAACAAGGACCTGGGACTCTTTCACTGATTCAGGGGCTTTGGATCTATCCATAAGACTGGTGCCCGACTTGTTACTGAAGATGTTACAGCAGCTAGACAGTTCCCATCATTTGAAATATGTCTTAATTTCTTAACAAGAGTTTCACATCAATTTTCATTTGCTGCACCAACAGCAGATTAGGAAAAAAATGATATTTTAAAATAGATTAGTACATAATGACACATCTTTCTGAGGAATGCTTAAGTATTCACACTTCAGAGAAACTGACCTTTAAGCCACACTTAGTAAAAGTAAGCTAAAATCAGTGCTGCATTCTAGTTACCAAGGACACTTATAATCATCTTTTTAATTGTCCTTGACAATCTTATCATTAAAGATCATGGCATTAATTAACAATGTAATACCCCTTCCTTGATAAAATAAGCCTTGGCTACACAATAGACATTGTATTCTCCAAACATTCTTTAGAGGCACTGTATCTATAGCAAGGGTCATTCATGTTACAAATGTTGCCTGGCTAACACACAAACATTTGGAGCACTCAATTGTCTGAGAATTGAGCTGAATGAAGTCAGTGTTGATGATGTTGTAAAATATGTTCCGAATCAGTGTTTCTTAAGGGAGCTTTTATGCCTAGATTAGTATCAGTGTTTAATTGACAGCCTCTTCACTTAGTTAATTACTTGAGCTATTGTGGCAGAGAGAGATAGAAATGGACAAAGGCATTTGTGGTATGAATCACTACCAATAGAGAAACAAATATGTGAGCGATGTCAAGACCAACAGAAAACACTGTCTTATTTTAAATCTTTCCTCTGCTGTAGTATGATTTTCTTTTATTGTTCTCTAAGGGAGCCATGAATCACCACAATAACATTGGTAGTTCAAAGGTGGACTAGTTTAATGCTTTTATATTTTTCAGACCACTATTGAAAAAAATTGCAAGTTGAAGGCTGAAAGTTCAATCTACATATATAAAAAATACAAGCCAAGAGAAATTTTGTATAATTGCTTTTGTGTACACGTGTGTGTGCATGTACATCATTTTATATCTAGCTTTTAAAATATAGTCTATACATTTAATCTTATAGCATAAATACAGAACTCTTTGATATTAGAAGGGCATTTCAGAATATATGGTGACAGAACAGTCATGTCACAGGTTTTAAACATTTTCTGTAAATATTAGTCCACAACCTGATGCAGAACCAAAACTGGATGGATGCTTGAGTTCCTGTGGGAGAGATCTACATTTTCAAATCTGAGTATACATTAAGGTTGAGGCTGCTTTTAAAAATAAAGCCAATAAAGTACCTGGACAAAGAAAGCCACTTGGGTTTACCAGCACTCCCCATGCTAATTGAACAGGGTTAATGTCAGGTTCAAAGCAACCTCTTACTTCTTGTATGGCCCTAGCACCGACCAGAAAGTGGCACCGCAAATCTGGTAGGGCTTTGCAGGTTGGAGGCTGGTGAAGTCATTACACAAGGAACTGTGATTCTCTAAGCCACGGAAGAAGCAAAATAGTTTTCTTGTCCTTTTTATCTGCTGGTCTTCATAATCAGTCACCTTGGCAATGTGTCCTGAGAAAGTAGGTAGATGTCAGAGGTTGAAGGGATTGACAGCAGTTAATCTGAGGACCACATCCTACCCTCATGGGGGCAGGAATGAAGAACTAGCTATTCTTCTGGCCAGAGCAGAAATCTTCTAGGTAGCAAAGGGAAAAAAATATTTAGTGGTTTACACTTAGCAGCTACTTTTCCAAGGGAAACAGGGCAGTCCAGACTAGTGGTTGTTGATGACTATAGAACAGGTGCTAGAAATACTTCTATAGCGTAGGTCACATTGCCTTTTCACATAGAATAGGGTTAATTTGAGGAAAGGATGGCTTTCCAAATGGCTATGTCATTAGTTAATTAAATGAAAGCATAGTTGTGGGTCAATTCCTGTTATTTTTAGCAACCACAACAACCACTTTCTGCCATGCCTGTGACATACCTGGATATTATATCAGTCAGACAGTTTAAACAGAGAGGTGCTGCAATGAATCGTGATAAAGCAGTGTTACTGAAAGGTGCATTGCCTAATCCTCATAGTCTTTCATTAACAAAGGACTTTTGCTCAGCTTGATTTTAAAAAGTGCTAGACATGACAATTTAGAATATATTATGAAGAAGAGTAAATGGAGGCTGGAAGACTGAATTAATGGCAAACTACAAGTGTCATGGTTAATCCAAACAGAAGGAGTTTTTGGAATGAGGGAAAAAACCTATTAAGTTCAACATGCCTGCCATTCTTTGTTTGAAGGCAGATATGCATTTTTATGGAGTCATTAAATAAGATCTATATAGAAAGAGAACACAAGCTTTCATGCACCTGAGTTCACTTTATCAGATGCTGTAAAAGGATAGCATAGAGCAGAATATAAAGTCCTTTGGGCTGAAACATTAGCAACCTCATTTTAGAACACAACTGCCCTCACACCTACCACACTTGGTCTGTTTTGAGTACTAAGGTGTTTTTTGTGTGGACAGTCCCTGATTCCATTTAATTCTGTTAGAGGCCCAGAGCATAAGACCAAATTGTGGATGTCCTGTAGATCCCAAGAAATGTACATGTCTCAGGCTTCTTGTTTCTTCCACAGTAGAGTTCTTTCCCTTCCCTAATGATGGGAGAATTCAGTGTTTCCTAACCCATTTGAAAATTTCTGTATAGGCCCATGATCTCACTCTGTTATTTTCTTTTCTTAAAGTCCTTTTAATCTTTCCATAACTAGCACAAGCCTTTGCAAAACTGATTTAAGGAAAAATCCTATGGGGTACATCTACATGCTTAGGCGGCATGTAGGAGGGGCAACGGGGGGGGGGGGGGCGCACGTGTCCCCCCTGAGATTGGCCCTTGCTGGCCGGGGAGTGGGGGGGCGATGGCTAGTGCCCACCCTGAGAATGTGGGGGCACCCAGAGAAGCACCAGTGGCACTTCTGGGTTTGCCACCGGCACTTCTGCCAGTGGCAGTGATCAGCTGCTGCCCCCCCCCCCACCCCGGTCGGCGATTGGCCACTGGTGCCCCGCCCCCCCAGGATCAGGAGGCACCAGTCGCCCATGTCTACATGTACGCTTTACTGTGCAATTGACTAATAAGCTCAGTAGTAAAATATCACAGTCTACACATGCACCAGTATTTGGGCACGGTAAATTAATTAACTCCACTGTAGGATAGTATAGCCTAGGACAGTACTATCCTACAGCAGAGTAGTTACATGCTCTGTAACGTATGTATAGACTGTGACTGGGGTTGGCTGAGGCATGAGGGTGCTACAGTGTGAGATCTGCCTGCTGCCTAGCCCTGCACTGTAGCACCTCATGCCCCAGCCAGTCCTTCCACCACCCGGCACTGCCACCCAACTGACCCCTGCCAGCCTGGGGCTGCTCCATCCTGGCCCAAACTGCTGCAATACTGGGTGCATGAGTAAATGCTGTGCCCTGGAAAAGTTTTGTATGGTGCAAACTGCACTCGAGTTTATCACTCCACCTTAATTGCACGTGTAGATTTATCTAGTTTCTCTAATTAATCTGTAAGAAAAGATAGTAGAAGTTTGGAATCCAAAGCATCCCTTACCAGCCCTTAGGAGATGGAGTGTGCAACAAGTGCCTGTTTTTTCTGCCAGTAATTCATTTCTCATTTTTACAATTGAATTAATGCTTATGCAATGTTAATTTACCCAATAAGGTAAGCAGATGAAGAGAAATCTTGTAGGAAATCATCTGTCACTTCATAGAATCAGTAAAATTGTTTTGAAAACATACTGCTATGTACAGTAAAGACATGTTAAGCATTAGAAAGAAAATGAAAGACATAAAGGGAAGTATAGTAAAAATGAAAGCAGCAGAGAAACTGCATTCATGTTGCCCTCATCATAGCTTTTCTCCTGATAACCCACTTTCCCATGGCTGTAGTCTACTGCTTTTCCTTTCTTCCTCTTCTGAAAGCTGCTAGTCCCATCTTGCAATGGTTCTTACTGTGGTGAGCTCGCCACTTTTGCCTGGCACGCCAGGCTGGGAAGAGGGCACTCGTAATTGGTGGAACATTTCCACCAATCAGGCAATGGCTGGGAGGGGTTTGCCCTGCCCCTGCTTAGCGGTGGGGCAGCCAGGAGCCTCGGACCTGAATGAAGACTGCACTTTGGAGGTCCGACAGACTCCAGGGGCAGGGTCTCTGGAGAGAATAAAAGGACAGTGTGCTCAGCATGCTGGGCAGACATGTTGAGGGACTCAAGAAGAGCGGGATCCAGAAGAGCTGGAGAGAGCTGCCCAGGGGGGTGATCACCCAGAAGAACCCCTGAAAATGCTGCTCAGGGATTCAAGTGGTGGTGCACAACCCAGTGCATGGAGCCTCGGCCCTGGGAGTGGTTCGAGAGCACTTGGGCTACCTTGTGGTGCACAGACCAGTGCATGGAGCCTTGGCCCTGGGAGTGGTTTGGGACAACTCAGACCACCCTGCAGTGCGCAGACTGGTACATGGAGTCTTAGCCCTGGGAGAGGTTTGAGACTGTTTGGGCCATCTTTTGGTGCATGATCTGGTGCATGGAGCCTCATCCCTGGGGAGACACTTAAGGGGGTTCAGGCCTGTGGAGCTGGCAGTATGGCTCGGCATATCTAAAAGAGCCGTTGGTGCCCAGAGCAGGGCACAGGGCTGCAGGCAGAGGAAAACCCCTGGCATGAGGCTGGATAGCCACTCATATCCAGCTCTCCATTGTGCCTTTGAAAATACCCTTCTAAATAAATATTGGTTTCTGCTACCCATTCTGAGGAGGAAAGTATGTGCCATTAAGTTGGCATTAGTGTTTCTTCTCTCTAGAGCCATAACTAGCATGGCTTTTGCAGAGCTGATTTAAGGAAAAATCCCAGTGGGTGCTGTACACATGCACTTTACTGTGGAGTTGACTAATTAACTTTGCAGTAAAGCACGACAGTCTACATGTGCACCCATATTAGGAACCACATACATCCACATACATCCAAAAAGAATGGAAGTCAAGCACAAACCTTACAGTACAAGACCAAATATATGTGCATTGTGAAATGCACTGCTTTTCAATTCATTAAAGAATCTAAGACTTCAGCCGCTACCATGTAAAATCTCCTACAAGGACACAAAAACATTTGTTTCAAATCTTGCAGCATAGATTGAGGTTGATAGCTAGTATCAACCAGGAGAAAGGTCTCCTCAGAGTCTCTCAAAAGCCAGGCATTTGTGAAAGATAGATATAAATGGATGTCATCTATATCAAGGCAAGCCAGAAAGTTTGAAAGTGAGCCAAGGAAGAACTAAGCCAAGAGACATGACTTGGCTCTCCCATCCAAAATCTTGAGCTGGGCCAATGGAGCGCAGTCTACACATATGGCAAAGGTTATAAATTAAAAGAGTTTTAATTGCGGCCACTAGGAAGTAATGTCAGCATATTGTCACTTGATTCTGTATTGGCTCTTCTACATGCACAATCTCCAGCAAATGGCAGTCAACTAGGGTCATATAACTGCTTTGCTCACATCTAATTCTATCCGAATGTACTGCAGATCATGATTCAACTACAGCAGGGAGATGGATAGGAGCTGACATTTTCAGAAATGCACATTTTTTATTGAAACTCCATTCATTTTGTAAATGAATGAACAGGTTCTGGCAACTGAAAACACATAATTGGTTCCGTCCTGTTTTTCCTTTTTTTTTTTAAAAGACCATTTTCTAATGCAGTTCAGTGTACGTGAAGACAGGAAAGGTTAGGTATCAATATTTGCCCTTTGTGAATATCGAGTCATCAACAGCACAGTTTAACAATTCACACTACAAATCTGTTTTAATCACAGAGACAAGCCTAAAGCCCATGGACGATGAGGCACGATCTGTCCTGGATTAGTGAGTGAACTCTGTTAATATATGGACTAGCCCTTGGAATTCAGGGCTTTGGTAATATTTATTTTTAAAAAATCAAAATGGCACAGCTAATTGGAAACTAATAGCAGGGAATGTGCCATGATTTATCTCTAAGTTAGAACTGAACATAATATTTACTGTGCCAAAAATGTAGTGAGATTTCCCAGATATTTACCACCAATGAGAGAAATGCCTGCAATGTCTGTTCCAGTACTCCACACACAGAATTACAGTGACCTGATGCTCATTTCAGGTTAAGAGGCATGCACTTGTAGAATTCTATGCCTCAGTGACAGGCAGTGCCCATAAACTGATGGATGTGCCCCTTCTTCCTGCCAATAAAGTTTTATTGTAGGGCTGATCCCAAACATTTTCCATGTGTGCAATATTTAGGAAGGAAAGAGAAGAGCAATGAGACCAGTGTAACACAAAACAGTAGGGTCTAGGTACTGGCCTGAAGCACTGGTAATGATCTCAACAAAATCACCAACCCCTACACCCTCGCCCGTTCCACCAGGTGGTAATTCAGTTGTCTCCACAGTCTATCTTTGAGCAGTAAAAAAAAATGCTCCTTGGGTCTCTAGGTCTGGCCACTCAGTATCCCCGATGGGCCTGGTTGTACCTCGCCTGGCTGTCACCTGGCACAGACCTGCCAGTAATCCTAGACAGTCTTTTTCCTGGCTTATTGTCCTGATAGTTTTAAATGCACTATCCGGGGTGACTTTCCTCTCACCCTAATGAAAAGGAGAACAAAAAACACACTGGCACTTCTTCTGCCCTTATAGTCCCAACTTTGCAGTACCCTTTTTCTTCAGCCCTGCTATTAGGGTCTTTATGGTACCTTCTAACTGCTTCTGGGCGTTTCCCTCAGGGTTCTCTCCCCTGGCAGCTCCCTCCACAGAGTTGCTTCCCTTAAGCCGGGTCTCCCTTGCTTCCTCAGCGCCTCCGGCTCTCCCTGCATCTCGCTGCCTGAGTCAGTCTCTTACGGTTTCCTGTGTCCCTCTTTTTCCTGCCCCGTGTCTCCTTTTATCCAGGAGTTCTGGCTGACTCCCCCTCTCCTCCTGAAACACCGGGTGAGGAAGGAGCCCTGCGGAGTTCTTTGCAATACAGGTGGGGCCATTTTACTTCTCCGGGGCTCTTCTCTCTCCTCACAGTGAATAGGGAAGTATTCGATTTGGATTTAGCCAATTCGGAGGACAGTGATTTGATTCAGAGATTTGGATCACTGTCCCGAATCAATTCGGCTGAATCAGCTTTGGAAGATTTGGTGCTGATTCAGAGAGATTCGGCGATTCAGATCGGCCGAGGAGAAGCAGGTACGGCCAGCTGGCTGCAGGTCCTCTCGCAGCTCCTCCGGCTGTACCTGCCTCTCCCTGGGTGGGGGGAGCTGCGGGAGAAGCCCCCATGGCTGCCCTGCCCAGCCCCATCCCCCACCCAGCCCCAGCCTAGTCTCAGCACTGTAAAAAAAAAAGGCTCCACCTTCACTGAGTCTGGCAGTGGCGACTGGGGCCTCTGAGGGCTCATGGCAGAGCCCCCCCCTGCACAGTGCGGGGCAGTGAAGGGCAGTGGGGAATGGCTCCCCCACCCAGCACACGCGTGGTAGCTGCCCCATGGTGCAGGTGCAGCGCAGCTTGGCAAGGTGCCACGCGCTGCCTGGGAGCTGGGTCAGCTGAGGCTGAGCAGTACTGGCCTCTGGCTGACATGTGGAGCCACCCCAGCTCCCAGACAGCACACAGCACCCTGCCAAGCCATGCTGCACTTGTGTGAGGGGACATGGTGGGGTTCTGCCACGAGCACCCAGAGGCCCCAATTGCCACTGTTGCAGCCAGTGAGTAGGGCGGGGTGTGTTTTTTTAAACCCCGTGCTCACTGGCTGCAGCAGCAGCAACTGGGACCTCTGAGTGTTCATGGTAGAGCCCCCTCCATGCAGTGAAGGGCAGTGGGGGGCAGCAGGGATCACTCCCCCCCACCACTTGGCACCTGTGCAGCAGCTGTTATATTGTGTGGGTGCTCAGCAGGGCTGCCTGGGAGCTGGGGCTGCTTGGGAGCTGGGGCTGCTGGGACTGAGCGGTGACAGGCTCCAGCTGACAGGTGGAGCCACCTCAGCTCCCAGACAATGTGCAGCACCCTTCAAGGCCTACTGCACCTGCATGGGGCAGCTGCTGTGCAGGTGCCAGGCAGGGTGGGGGCATCCCTGCTTCCCTCCACTGCCCTGCACTGTGTGGGGAGCTCTGCCATGAGCCCTCAGATTCCCTGATCACTGCTGCCAGAGCCTGTGAGTGTGGGGCTTTTTTTTTTTTAAAGTGCTGGGAGGCTGGGCCGGGCCAGGGATGGGGCCGGGCAGGGCAGCCATGGGGGCTTCTTCCACTGCTCCTCCAGCTGTACCTCCCTCTGCCTCAGCACGGGGGGGA
>NW_005842179.1:485630-486957 GCF_000455745.1 Alligator sinensis
GGGGGGCACAATGGAGGCGTGGCTTGCTCCCAGCAGCAGCAGGGCGTAGCCCCTCCTCCCAGAGCTGCTGCACCTGCATCAGCACTGGGAGCAGGGGCTCTGCCCTGCCCCTGCTTGCCAGCCAGCATGGGGGAGGGGGGCCGTGCAGGAGGCCGGCACAGCAGCGCTGGGAGCTCGCACCCTTCTGCCTGGAGCAAACTGTGCTCACATCCCCACACCCCGCTCTGGCTGGGCAAGCAGTAGCAGGGCAGAGTCCCCGCTTCCAGCACTGCCACACCTGCATCCCACACTCCCCTGCCTCCCTCCCTGAGTAACACATCCTTGCGCCCCAGCTGGGCAGCTTGTCCCAGCCCCAATTCCTCCCTCCTCCATGCCTCCTTCCCTCCCTCCCAACAGATTTACCAGCTCCAGGCAGCTGTCTGCTGCCTGTTTTAGACTGTGGCCAAATCTCCAAAGTGGCCGAATCTTTTCTGAATCGATTCAGATTCTTTAAATCAATTTGGATCTTTTAATTGGTCTCCTGATTCAATTTGAATTCAGAGATTCAGTCCCTGAATTGGGCTGAATATCCTCTGAATCAAATTGGCTAGTGAAGCTTCATGCATCCCTAATCATTAATAATGATTTATATTACAGAATTTCCTTGAGGGCACAACCATAATTACAGTTTCATTGTGAGAGCACTGTATAGACACCTAATGAAACAGCCTTGTTGCTAAAGCATGGGTAGGCAACCTTTTCTGGCTCTGAACTGGAATAATCTACCTTGGTCAGAGGTAGGTAGGGGGCAAATGCTAGGAGCCATCCATCACTACCATTTGCCTCCACAGCAGCATGGGAAGAGCATCCATATCTGGCACTTGTCCCCGCAGCGGTAAGGGGGAGTGCCCACAACTGAAGCCACCCTCTGTTGAATGCCACCAAAGTCCCATGTCCACCAGTCATAGGTTGCTGACCTCTGCCTTAAAGCACTAGCAGACTAAAGACACAAGATGGACTAGGAGAAAGGAAGAATTTTTATTTTCTTTCCAAAGTCGGAAAGCTGAGGCACAGAGAGATTAAGCTGCCTTCCCAAATCTCCATAAATAGGGTTAAATTTTTGTTTGGGTTTCAAACCAACCCCTGAATTATTTGGAGATGTTTTGATTCTGGGGCTAAATCCTATTTCACCTTTAAGTGCCCAAGTTCCCTGACAATATGCAGTGGATACAAAGAGACTACGAAAAACTTTCTACAGCATTCATCCTACATAAAAAGAAGAAATGGAACGAATTACTCCAAGAACAAGCTCCCCAGCCACAAAACAACCATCAGAGGAACAACACCA
>NW_005842179.1:488461-510954 GCF_000455745.1 Alligator sinensis
TATCTTCCCAGAGCCACCCATCCTAGCCTTTAAACAAGCACCGAACCTCGCCAACCTCATCACCAGAAGCAAACTTCCTCAAGCCCAGAACACACCAAAAGGATCCAGACCGTGCCATGACAAGAAATGCAAAACCTGCCCACATATCTCCACCACCCCCACTATTACTACACCCCACAACAGAGCCATCTGCATCCCAGGATCTTACAGCTGCACCTCCAGAAATGTAATATACCTCATCAAATGCCCTGATGGAAAATATGTAGGAGAGACCAAACAACAACTGCGCACCAGAATGAATGCACACCGGAAATCCATCAAAGACAGAAACACCCAATTACCGGTGGGGGCACATTTCTCACAGGAGGGCCACTCTCTCTCCAATCTCTCAGTCCTGATCCTCAAGGGAAATTTACACAGCACTTCCCAGAGACGAGCCTATGAGCTCCATTTCATCAACCTGCTGGATACTAGAGATCATGGACTAAACATAGACATTGGATTTTTGATACATTATAATCTGCCTGGCAACTGACTCCCCAGCCCAGCCCCTGGCTTCTTTACTTTTCATTCCATCCAGGAAGAGCACACACCAACTGCTGAAGCTTCCTTAGCCTGACAAAGGGTTTTTGAACCCGAAAGCTTGCTTAATAACTATTCTCCAACTATTTGGGTTAGTCTAATAAAAGATATCAAATTCACCCAAGGAACCTTGTCTGCCAAGTGGTCTTTATGTAGCCATGTTCCTGCAATTCTTGGCACTTATACAGAGTCTGGATACTACTTGCACTAATCTAACTACCCTTACTCTGTACTTTCCTTCTGAACATGCTCAGAAGGCTTACTGATACTGTATGGGCCCTGGAGTGGAATAAAATCACCTGGTCATGTATACAATGCTAAGTAAATCCTGAAATGTTGGTTGCAGACAAATCAAAACTAGTGTGTAATTGGCATCAGAGGAGGGTGCCACAGTTATCCTCACACCTTTTTTACCCAATTCTCCTAAAGGATACATACCCAGAAAATGGGAGAACCATGGTCACGTAGTACAAAAGCCTTCCTTCTCGGGCAATGTCTCCCAAACTGAGCCACTCTCCCTCTAGATTAACTATTTCCTCCTGGCCCCATATATCTTCCTCTTCTAGCTGCCTAGGTGACGAGCTTCAGCAAAAGGATTGGAGAGAGCTCTGGGCAACATATCTTGCGGGTCAGAGCACTTTGCTGAAAAATAAGAAATTCAGAGTCAACCCCCCCACCCCCGAACATGTATAACCTGTTCCCTAGGCAAGTCTCCTAACTACTAAGCAAACAGCTATCTTCTCCCACCTTCTCCTTTTATCAGGTACACGTGTATCTGGGTGATCCTATTCTGCTGGAAGTAAAATACAAAATGCATGTAAGAAGCAAAAATTGCAGTTACGAGGTTACATATGTGCTACTTAAGCATGTGACAGTAAAATAGAATTTAGCCCATAGTGTTTAAGGTCAGGGGACATCATTAGATCAGTTCACTTGACCTCTTTTTCTCTCAGGCTATTACATTTTACACAGTTGCTCCTGAACTGAGATCAATAACAAGCTAGATGGCCCCCAGATCTCTCTCTCAGTTTGCAAACCATGTCCCAGAATGGTTAAGGTCTTAGAAGAAAACTTAACCCTTCTTTGTTTTCTACCATTTTGGATATGGAAGCCAGGCTTCCTGCCACTCCTCAGAATTTGCAGCACAGTATACAAGGGGTCAAACATTAAGTAATTTAAATGCTAAGGCAAAACATTCTTATGTTTAATTTTCAACTAGGACTAGTTGAAGTGAAGTAGATGTCTTAAAGAGAAAAATAATATATGAGCATGTAATTAAAAGTTGTATCATAAGACAAAGACACAGGGAGTCAGATGGTTTAGGCAATCTTATGGCATAGGCAAAGAGTATGTTTATACTCATGCACTTTGCATTATTTTGGTGTAAAAAAACCCAAAAGCAAAAAAAACAGTGGGCAGACAGTACAAAGCCCTAAACAAGAGTAACTTCACCCAAGCCATTTTAGAATGGTCCCTAAGAATCCAAGGTAAAGCTCTACCAGTATACGTTACAGTGATTTAGGTGTTATTTGTCTGATCTGTGCAAGAGCAGATGCTTTGCACAAAGTCAAGAAGCTGTTTACTGCTCCCACCACCACTGAGTGACAAGTCACAGTAATAGCTACCTACTGCATGCAGCTGTGCCAGGATAGTTGCACACCTGTCTTTTTCTGACTGTGGGGTGACTTAAAAAGGTGTAAAAGAGGGAAATTAAATCAGGTTATTTGAACATCTGTCCATGCCCTTAATTGTTAGTGTTTTACTTTGTAATTATAACATGGGTCCATTGGACTATTTCAAATTTATAATAGAAAAGCCAATGTCATACTTCTGCTAGGTCTTATACTAAATCTTATACTAGAAACTCAAAACAGATCTGGATCAAAAGTTACATTTTTATAATAATATTGCATATATTATATATTCATAATATATACCATTCATATTTGTGTGTGTGTGTGCAATTTAATTAACTTAATCTGCTTCTGTGAACCCTCAAATAGCTTGACAAATGTGAAAAAACTTAAACTCCAGGGATCACTCTAGGAGATCAATTCAAAAGTATTGTTTCTTTCTTTTGAGAACTACTCCACTTACTACTATAATGACTGAATGCTGCTGAGATGTTGAGTTTTTGCTTTCAGTTCCTATAGTCTTCAGCTTTCTGGAACAACTGGAGAACTGGAATCCACCTTTATAAATTCTCACTATAGTGACTCTCCTGGAAGGAAGGCCTGGGTCTTTTAGGTTGAATCACAGTTTTATTTTAGTCTGTCTAATGAATTTATATTGCAATTCACTTTTCAGTAGATATGCTACAAAGCTGAAAGCATTATGTACAGTGTACAGTGTATTTTGTTAAAAGGATTCATGGATAGTAGAGGTTTTTTCTCCTTATGTTGTCATTGCTTTCCTGATAATGAGTTTGTGTGTGTAGTGCAGGGGTTGGGGGAGGTATGATAAAAGAAACCAAGGGAGGGATTTATTTCAGTTTGGATTCCAAGCTGAGTTAAATTTAGCTGCATTGTTAATTAGAGGTATTACTATGCAAAAAAATGTATTGAATTTATTGCCAGAGGCACTAAAAATGTTTCATGCCCTCATGGAACATACATAAGCTATAACCTCAATGTAGAAGGTCTGAAAACTGGTATCTGAATTACTTTAAATTTCTAGCATTATGTGCTATCTCATGTTTCAGGGTGTTTTCTGGAACATCCAGGTTTTTTTTTTCTTCTCTGCACATTACCTTCTATAAGGAAACTAGCATTATTACATTAATATGTGATTTTCCTTATCCTTTCATTTCTGAATTTTACTCAATCTATTTTCAAGTCAGAATCAAGAACTATCAAGGTACAATCTATTAGAGATCCTGTTTTAATTGAAATTCTGACCCTTCCTTCCCCTGCCGATAGAGATTTCAGTGAAAATGAATGAGTAATAAAATGTTGTGAAAATGTTCATGAAAGTGTGCCACATATCTTGACCTGTTATTTATTTATTGCCTCCAACTGTACAGTATAGGCACTTCAACCTGCAGCAAGGAGAGAAAAACAAGCATAGATAATGGCTGAGTAAAAAACTCAGCTTATTGCAGCTGACAATAGGGGTGGCAGTATAGGGGTGGCACTGGGCAATTTTATGGAGCTCTGAATTAAGAGACAAGAGCTACCTGAGTTATACAATTTGTAACAATAAGACATACAGTCAGAATACAATTTGAAAGTCTTTCTTAAAGACTTTTCAGGGGCTTCACAAGGAAAAGCATTAGTATGACCTATAGACATATAAAAAGAAAATAAAAATAAAACCCTAATTGCTATTAGGATAAATGGACATGTTGTCTGCACTTTAGAATAAATGAAAGAGGCATCAAGGTAAGCTTTAGAAATATATTTCTGTATTACATTTAGCCTTGATGTGTTACCAGTCATCATGACTTACAAATGAAAAGGACTGGAAAACTCATTCAAAGGTTTTCAGGTTTGCTTTTTTATTTTTATTTTTACCTCTTTGGTGCATCCCACAATAGTAAATAATGTGTTTCTTCAATTATATCTTTGCCATCAAACAGCTCCTGTGAGATAAAAATATGTCAGTCATTCTGTTAACCCTTGGCCACTACTTTTGTGGTAATTATACCTCAGCAAAAAGAAAAAAAACAACTCAAGGCTGAAATGTCATAAAGAGTGCAGTTATAAAGACCTGCGTTCTCAGAATATAGCAGGCATTCAAACATCTTGTTGGATGCACCTGTGCAAGTGGCTTGGCATTTTGTTCAGGTAATAGTTATCCTTGGTACACTGGTTAATCCCTAATGGTATATGATACATGCAAACAAGTTTCTCCTTGCCCTGTGGAGATGATCTGACCAGTATTATGGAAGGATTATAGCAGAAAGGATGCAGGCCAGATGCAGATGCAGGCATTTTGAGTCCAAATGAGTCCTGATACCCTCCCTGCCTTCCCAGAACCTCAACTCAAAATAGTACTATTGCAGTGACATGGCTCATCCTGCTCTTTGGACTAGGAGCCAATCCTCCAGGAGGAAGCCAAGAATGGCTTAGAGTATGCATTCAGAGGACTTCTGGAGAAAGCTGGCATGAATCTAGACCAAACCTCAGTGGAGTGGTAGAAGGACAGTGGTGGGGAGGCAGCTTGGAAGTAATCAGTAGAGGTAGAGTTGGGTTATATGATGTTCTGCAGTAGTTGAGCAAGTAATACAAAGTGAAAAATGAGTGGCTTTCTGCTGAGAGAGCTGGAAACAGAAGAGTGACTGAGAGGGTGGTAGGACTTTGAGCAAGGGAAGATAAAAGGTGGAGAAACTGAAAACAAGTATTTACGCCTCCAGATCTCTAAAGGCTAAAGCTGTTAAACTTGGGATCCATGCTACATGCAGGAAATAGCTGAAGCTCCCATTCCATTTTGCAGCCCATATTTAGCTGCACGTTTACCCATATGTTTATTTTTAAGTTTACTGTTCATACATGTACCTTCTATCATGGACTAGTCAGGACTTTTCGCTCTGTTGTATTTATGGATTCAAGTTATCATCACTGTTGGTTGTAAAATATAATAATAATAATAATAAAATCTCTACCTGTTACTGAGGTTTAAAACTGGTTACATGCCTGTTTTCTGTTGCTCACTTTGGTAATGCGAAGGAGAGATGGGGAGAGATGCATCACATTCCTGCTTGATGCAACATTTTATTAATCTGACTAATGCCAAATTTAACCCTGTTTCTCATAAAAACAGCTTTTCACTTTAAACATGATGGAGTTTCACTAAAGACAAAAAAAGTATTTTGTTCTAAGAAGAACATTTTCAGAGATGGCATATACCAGTCCATGTAAAATACCAGTCGTAACAACAAGGAAAAGCTTTCCCCAATGGTACTGTTTACAAGTCTTTTTTATCCTACAGTATGTGTCTATTGCAAATTCTGAGTTTTATGTTATTCTGTTAAATAACATTGATTTTCTTAAATCTTTATGAAATGCTCTGTGGCAAGGCAAAAATAAAAAGCTGCAACATATTAAGGTTGAGATTTTAAATTTGGAAAAGACAGGACTTTCAGATGTAAGGTTTCTACAGCAGCCTTCTTTTTGCCTTTTGCAGATTCCTAAAAACAAATAAAAAGGATGTTTAAAAAACTTACTTTCCTAAGTGCAGTTACCCATTGCAGTTACTCATTGCACCATTCTCAAAACCAAGCACTTACAAGCATTTTAAACCCAGGAATTACATAATTAATAGGTTAGTTCATTTTATGTTGCCAGTACTAAATACCCCAGGACCAACCCTGGTTCTATTAAAATCAAAGCAAAATGCCAATTGACTTCAACAGGGTAAAGATTTAACTTACTCTTATCATTTTTATCATAATACAGCTATTCTAATTCTGATCTATGGTGTATTCATGTATTTTATGTTTGGCATCCTGATTTTGCTTTATCCAGACAGTGGATTTTAATAATGTATTTCAAGAGCAGTTTCTTGAGGATAATGATATATATGGCATTTAGTATAAAACGTTTCTACAATTTTACTGTAATGTCACACCAATATAAGCACATATACCTGCATTTGAAGCTGATCAATATGTGCCATTAATGTACAAACATTATTTTTTGCAAATACATGATTTTTATGGCATTATATAATAAAAATGTATGTATGCCAATGATTTGGGTCAAACAGTAGGTTATATTATTTACATAAATCTACATGAGTTAACAAACATTTACATAAACCACTGTCTGGTGATACAGGGGCTCCCAGCACCTCTGAAAAATAGAAACGTCAATTAATTAATTCTGTATACTCACCCTGTGCTACATTTTCCAAGAGGCACATAATTTTATTCTATGTTCTTCTCACATCTTCTCATGCTAGATCCATGACAGTTCTACACTTCCACTTCCCATACCCAGCATAACCACCTACCCCTGCAGCTTTGGTAGTGTTTTTATTTTGGTTTCCCTACCTGCAGGCAGAGTGGACAGTAGGGCACAACTCCAGGAGTTCTTCACATGACCCAGGAAACAAGAAAGACCAGAGAGGTCTGGGATCTGCCAAGCTCTCTAGAACAGCAGGTCCTCATCTGACCTTGCAAACACAGGACTCAGTGCTGCAGTTGCACTCCTATCCCAGGCCAACACATAAGGGAGGGTGAAGCCTAGTCTAGACATTGAGGGAGTCAGTTGCTTCTCAACAGACACACTGAACAGACTTTTCTAGGAGATGGATTATTGGGAAGGATAGCCAATCCATAAGAAATTTCCTTTTAGAAGAAAGGGTCTTCAGGGAAAGAATTACCAGTCTACATGAAATTCCTTATGATGGACTTCTTCACAGAACCAAAACCTACCTGCAAACCCACAGTCCAAGGGTGGAAATCCTTTATGCTGCTCTGTCTGACAGTAATATTTATTCTGGTTGAGAGCAAGACCAGCAACATAGACTAGGTCTGTGCGAATAGGAAACAGTTTGATTTGGATTTGGATTTGGCTGATTCAGATGCCAGAGATTTGATTTGGAGATCCGAATCATTTTTCCGGTTCGATTCGGCTGAATTACTTTACAAGATTCGGAACTGATTAGGAGCTGATTCAGAGATTCGGCCATGACGTATAATGGAGGATCAATGAAATATCTATAACTTTGCTATTTTTTGGCTGATTCAGATAAAATTTCCAGGGTGGTAGCCTCTGCTGAGAGCATGAAGCCTGCCAAGGTTCAGGGTGATAGGTGCAGGGGTTTCTGGGAAAATGTACCTCAAGCTACTGACAAGCAAAACTCGTATTGTGTGTGTGTGTTAAGCCACAGCAGGGTCAAAACTGCAGGCATGCTAGCCCCTGCTGAAGTCACAAAGCCTGCCAAGTTTCAAGGAGATAGGTGCAGGGGTTTCTGCGAAATTGCACCTCAAACATCTGACAAGCAAAACTCATGACATTGGTGACACTGTGTGTGTGTTAAGATGCAGTGGGGTGAAAACTGCAGGGATGGTAGCCCCTGCTGAAGCCATGAAGCCTGGAAGCTTTCAGGGAGAGAGGTGCCGGGGTTTCTGGGAAACTGCACCTCTGCACTTTTACCTGTGCTGCTACATCCCTCTGCCCCCACCCCACCACCCCACCAACTCCAGGCTGTCCCTCCCCCCGTGACACCTCCATTTCCATTTTCACTGACTGGTTTTCTTGCCTGCATTGCATGCCAGGCCAGCCTCCGTTTTCTTTCTTTACTATTCCTTCCATCCAGGACCAGGAGACACAGCAACTGCATGTACTTCCTCAGCCTGACAAAGGATTTTTCAATCTGAAAGCTTCCTAAGATATATTTTCCTAACTATTTTGTTTAATTTCATAATGAACATATAAACATAAAACAGAAGATAAGCCACCACACATCATGAGTAACATGTATCCAACACAACATCTTTACTTCTTGCTGTCAATTCCTTTACAAAAAGAAAGGCTCTGTGACAGTTCTGTCTGGCTACCTTTGATACTGCTGGTGCTATTGGTGTTAAGCCAGCTAAGTTATTTTGACCTGCCATCGTTTACAGTGATGGACCGACTGAGGCTGTAGGGGAGGAGGAGGCCTCATGGGGGCACACTGCCATGTTGTACAGAGGACCCAGCACCAGGAAGGGTACACCTGAACACACACACAGTCCCACAACCACGCATGTCATGAGTTTTGCCTGCCTTTGGCCAGAGGTGCAGGGTCCCAGAACCCAGACTCCCAGTGCACCTATCTCCTAGGCTTTGTGGCTGCAGCAGGCCCTAGCAGGCCTGCAGTTTTCACCCCCCTGTGTCTTAACACACACACAGTGTCACCTATGTCATGAGTTTTGCTTGTCAGCAGTTTGAGGTAAAGTTTCCCAGAAACTCCTGCACCTATCTCCTTGAAACTTGGCAAGCTTTGTGGCTTCAGCAGGGGCTAGCATACCTGAAGTTTTGACCCCGCTGTGGTGTAACACACACACGTGACATGAGTTTTGCTTGTCAGCAGCTTGAGGTGCAGTTTCCCAGAAACTCCTGTACTTATCTCCTTGAAACTGAGCAGGCTTTGTGGCATTAGCAAGAGCTACCATACCTGCAGTTTTCACCCTGCTGTGGCTTAACACATGCGTGACATGAGTTTTGCTTTCAGGAGTATGAGGTGCAGTTTCCCAGAAACCCCTGCACCTATCACCTTGAAACTTGATAGGTGTCATGCTCTCAGCTGCAGTTACCACACCTACAGGTTTCATTATAATCAGCCAAAGAACAACAAAGCTATAGATATTTCATTGATTCCCCATTATACTCTATGGCCGAATCTCCTAATTGCTGAATCTTTTCCAAATCAATCTGGAAGCTCTGAATTGATTCGGAAAGCCTAAAGCTTCTAGCAATTTGATTCAGATTTGTAGATTTGGCCTCCGAATCATCCAAATAATCTCCAAATATGAATCATGATCCAAAGCTTTGCACAACCCTAACATGTATCTTCTAGGCCATTACAGCAGGTGTAGTTATACAAGTGATCATTGCCACTGCCATGGGAGTTTTTCTATTGACTTAAATGGGAGTACTGGTAAGCTCATATCCCTGAGCAGGGAAGGGGGAAGCAGAGGCAAAATGGCTATATAAATTGTCTTTGGAAAGCAAGCAGATTGTTTAAGGGATATTGCAGAAAGCCTTCTCTTGGTAAGTATATATAATTCTTTGGCTAGGATTATTATACTCATGGGCGAATCTAGGATTTTGAAAAGGTGGGTGTACATGGTGAGGTGTATCATCACATATAACACAACATATATTTTTCTTCAGGTAAAAGAAACTAGAAGCAGTATTAATATGCTAGGGACTTAGAGCTGTATTATTCACTTTAGGATTAATGCAAAAACATATATAACTTTATTGGAATGAGTTAAAACCAATCTAAAAGGCTATGAAATAGGAACCATGAGCAGCTAACAGACAGTAGAATTGTAGAAGAAAGGCTAGCTAGATTAGTGAAATATCAAGACAATTAAAAAATGATAGGGTCATTAACACCTATGGATAGGGACCTACTGAATTCACGGCAGAAATAGAGTGCACGGGGGCTCCTTTAATCTTGCATCTTCCCTGGTGCACACCTTACCCCTTGTCTTTCCCACCCCCTTGTTGCTGATTAGCGGAGGATGTGCTGCTCCTTCCTGATCAACAGAGAAGCTAAAACCGCAGTTTTAAACACAGCACTGTTTTTACGCGGTTGTCCGGAGCCCCTCACCCGATCAGTGGTGGGAGCAAAAATGGCACCATATTTAAAACCTCAGTTTTTGTCTCACTGCTGATCAGGAGCAAGCCGCAAGTGCGGTCCCTCCCCCAATGAGTGGGGGGCGAGGGGGAGTGCAAGATTAAACGAGCCACAGCACACCCCATTTCTTCCATGAATGTGGTAGGTCCCTACTTATGGACTGAAGAGTTGAGAAGGAATCCAGTAGAATTTAATGAACCATGAAATCAATTGACTCCCTCACTGCTGTTTAAATAGAAGTGCTGCAGTTGGTTTTAAACTTTGGGTGGAGCAGGAATCAAAGGAGGGTGCAACTACACCAGTGCACTGCCCCTGGATCTGCCCTTGATTATACTTCATATGCCACAGAATTTTTAAAGTGTCTTAAATTCCCAGTTTCTAACATGAAGAAAATTGTATAATATATGGGTATGGTACTCCCCAGGAACTCTACAGCAAATGGGTGATTTTTTTTTCTTGTGCTCCTACCTCCCCTGACCACTTTTGAAAATCCCATCTGATGCCTATGGTGAACTCTGAAGTACGCTCATCTCTCAAATACGGTTCCTCAAAACTGTGCAGTGTTTATATGAAACTAATAAAGATAATTCCTGTTGGGTTTATTTCATTAGGTGTCTAAATACTTTTAAAATCTGGCAGAGAATGAAAAATGTAGCTTTACTGGCACTGTAACAGTGTTAAAATGTGGATTAGTATTAGCATGTGCTTTGAATTTAGAATAATAGAAGTAAAACCAAACGAGTTTTGTTTGGCATCTATTTTATGCCCTAGTGAAGCTGGCATACCACCATTTGATCAGGCACAATGCCATCCTAACAGATGGTCCTGAGTAGAGGAAGCCAAAAGACCATGTATGAACATCAAATGTGTTTGCTAAGGACAAGATTCCAGGCAGTGAATGTCGAAATTGTTTTCCATTCCAAGCGTCTGTGCCTATGGCTAAGAGGGCTGCACTAGCAACTCCATTTCTGAGAGATGAACAGCAAAAATGACAAATTTACTTCCACAGCCAAATAAAGTAAGACTCTGCTTTTGCCTAGTTCAGATTGGTGTCCTAGCGAGGGAATAAGATAAAAGTTATTAACAGTCTCCCTGCGCCCAGCTCCCTTTTTGGTTCTTTGGACAAGGCCTATACTGCCTTGGCTTAAAAATTAGCTCAGATGTATGGCTCAGTTTCAGATGAAGAGATCAAAAGAGCAAGGAATCCTGTTTCATGATATTCTCAGGATCTGCATATATGTCAAGCCAACATAAAATGTTTACAGAATGCATCCATGCCACAGTGGGACATCTCTTTAAGGAGTGGAAATCTTTTACATTCATATGATGGAATATGATCATCTGAGTTTAGTAAAAAAAAAAAGTGGGGGGGAAGGGTTGGAATATAACATGTACAACTGTTTTCATCTCAAACCCCTGTAGATCTGCTTTATTTCCAGTTTCTGATGATCATATTAATGGCTGGCTACTGAAGCTGCTTCATTGTCTGTGGTTCATTTTGGAAAGCCATGGATCTTGGCTAAGCTTGCAAAAGCAGGTAGTTTTATCAGTACATGCAAGACTTGGATAAGCATACATGGAGCAAATACTGTAGCTTGTATGCATGAGTGGAAGTTACTTGGGCTTGCTTAAAGCCAAAAGCTACTTAGCCTTTCCTATCAGAGTTCCACTTTCCACTCGTGGGGCCACGTCCCCATGAGTAGGAACATGTGTGCCCGGGGACAAACAGCAAAGGCACAACATGTGCTACTTGTCCCTGGGGAACCTCTCTGGCACGTGGCACGTTGCCTTGGGTGGAGTAAGGGAGGCTGAGGCCAGCACTGGGCTGGCTTCAAAAGCCTTACCTGGGATTTTGGGGGCCACCCTGGAGTCTCCATACAAAAGTGCGTGTAAACTCCAGTAGCTGTTGGAACATCATTTCTCTGCTTCTTCCTTCCCCACTCAAGGATAGAGTGTGTACATGGCATCCCACTGAAAACAGCAGCTTAAATACTCCCTTCTACATCACAGTACAGAGTGGAGTAATAGGTAAACTGCCCTATGACATATGAAACCTAAAAGTGATGCCCACCAAGCATGCTCCTGCCTCGTTCCATAAACTTGCAGCAATAACTATTTGCAAATATAATATGATTTGGATTTCATAGACTTTCAAATGCATAGAAAAGCATGAAGTTGCGCAGCCAAACAAGAGCTGCTCTACAGAACTGCTTCCCCTCAATCCCAGTGATTCCTGGGCAAACATTTGTGTAAGAATTATGCTGCTTCCTGCATACATAACTCTCATGCAGTAGCATGGCCACATAGGCAGAGATGGGAAAGGGGGCAGAGCTGGCCTTAGGGAAAATGACACCCTGGGTGAACTTGTACTTTGGCGCCCCTCACCTTGGTGCTCCTCTCCCTACTGCTCCTGCCCCAGCACCTCCTCTCCAAGTCAGTGGCACTGCAACAGGCAGAAGCAGGCCGGCAAGGGTGTGGGGTTCAGTCTGGCAGGGAGGAGGAGCAGCATGGTGTGCCAGGCAGGTGGGCGGGCAGGCACTGCTGCCTCTTACACTTCCTAGGCAGACTCCTCCTGAGCAGTGGTGGGAGGCAGGGGGTGGGTTGGGCTGGACATTGCTCCTCCTGCCTGGGGCATGGATCAGCTAGGGCAGGGCAGGGAGAGAGTGCTGCTGTGGACATGGGCTGCTCACATATGCGTGTGTATTTGTGTGGTGCTCCCCTGACCATGGCACCCTGCATGCCCACTCTGCCCGCACCTAAGGCCAGCTCTGAAAGGGGGCCAGAAATTCCTAAGAAAACAGCAGTAATAGTGGGATGGAAAGATTAATGTTAGCATGTGGGATGGAAGTTTTATAGGCTTGGGACTTGATTTTTCAGTGGATCTCAAGAGTTCCCAGCTTGCTATACCTACATCTTCTGGTTGGCTACAGATGCTAATCTCTTAGTACATCTTTGAAAGATCTTGACTGCTGGTTCATCATCCTCAGGTCCTTCTGCCACAGGGGAGCATTTGATCAACAATTTGAAACTGAAAAATGCTTTAAAAGATTATATCAAGGGTCACCCTTTTGCATGTCAACCTATAGTGACACCTAGAGCCAGTCATGCTAATGAGGCAGTCTATGTTTAGACTGCATCTTTCATCAAGGAGGTTCCTAAAGCTTTGCAAGCCCTATGTGCAAGCTTTGCAAGTCTGTAAATGCAGATGTATTCATCTAAGTAACTTTACTCATCACTGAAATCCAGTCACCTCGTCATGAATCATAGCGGTTCTTCAACAATGCAGAGCAACACTATACAACAGTTCAGGGTAGAGTGAAGAATACCACATTTAATTGAAACCTCAGAAGGAATGAGGTAGGCTAAATATAATGATCCCAACCGGAATCATCTCATGAACAAGTTAAACATTTATAGGCGAGAGAGAGAAACAGTCAATATTTCATGAACAACGGGTTTGTCTGTATTTATGCCACCTGGCGTGCATGAAGTTTTGTAAATTGTTTGCATTTTTACATAAAAGACTTACAAGATCCCATAAAATTATTTTGACAAGTAATAGTTAAGCTATGAATGTGTGAAACCAAAAAGATTTTAAAAATGTATTGAACTCTGTATATAGTGAATACTTCTCATTTGCATCTGGCCAGAATACTGTGGTAACTCTTCTAATAGCTTCACCACTGGTAAAGGTTTCAGTTTGTGTTCGGTGCAGAAAATACCATTTATATCTATAATGACACAGTGCCTCCAACAACATGCTCTGATAGCTTAGCAGCAAGTACCTATTGGGCACATCTGCATGAGATGATGACTGTGCAGCAGTCAGAAAATACGGTGCAGTAGCATATTGAGCATGGACAGTGATAATATGCTACCGAGCAGTATTATCAGACTACTGTGCAGTAGCATTGTCTAAAAGATGTTCACCAGCGCTACTGGACAGTAACTCTGGTGACTGCACATTTATCTAGGACAAGTCCTAGATACGTATTAGTACAGGTCCCAAATAAATGCACAGCAATGACTGTGCAGTAGTGTCTTATGGAGAAGCGTCCAGTGAACTCTAAATCCCTCTCCTGCGGCACCTGCCTTTACTTTGGAGTTTCTTACTTTAGGCCCTACCAAGTCTGCGGTTTGAGATATGACAAAAGCACGCGCCAGGGTGGTATTGTTTAAAAAAAGTGTTTCCCAGCCTCGCTGGACTCGATACACCCCTGGTTAGACTACGGGAAAATAATAGAGCAATTCTTCTGTTACAATTCCTCTCAGAAAGCCCACAACAGGTCAGAATGTATTTTTTACACTCTGGATTCCTACTTGGTATCACTGGGTTTATCTTGTAAACCATGTGTGGGTGTTTGCACACCTAACAGTGGTAATATTGTGTAGCACCCCCTAACACTCTTAGAAGGATCTCATGAGACCCCAGGGTACTACAGCACCCTTGTTGACAGCTACTCTTGCGCCTACTGAAGTCCCTAATAGTCTACGTAGAACCACATTCAAGTATTTACTGGAGATGTACATGCATTTTCCATCTCAAATTATTTGTCCAGTGGACAGAATACGAGTTCATGTCTCTGAAACTCTCTAAAAAGAAATGAGGGAGATTATGCAGCAAATGTTGCTGTGTTCCAAGGGTAGTGCTGCCATCTACTGGCGATATGGTTCCAAGTGCCACATGTATCATCCGAGCCATTAAAAACCAATGATTTGTGTAAAGATCGTAGATGTGAAGCCAATCCTATCCTGTAACAAATGCAAGCATAGCTGCTGATTTGCATGGCCACTCCTAAAGCAGATTTGCAGACAAGTGGTTGACTTTAATACAGGCTAAGGATTATACTATGGAACAATTTATGGCTGTCCTGAACAGAACCAATGTGTACTACAACCTGCTGCCAGCTGTCATTTATTTGACACAGATAACGACATTTGCACTAGCCAGCAGAGGAACTAGACACACTTCCCACCCTATTTGGATACAAGGCATGCAAGCAGGCTAGATATTAGCAGCCGCTCTTTGCTAAATGTTGTCTTGAGTGAGTACAATGAAGAGATTCTCTGCATACGCTGGTCAGTCCCGTTTCACCCCGTACAACACATACACAACCTTGTGGACCAGTGCAGTGTAGAGATGAATCTAGCTCTAAGGCACTGTAAATTGAATTAAGTACTCATTGGGTTAGGATGAAAAACAGCCTCCTAGGACAGCATAATCACACCACAGAGCAGTGGCTGGAACTGTGATTGATATTTATTTACCGACATTCCCTTTTTTATACTTCTAGAAGTATAGCAATGTTAGGGGGTTCTTCCATTATTGACATGTACAACTCTGAAAGAAGAAAAGGCTTGTAAGGAATAAACAGGATTTCATAGTTACTCCTTTCAATGTGCACCTGCTGTTTTGCTTCTCCGTGTTTTCCTTGAGAGTTAGCAGCTGCTTCAGAAACATTTACAACCCAGGCTCATCTCTTCTACAAAGTGCTGCCACTTCAACCCTTTCTACCTAGGCCTTTCTACCTAGTTTCAAAGATTTCATAGATTTCATAGACATTAGGGACTGGAAGGGACCTTGTGAGATCATCAAGTCCAGCACCCACTCCCCTCCCCCTAGGCAGGAATTCAGCTGGGATCAAGGGATCAAGAAAAATATCCAGACTTTTTTGAAGGAGTCCAGAGTAGGTGCTTGCACCATCTCTGGGGGGAGCTTGTTTGAAGCCCTGGACACACGCACCATAAAGAACTTTTTCCTTATGTCTAGTCTAAATTGGCCTTCCTGCAGTTTGTGGCCATTAGACCTTGCTATCCCTTGGGGAGCTCTGGTGAACAGCTGTTCTCCCAGGTCTTGATGTACCCCTCTTATATAATTGTAAGCTGCTACCAAGTCACCCCTGAGCTTTATTTTTTCCAGACTGAAGAGTCCCAAATCCCTCAGCCTCTCCTCATATGGCCTGCCCTCCAGGCACTGAATCATACGAGTGGCTCTCCTCTGGACTCTCTCAAGCTTTTCCACATCTCTCCTGAAGTGCAGGGGCCAAAATTGGACACAATAGTCCAGCTGCGGCCTCACCAAGGCCAAGTAAAGCAGGAGGATGACATCCCTGGTTTGCTTGAGATGTATCGGTAGATGCATACCAGAGTTTAGTTTGCTTTGCCAGCCACAGCATCGCATTGGTGACTCATCTTGTGGTCAGTCAGGACCCCCAAGTCTCTTTTGATCATGAAGTTAGTAAATGCAGCACTGCCACGCTTGTAAGTGTGTTAAAGGTTCTTCCTACTGAGGTGGAGCACCTTACACTTCTCAACATTGAAGGCCACCTGGTTTCGGTCAGCCCGCCTTGAAAGCGTGTCCAAGTCAGCCTGTATCCCCAGCCTGTCCTGCAGTGTGACTGCCCTCCCCCACAATTTGGTGTCATCCACGAACTTTGCCAGTTGCATCTGACTCCTGACTCCAGATCGTGAATGAAGATGTTAAAGAGCACCAGCCCAAGTACTGAGTCCTGAGGTACTCCACTGTTCACCCTACGCCACGTTGATTTGGTCCTGTCAACTAGTACTCTTTGGGTCCAACCTTGTAGCCAGTTACCTAGCCATCGGACCATAAGATGATCAAGACCACAGTTCCCCAGCTTAGCCATGAGGAGATTGTGGGGAACTAGGTCAAAGGATTTCTTGAAATCCAGATATATGACACCCACATCATCTCCCTTGTCCAGGGCTCATGTCACCTGGTCATAGAAGGAGATGAGGTTGGTTAGAGAAGACCTGCCAGTCACAAAGTTGTGTTGGCTGGCCTTCAGAAGCTTGCCTTCTGTTAGTCTGGTGTTGATGAATCCCTTGACAATTTTCTCTAGGATTTTTCCAGGGATGGAAATCAGACTGATTGTTCTATAATTCCATGGGTCATCCCTCCTCCCTTTCTTGAAGATAGGGACCATGCTGGCCCTTTTCCAGTTTTTCGGGACCTCACCTGAGCACCACAAATTTTCAAATATCTTTGCCAGTGGGGGGTGCAATGATGTCTGCCAGGTCCTTCAAGACTCTTGGGTGCATTCTATCATGGCCCACGGACTTGTGAATGTCCACATTCTCAAGGTGTTCCTTCACCTGATCCACATCAATTTTAGGCCCACCACCCACTCCCAGGCTGGTTTGTGTCCTTTCTGACAGTGTGATCTCCTTGGGAGGGTGAAAAACTGGTGTGAAAAAATCATCTAGGAGATTGGCCTTTTCTTGGGCGTCAGATGTCAGCTGCCCCATATGATCCCGCAGGGATTAGTTTGTCTCTTTCACTTGGAGGAAGGAATAGTCCTTCAGCTATTTTGAGGAGCATAGCACTAAGTGAATAATTTTTTTATTTCACAGCCAAACTGGGATAAAAATTGGGTAGGCTCAGGGGTAAATCTAGGGGGGTGGACTGGTGCATTTGCACCCTCCTTTGATTCCTGCCGCACCCAAAGTTTTAAACCAACTGGCTAGCAGTGGCAGCAGCATTTCTATTCAAGCAGCAGGAAGGGAGCCTGTTAACAGGATGCCATCCCCGGTGGCATTCTAGTGGCCTGTGTGGGGCATGCTTGAAGTCCTTTAATACTTCACTCCTGTGTTTTGTCCCATATCCCATCTCTACTCTTCTGCCATGTCTTGATGTAAATATTGCTTAGGTGTTCTTACAAGTGGGAGACTACCCATTGTACACCCTGATGACTAGGGCTGTCCCTGCGTGCTCTGACCATCCCTATACATGCCCCATGCCTCACAGATGTTGTTTGTACTTCTATGTTGGGGTTCTCAGCCACCACAGGCTTCTCACCCCCATCTTTCTCTAGCTAGGCCTACCAGCCTAAACCCACCAGGTAGGGTTTGATTCTGAGGCTCTAGCTCCTTAATATTCCTTGGGCCCATGGCCCTCCTTTTGTGCTTACTATGGCACCAGGCCTTCTGGCCCCCCCCGTTTACACTGCATCCATACATGCCAAGTTGTTGGGTCTTCTGCCTCCTTAGGCTTCATCCCTTTTTTATAGCTCAGGCTACTAGCCTAGATCCGCCCACTAGGACCTGGCTTCAAAGTCCTATTTTCTCACAGCCAGCTCTGGGCCCCTGGCTCTGTACAGTTGCACCCACTAGTGCACTGGGCCCTTTGGCCTTTTATGATTGTGCTCTAAGGCTAATGAGGATTCCTTCTCCTCTAGCGCCTCAACCACAAACCACTGGAGTGCCAATTAAATGCAAACAGTAAGTCCATGGGCTATAACCAAAATAAAGTTAAGGAAGGCAGTCTGCCAGCTCACATTTTCCATGGCTCTGTGCGTCTACTTCCCACCATCTGCTGTGCTTCTTCTGTGGGGCTGCTGCAGGTTCTCTGGGAGTCATCAGGAGTCCACCCCCTCTGCAGCCAAAACCCCTTCAGCCAGCTCAGACCAGGGTTTTCATAGTTCTGGTCTGCCCCCTTCCCGTAACCTGACTAGCCAGCAAGACTCAGCTTTTAACCCCTACCCTGCCAGTTGGCTGTGCCCGAAAAGTTCTGGTCTTAAAGGGGCCGTCCTGCTTTCTGCTAATAGGGCTAGGGTTCTCTGTTACAGAGTCCTTTCACCTCATGGCTCATTATGGTCTACCTGATTCCTTCTAAACTAGGGGTGGGCAAAATATGGCTTGCTGGCTGGATCTGATTGGATACAGCCTGTAGGTCTGCCAGTTGATTAGATCCAGCCCATAGCTACCCCTGCAGTGTTCCACATGGGGATAAGCTCCACCCGGGGCAGTCCGTGCTGCGCTCCAGCCTGTACCCACTGGCCTAGCCCACAGCTTCTGGTGGGGCTGCTCCTGGTGTGGCTGCTGCTTGTCACCCCTCAGCTCTCCTTAACTCCAGCGACAATGGAGCTAATGACCGTCCTTCCTTTTTAATGTCCCTCCCTCTTGATGTTCCACCAATCAAGCTATCTTTTCTTCTGCAATTCTGCTTTCTGTTATCTGCTCCTAATAATCTAGCTCCAATTTCACAACCTTGCAGACTATTTTTAATTCATTCCAATCAAGTTATATTTGCTTTTGCTTTAATATGAAACCAAATAATATAGCCCTAGGCCCCTGGCATGTTAGTAAAGCTTCTAATTTACTTCTAAATGGAGGAAAATATGTGTTGTTTTATAGGTAATGATGCACCTCACCATGTGCACCCCCTGTGAAAAGGTGCCGATGACACACAGCATTCATGTTTTCATGCATAAGCATTAACTGTAACAGCAGCTATAACTGAGGTATTTCAATGTCATGTGAGCATATAGCCACCAAGATGGAGTCATTCCTTTGCATTGTCTCCATGAATATTAAGTATTTTTTTACGAAGTGGAAGAGGTCCAGCAGGAGAGATGAGGGAACTCTACTATAGAATACTGTGCAGCTTAGTTCATAAGATATGAAGTGAGAGAGATGAGTTCAGATCCTCTCAAATGGAGGAGGAAATTCAACTTAGGGGTCCCACATCCTGGGTAAGGATAGAAGGAAGGTCATGATACCTCTGGCAGTTCAATGAATCCAGCCCACAGGAAATTGTTTTCCAGCTGAAATTATTCAGCACATTCAACCTGAATTCAGCTTTGTTTCCCATCTTCAAGCACTTCCTTCCCCTACTCCCCACACCTGAACCTTCCCTTTGATAGAAGTCAGGGTAAATATGCACCTTTACAATCCTATTCTTTGACAAACTAATAGTTGGGTAGAGGAAGGGCATGTGGTATCCCTGCACTGAAAAAGGAAAAAGGCAGTAGAATGAACTACCTAGGGAAGTTGCAGAATTTCCGTGATTCGAGGTTTGTAAAGCCTATCTTGTAAGATGGTATTCAATGCCAAGAAATGCAAGATGCTCCACCTTAGGAGAAAGAACCCACAGCACACTTAAAGGCTCGGCAGTGCTAAGCTAGCTAGCACCACATTTGAAAGAGACTTGGGGGGTCATGATTGACCACAAGATGAACATGAGCCACCAATGCAACGCTGCAGCCAGAAAAGCAAACAAAACTCTGGCCCGCATCTTCCTATGCATCTCAAACAAGACCCGGGAAGTCATCCTCCCACTTTACTCAGCCTTGGTGAGACCACAGCTGGAATACTGTGTCCAGTTCTGGGCTCCACAATTCAGAAGGGATGTGGAGAAACTTGAGAGAGTCCAGAGGAGAGCCACACAAATGATTAGAGGACAAGAGCATGTGAGGAGAGGCTGAGAGACATGGGACTCTTCAGCCTGGAAAAGTGTAGGTTCAGGAGTGACTTGGTGGCAGCCTATAAGTATATAAGGGATGTGCACTCAGAACTGGGAGAATAGGGCAGGTCACCAGGGCACCCCATTGGAAGACTAGGTCCAATGGTCACAAACTCATGGAAGACCATTTTAGGCTGGACATAAGAAAAAACTTCTTTACTGTCTGAGTCCCTAGGGCCTGGAATAGACTCCCTCCAGAGGTGGTGCAGGCACCTACTCTGGATTCCTTTAAGAAACACTTGAATGCCTATCTTGCTGGGATCATTTGACCCCTGGTGACTGCCTGCCCTTTGGGTTGGACCCGATGATTTTCTGAGGTCCATTCCAGCCCTAATGGCTATGAATCTATTAAATCTGTTGTTCATCTTTTGCAAGTGAAAATGACCCCATCCAGTGCCCATGGGGTGGGGATGGGAGGCAGGGGGCGGGGAGCGGGGGAGAGAGAAAGGAAGCAGGAAAGAAAAAAACCCTTGTGCCAGCTGAACTGCTGAAGCAGCCCTAACCAAGAGTTCCCTGTACCCTTTACCCACTGCTGCAGTCTGGCAGTGGGGGCTGCTGTCTGGCTATGACCTACTGTGCACCTGCAACAGCATATGGCCCCACGGCTGCACGCCTGTTGTCCTTTATGTGGCACTACTGCCATGTGTGCTACCACCCTGCCATCTGGGCAGCTATCACCAAGAAGATGTTCTCAGTGTAATGGCCCGCTTTGGATTGTCAAAGCAAGTTTTCCTGGCCCCTAGTGGCAGCCACCTCCAGCTGGGTCCCAGGTGCCAGTCCTGAGCAGGCTCCTAAGCTTGGGTCTTGCAACTTGCCTCCCTAGCAGGAATCCTGGTGTTCCCTATTTAAAAACTGCAAAATTTCTGATAAAAAAATCCCAAATCCACTTTTTAATATACCACTAAATCCATGTTCTTCCACAATTAAAACAAAAGACCACTATATATAGAGACAGACAGACAGACAGACAGACAGAGATTAGTTGGACAATGTTTTATTGATATATTTACAATGGTAAAGCAATTCGGAAGCCTACCAGTGTCTCTATCATCATAACAAAATAAATTCTAAATATCTATATGTTTTGATGTTTCCTTTTGGTTTTCTTATCATAGAAAAGCTAGAGCTCCCCCTGACCCCTTCACTAACAAGGATGTGGGGACAGTTGCCCCTGCAGTCACAGCTCCTGCCAGCAGGTCTCGTTCTGTCCGGCAGCTGGGCACGCAGGGTGTGTGCTGGGGGATGTGAGGTATCAGATTTTGAGCCCATGCTGCAAATATGCAGCATGAGGAAGGTTTTTTTGTTCCCAGCGTGCTTTTGCTGCATCTCAAACTGCTTTGAGACACAGCAAGAGGCACATGAGGGTTCGTCTGGACGTGCCCACAGAGGCTGTTCTAGAGCTGTGCTGAAAGTCAATTTGTAACATTCTACTAAAAGACTGGGTTGCCTCTTTGACAAACAAAATATCAGCATGTGTTAACTGAATGGCAAGACCGTGCATTTCTGAGTGGCGCATAAATACTTAAAATGCCACTATGAAGCATCTGGATGATAACCTAAAAGGCTGGGTTATCCACAGTCCTGCATCTTGTGTAGCAATTACACCCGCGGAAAATACATGTTAAAAGCCTGCTGTTCTGCTGGGACAGCAATTCATGCCTTGCACAAGGGTTAATGGCAGTGGAGGGCTGAGGTCAGGACATCTTAACAATTTCCTTGATGCAGTCCAGGAACGGTGTTGTTAAGTTGGGTCTTACATTAGTTATCCTGCAGAGGGAGCACAAATGATTGCTTTGTGGGATCCTTAACAAGTGAGTGCTGTCTCTTTTTGGATGCATAGTGACAGACAGGTGGATTTCTATTCCACGGTGCTGATGGGACAGACAGGCCACAATCAAATTGGCAATTTACTTCCCCACATTAGTTTCCTTTCTCTTACATTCTTTTCCTTCTTTCTTTAATGAGAACTTAACAGGACTTAACTTACTCTTTCTTGTCTAGCAGTAGGCAACGCTTTTGGCCAGAGTGCCGAAAAAACCACAATGTCTACCTTGTAAGGTGCTGGAGTGCCAGCATGCCAGAAAAACAAAACTGGGTCAGGGGGTACATGGCAGAATGCACTGCATATTAATGTAATTAATAATCGTACCTGTTGCTTTTTTTGACAGTAAATACCAGGTTTTCTAACAATTCTAAACCTGGTGACAATAAATAAAACTTCATATATGACCTTTGTTGTTGTGTCTGTTGTTGTGGGGTTTTTTTTGCTAAGCATGTTGTGATGACAGAGAGAAAAAAAAGAGAAAGAGAGAAAGGAGAGAAAAAGAGGAGAGAGAAAAAAAGAGAAAAAGGG
>NW_005842179.1:510985-532665 GCF_000455745.1 Alligator sinensis
GGAAAGAGAAAGAGAGAATAAAGGAGAGGAGAGAGAAAAAAGGAGAGAAGAGAGAGAGTGAGCCAGACACACACACACAAACAGTGAACCAGAAACACATGGATGTGCAAACAGACAGAGAACCAGATGCACATGTACATGCACAGAACCGCATGTGTGCAAACATGGAGAACTAGACACACACATGCAAACACACACATAGAACAGACACGCATGCACACAGACACACAAATGCACATGCATGCACGCACAAGCACAGACACATACACAGATGCATGCAGAACCAGACACACACACACGCACATGCACGCATGCTGCTGGGCAACAAAGACCGACTTGACGATGCCCTGGGCCCATTGCAGCCCCTGTGCTTCCCTGGGGAGCCAGCGTGGCCTGCCAAGGCCCAGACCCAGAGCCTGCCCATCAGCCAGCTGCCTCCTCCCTGCGGGGAGAAACTGTGCTGGGCCAGGCAGGGTCCTGCCCCACAGCTTCTGGCGTGCTGAGGAAAATGTCTCCAGATGTCACTAATTGGCACATGTGCCAGGGGTTACCTATCCCTGTTTTAGTTCAACAATAATGTAATTGAGATTAGAGTTTGTTACTAACCTAAAACCTGGCGGCACCCATCACTACAGGTGTTTTAATTAATTAGGCACTCACTTTCTTACTTGTGCTGCTGTGTGGAGCTCCCACTTTCTCTGGCAAACCTCCTCCCAGTCCAATCAACTTGATGCAATCAGCAGTGGGGATTTACCTTGTGGGTGTCCTGTACAAAGGTTCAGTTCTGAGTCCCTACTCTTTACTAGGAACCATACTAGGACATAACTGTGATGCAACAATGGCTCCTGACTAGCTGACAGCCCTATGCTACATACTGTTTGCCCTACTCCAACACTGAGCCTACCTCCAATAATGAGTCTTGGATATCTGGATTTTTCTTTTTTTAATTACATCCAGGGATGCATGAGGCCTATGCTAGGTGTATGTCTTATGTATCCTATGACTTGGAATGGAAAAGGACTAATCCCTTCAGAAGACTAAAGGAAAATTATCCTGTTTCTAGAACTGCATTTTTAATCAGCTGTATTTTTCTATATATCAAGTTTTTTTTCATTCATTTCCAAAAATGTTATTAAATGGACATCTTCATCACTACATCACTGACCACAGGTAGGTTGATTGGCATTTGAAATGCCTGCACAGACAAAGCCATCTTCCTCCTGCTATTCCTACTCCTTACCTATAAATAAGTCACCAGAAGATAGGCTTTCCTTCTTCTATAGTACCAGTCCTGTATTAGTCCCTACCCTACAGAACTGAGACAGATCCAAGGCTTCCTGAGCCACTGGTCCAACTGAAACTATGTTAATGGAAGCAGCTGGATTTACATCAGGGTCTATTTCCCCCATTTTATCTTAGAAAAATCATTGCTTTTATTGATAGCCAAATACTTTCTGATTTAATAATTTACTGTATTTTCTCATATACAACATATCCCTAAATATAATGAACAACTTGCTTTCGAAAAATAGAATGAAGAAAAAAGATTTTTCCAGAGTTGTGGCTGCATATACCAGGGGCAGAGTCTAATCTTCAGCAGGCTCATCCTTCCTTTCCTGGATAACTAAATCTGAATCCCTGGCTGTTGCTGAAAACAGGTCTCCATGAATGAATTTATGTTTTGAAAAGAGCAACAGAGTTTGAGCTACAGAAGCAAACAGGTTACAAAACAGAGAGATCAGGAGCAGCTAACAGATAGCAAATTACCCTAAGAACGATTAGCCTGATTAGTGGAACATCAAGACCACAAAAAAGGAGAGCTGATGGTTAACACCTGCAGAGTGAAGAACAGTAAGCCACTAAGTTAATTAACTCAGGTGCCTGAACAGTAATACCACAGCTGCGGCACAGCAGAGTAGGGCTCAAATCAGGCTGCTTCTAACACCAGGCAGAAAATCAGCTTCCCCACTTAATACATGCACCCCAATTTTGGGGCAGGGGCTGATTGGGGTTGGGGGGGAGGAAGATGCAAATTGTATGTGAGAAAATATAGTATTCCTGCGGACAATAATTTGTAAATATGCTTGAAAAATTCCTTGGGGAAACCAGACAAAGTGAATGAGACCCATTCCTTTGTATGACAGGAATACAATGATAACTGTCCCAGTGTATATTTGCAATGGTTGGGTCTTCCTCTTAAATATTCAATGCACAATCACTTTAAGAACCAAAGGCCAAATCCATAAAGGACTTAGGAGGACTTAAGGCACCTCAGTCCCAGAATGAGATCCAAAATGTCCCCACACTCAACAGCTGATTAACCTTGGGTACCTCCCTGCTTGGCCCGAAAACTCTCTCTTGGGAGCCTCCTGCCTGGCTCCCGTCTAAGTTCCAGTGAGGTCCAGAAATCAGGCAGTGACAGCTAAGTCTCCTGAGAGCACTTCTCTGGCAGATGTGCTCAGAGAATGCTTAACAACCCCACCTGTCTCACAAAAGGAAGTAGCAACTACCTTTGGTTCAGAAAAGGGCCACAAAGGAGCTCACCTTTTAGTTCAATAGTCCACTGATTGGATAGCTTGCTCAGGAATCAGGAGACCAAGATCCAGTGTCCTCCTTCAAGGGGAGTTTGAACCCAGAACTTCCAAGAGAATGTCTTAACCATTGAGGGAGAATTCTGTGTTCCCAGTTTTGCCCCTCACCCCTGTTTGTGAGTTTTGTATAACTACCAAGCTATAGACTAGTAGGGATGAAAGGGGCAAGGCACCCTCTCTGTTCCTCCTGTTGAAGCTGTTCCATTGTGCAAAAATGAATGCAAGATCCGTAGGGAAAGGAAGAGAGAGTGCGTGTCTGACTGTAGCCTTATGGCTATGGCACTTAGGTGGGAGGGTGACAACCAATGACTGTCTTATATACAATGCATAAATAGTAATAAGACCAGAGACTGGAATCTGGGACTTTCTCTTCCAGCTAAATACCCTAATAATAAGACTATACCTTCTTGGTCACCTTCTTGGTCACCTTGATCACCTGCTAGCCACATTAATCATAGATTTCTTTCTGCACAGTGGCCCAGCTTCTAAAGGCTAGGGGAGAACATCTCTATATGGAATAACCCTTGTTGTGGGAAATGAGATGGAGGTTTGCACCTCTGGCTGATGAAAACATTGGACCTTTATCTCCTGCTTCCTGGGCAAGTGCTCTGACTTCTAAGCTATGATATAAAAGGTGAAAGCTGCCACTCCTATCATCTTCTTTCTGTATTTTAAAAGGAAACCAGTAATCCCTGCTTGGCTGAAGAACAGTAGAAGGTATCTACCCTTACGAGAGGACTCTGAGAGTGTGTCTACACATGCATTTGATCTGAGAACAGTTTATTTGTGAGTAAACTACTCATGAGTAAATGTTCCCAGGCAGTATGAATAGTGTGTGCCCCCGGTGGCTGGTGGGGCACAGCTGCATTGGTGGCGGCAAGAGTGTGGTGGCAGTGGCGGGAGCCTGGCGGCAGTAAATGCGGAGCTCTCGCAGATGCTGCCGGCACTGTCAGCGGCAGGGAGGTGGGGGTGGCAAGCACTGACCAGGGATTGGTGACTAGCTGCAAGCACCGCCAGCAGCAGCAGCCAGGGGAGATTGTGGACTGCCCACAGATGCTGTTGGCGGTGCCAGCAGCGGGATGGCGAGTGGCAACCACCCGCAGGTGCTGCTGACAGTGTCAATGGCACCTTTTTGCAGGGGGTGCACAGCCACGTGCAGGAGGTACATGTGCACCTGCATGTACCCCCTATGCGTCACCCCTGCTGGACAGAAGTCTACACATGCAAGGACACTCTGGAGTAGATTTGCTGTTAATGGCAGCAATCTGCTCCCACCCCTGCCAGCCCTGTACCAGCCCTCTGCAGCAGCCAGAGGGTGCTAGGCTGGCAGGGAGCATGGGGCAGGAGACATTGGTCCCTGCCCCGGGGTGGGGGGAGCGGGGGGCAGGGCAGGCTCCACCACCAGAACTCAGGTGGGAACAACATCTCCCTGCCCGAGGAGCAAGGAGCTCCTGGCCCTGGCTTTCCAAGCGGGGGTAGGAGACTTGGAAAGACAGACAGGTCCCAGCCCCCTGGCCTGATCCACCAGCAGATTGGGGCAAGGGGCTGGGACCTACTCTACCCTTGCAGCTCTTTCCAAACCCTATGCCTCCATCACCCAATGGAGGCACAGGGCAGGGACCTGCCCCTAACTGAGACAGTTCCCAGCCCCCACTCCATGATCACTGGCTCTGGGAGATAAGGATCACCCAGTGCCGGCCCTGTGACTGCCAAGCTGGCACTGGGGGATAAGGATCTCCCAGCCCCCCCACTCCTAATCGTGATGGTGAAGCAGGGGGCTGGGAGCTCCCTGCTGCCGAGGCAGAGGGACATAGTCCCTGCCCAGGCTCTGGTGGCGGAGTGTGCCCTGGCAGCAGGCAGCTCCCAAGGGCAGGGAGCAATCTCCTACTCCCTGCTGCCTGGCTGACCAGGAGCACATTTGCTCCCAGTCAGGCATATACATGGGCACTACTGTGCAGTAACTAATCACAAGGAAATTTGCTACTTGCATTTGCAAGGTAGCAAATTTACTCATGATTAGAGCAATTTACCGTGCAGTAAGTGTGTGCACGTGTAGACACACAGGCTTACTGTGCAGTGAACTGCTCTACTGCGCAGTAATGCATCTTGTGTGGATGTACCCTGAGCTTTGGAACCCAAGTGGATGGAGGCACTTGCCTGAAACCCTGACTCAGGTACCTGAGCTTCAGAAAAGAAGCAGGGCTGCTTTCCACTTACCCTGAATTGCTCTGCAGAGTTGCCTATCTATCCCCATGCACTATATACGGAATCAGGGCACTTCATTTTGGGATTTGGATTCCGATCCAGGATTTGGATCTACAAATTATGTACTGCAATGGCTAGCATATAGGTGCAAAGTATTTTAATGGGTCTAGTCCTTGACTGACATTTAGTCCTTGGCCACTTTTTTATTTAGGCTTGTTATTTCCCAATAAGCAAGCCATTACTGGAAAATATTTCTAGCAATAAGGCATGAATTTGCCTGTTCATTCTTTCTAATGCAGTAGTAAAGATTTAATGGGCACCTGACACCTCTCCAGCAGTATATTTTCAGGTACTAAAGTAAAGGCAAGTGGAATAAGAGACAGGTGGTAGTATCTACAAGCTGTACTAATGGGCCCATTGACATCTGTTTAATGCATTTCAAGCTATATTTCACATCCTACTGTTGCTAGTACATTTCCTCTGGCCCCCCTTCTCAACAAAGAAATTTGGAGAGGAAAGGAAACATTAATAAACTCAAAGTGTTTAATTTAAAAGCAGATATAAATTTTAATACTGCTTGTAAGAAAGCTTATTTGACAAGAAAACAGTTTATTGTAGTCTTCAATAATTTTGTTGCCAACATTAGTGAAAGGCTTCAACAAAGCAAAGGCTTTTTAAATGGAATTATTGCCTTTCTACAACATTTGTTGTTTGTTCTTGTCATGCAACAGCATCACTTTTTAATGGATTACAGAAGGAGACAGGTCATGGGACAATTTTGTGTAAATGTTTGTGGGGAAAAAGGTAGTGGTTTTTCCATTGAAATTATCAGCTTTCTTGCATGTGCTCCTCTGGTAAAAAGTTACTTTAAATTTAGAGAGGTACTATGTTCTAATGGACAGGGTTGTGTGCTGTCCTGCTATCAGGAGCCCTGAGTTCATATCCTGAGAATAATAACTGGCTTGGAAGCAGATCAGGCAGATAAAGTAGCCAGCCTACCTGTGGAGTCCAGAACATACCTCTATTTAGAAATACACACTTCAAACCCAAATGGCCTGCTTTCTTCCAACTTGCTGAAGGGATAACACTCTTGCTAGCTGGCAAGCACTCTTCTTCATTCTGGGGCAGGCTGCAGCTGTACTGGATTGCCAATAGACAGAAAGTTAGCTTCTCATTTAGGAGAAATCCTATAAATGACTTCACTGCTTAAACGAGGACTGCCCACACTTAATCCCAAAGTAGTATCACGCTTCCTTAGCATGCGAACTCCATAAATGCCTTACTTTTTTACTTCACCATTCCCCAGGTGCTGGTAGTTGTGTCTTTGTACATGAGAATTATCACCCTGGGCTTAGTTCTTAACAGCTCAATGACTACAGTACTGTAATATGGGGCGGTCAAGTGGGGCATGGGCCATGGGTGCTGCCTTAGGGGAAGGGGAGCAGAAGGACAAGGAGGGGGCACCTTACTACCCCATCCTTTACTCTGGATCTATACCCCAAAGGTTGGGGCAGACATCTCGGGAAAGGGATACCTGGATTCTGTATTGGATACAAAAGTCATTGGATAAAATACAGAAACAGTCTTTAGAACTGGGGTCAGTATTAAGTACTTTCCCCCACACCTCTGCAACTACCAGCCAGGCTGAAGGATGGTGCTCTCGCTCAGGCTCTCTCTTTGTTTCAATGACTGGTATTTGTTTTGTATTAGATAAAGGGTGGGGGCGGGGGGTGGGAGGCAACACTCCTTCTCTAGCTGCATTGTAAAAGGAAAGAAGCAGCGCTGCTTGATTCAGTCAGAGAATGAGTACCAGCTTTCAAGAAAGGGTTCCAGGCTCTCCCAAGTAGGTAAAGATATTTTCTGCAGCCCTCAGCATCCCTGAAATGTTCAGCCTTTCTCACCCTACACAGCAACATGCCCAGCATACCAACTGTTTTGGCTGTTAGGTGACATTGTAGGGCACTTCACCCTCTCCATGCAGAGGCAAATCTAGAAAATTTTGGCACTCTGGGCAGTAAAGGGGTCAGTACTGAGGGCATCTATACACATGTTTCAGGGCAGAGGGGGTTCAATGTAATTAGAGTGGCTCTGAGAAGGGCTCTAATTAAAGCGCCCACAGCATCACATGTATTCAGCATCCCACACTTCAAAATGGTGGTGGGGGCACTTTAACGAAAACTCATTTGATGGATTTTAGTTAATGTGCCCCCACTGCCATTTTGAAATGTGATGTGGAGGCTGCTGGTGCGTGCTAACTAGCACTGTCCAGCAGACTTGCACCAGACTTGATTAACTGAGTTTGCTCCAACACGTGCTAATTAGCCCACTTCAGAGCAGAGCTCTGTCATGAGTATAGGAGCCGTGAGTGCTCACTTCCTGCGCAGGAGCTGCTGCAGCTGCCAGTGTAGCATGGGCAGTGTCAGCATGGGCTCTCTGCGGCATCATTCTGGCACCTTTTCTAAATTGGGTCTGGGGACTAGCACCTCACTTGTTCATCTCTACTTACGCTACTGTTTCCATGCATTGTAGAGGGCCACAGTGCTCTGAATTCTACCCGGAGAACCAGGCACATAATAGGTAGACACCTGAGTCCTCAATAACTAAACACAAG
Organism: Alligator sinensis; assembly: GCF_000455745.1. Lineage (NCBI taxonomy): Eukaryota > Metazoa > Chordata > Crocodylia > Alligatoridae > Alligator > Alligator sinensis. The sequence continues at coordinate 518,393 of NW_005842179.1, forward strand.
GTTAGGGCAGAAAGAAAGTAGGACTGGCAAGAAAAGACCCATCAGACAGAGGGAAACTGGGGCATGCTGTAAAAATCTACTTGGGGTTCAGATTGCAGCAGGGTTTTTGAAAGGGGCAAAGACGATTTTCTATTTGCTAGACTGATGAAATATATCCTCAGATATTATATTTCCCTATTTAGTTTTTTAAGTGTCAGCTTTTCGTTGTTGAGTCACAAGTAAGTTTTCATATGACAAGAGATGTATATGATTGCTGGACAGGCTGAACAACATCATCTGCTTCTACTAATAAACTAGTGTCAGTCTTACGAATAATCTTGAGTGGGGGCATCTACATGAGACACCATGGAGTTGCCTATTTAGGTTCACAGGAAAGCATCTCCATCTACACATGTGGAGATATTAGGCCGGAGTAAACTAATTAAGTCAGCTGTATGATAGTACTGCCCAGCACAAGTACTATCCTACGGTGGAGTTATTTACTCTGATGCAATGCATGTGTAGATGGTGAAGGGGCTGGCTGGGGCATGAATGAGCTATAGTGCAGGGGCTACCTGCCGGCTAGCCCTGTACTGTAGTGCCCTCGGGCCTCAGCCAGTTCCTCTGTAGCACCTTAAGTCAGGGTGGAGCAGCTCCAGTCTGGCAGGTTGACCCCTGGGCCCCTTGCCAGTTGGGGCTGCGCCACCCTGGCTCAACGTGCTGCGGTTCCACCTGAGAGCACCGGGAGCAATAAACGGTGCACCTGGGAGCAATAAACTCTGGTGCAAACTGCACCAGAGTTTATTGTGCTGCGCTAATTTTACATGTGGATGCACCCAGTAAGTAGCAAATGGACTACTTGTTCAAGACCTATGCTAAGCTTGGATTTTTTTTATTAAATGTTATCCAGATTACTTTTATGTTGCCAACACTTTGCCCTTTTCACACTACTGTTCCCAATAGAATACCAGTAGAAACTTGTCTGTGTTAGCACAGACAATTAGTTCTAATTGTGCTTAGTCCAGTAAAGTATTTAGGTGTGTACTTAAACTGGAACTTGAAATCTAACTTACAAGCTTGTAAATATGTGAAGTTAAACTTATATACTGTAACACAGGGCCACAGTAAATAACTTAAAGGATAAAGACAAGAATTTTCCTACCTTCACCCTAAAGACTATTGAGCATTTTCCCTTGGAGTCATGACGACAACTACATTACCAAATGTTTAGCCTGTCAGCATAAAGGAACACTGCTGCTTCTAACAGGTGACATTTATTAAGATCATAAGGGTAATTAACAGATAAACTGTCTAGAAATGTTTATTTTCCTTATTTTCCTTATTTTTGTTCTATCTGCTATTTAACTTAAGCTATGTCTGCTTCTTCCTCAGACCTGAAGAAGGTCACATTGATCCTGTCAAACTTTTCTACCACTTTTAAAGTTAATACAAGAAAAGATATCACAAAAAAAAGTTCTTGTCCCTCTTAAATTCCTAGAACATTACAGCTACAACTCTCTAACCCCACTTTTTTTCTTTGTAAATAAGTCCTCAGACACCTAAGTCAACTGCACTTGACTGTCTTTTAATCACTGTAAAATTTTAACTGGACAAGGTAAAAGGGAACAAGGAGAAGAAAAGGCACACATCAGAGAGGCCTGAATCCCTTCTCACTTTCATCAGTATAAAGCAAGAAAAACTCTATCAAAGTCTCTGGTATTATCCTAGTGTAAGCACTGTGTTAGTAAGAATACAGTCAGGGTCACTTTCCCCCCCTCTTATTCTGGGTTTCATTTTTTTCTCTTTCTTACATTGGGTAGCAACTTATTCTATGAGAGGATCAGCTAAGAACAATGGTGAGATGCAGTGTCAAAGCTGAGCCCATGGTTGGCAGGACTCTTCCTGAACCACATGAATCTGACTCCCTTTTTCTTAATCATTATCTATGTTTATCACACCCACACACTATTGATGTGATGCTTTACAATGGGGCTGTATGTAAGTATCTCCTATGTGGCCAGTTCAGATTTTAACATTTTGCTAGTTCAGAAAAAATGCTTCCCATGCCTATTGTGACATCACCCGCAATACATGATATTAATTAGGGGAGAGTTTGCTAGCGTGTACACGTACCGTGTCCTCTACAGTTGTTAGGGAAGACATTTGTGATGCATATTTGATGATACCCCTCCCCAAGACTGGAGTTCTTAGCTGTGTTAAATATATATTGACTAAACTCCTTGAGAATGTGGCATTCACAATCCATATATGCTGCATTTTCCCAAGTGAATAAAACAACATTCCTATTGTATAAAATGTGAACATTTTCCTCATTCTGTACCTGCTTTGAGGTTTTAAAGTACCTGCTCATCTTTTCTGTCCTTTTATTAAGTTCCATTTCCATTTGATCTTGATATTTACGTAGATGTCAGGCTGGTCTCAAACCATGTATCCGAAATAGTGGACCTCAGTTGGGTTTTTTAAATTACACCTCCCCTTGCCGTATAGTATTGCAGTTTATCTCAGTAGATTTCTTTGTTACTCTTTAGCTGCCATCCATTGATACTAATGCAGAGATGGTTAACAAATATAAATGGGGAAAATCAGTAGATCTTCAGTTTACTGAACACCCGATGGAGAGCTGTACTGCAGTAGCTAATGCAAAGTTCTGGTTAAATATTGTCCTAACGTTTGCACTATGCCGTCTGTTGTTTTTACACTAAAGGCTCAGCAGAGGTTGGAGGCAGTATTGACTTTGTAATTAAACTATTTTAACTTCAAGATTTTGTAATCATTGCATTTAAACCATCTGGTGTAGTACACAGGTGATTTTCCCCCTCTCCTAAAGGACAAAACTCTGTAATGTTTTTAATTGCAAAGCAGTAGATTTCAGAGCCTGTCTCATCATGGGGTTAGTATATAGCCTTCAAAAGGGAAAATGAGGATAATTTCCTCTCTGAGACCACAAACAAAAGCTCTCAAAGTGTATCATTAGGAGAGCTTTGAGGTGGGTTATGATTAGAATCTTACAGCCCCAGTTCCTGCTACCACCTGGCCCTAGGAGGGAAGTAAATTGTGCCCGCCCTTTTGTTGGCATGGATTATTTCCCCTTAGAGCCGGCTCAGCTGTACTGGCTGGAGCATTGGGGCTAAGGTGAAAGAATCCTTGACTCCACCTATTCTTATACTCTCCTAAGCTTATGCCTGGCAATATGGGTCATGTACACAGAGAATAAGGAATCTTACTACTCAGGGGAGTCTTTAATCTCACATCAGGTGGCCAGGCCTTTAGTTCTCTGTGCATTTGTAAAAAGAGATGAACATTTTTCTTTGGTTGCCTCATGTATTTACATTGTAGCACCTGCAAGTCACTGCATCCCATGTACTACAGGCCATACATAGCGCATGCACTGAGATAAAATTATACATTACCTGGATTTATTATTACCATTTTTTAAATATGCCTGTGGCCAAAAATGGAAAAGTTAGCCATCTGGAGAAAAAATTAGGATGACACAGCCAGCAATAATACTCTGCATCAGTGGCTCCCAAACTCTGATAGATTGCGCACCACCAATTTAAAACAATACAACCTTAAGTACCACCAGCAATTTTTTCAGTTCAACTTTAAGTACCACCAGCAAGTTTTTGTCATATACAGTAATTATAATAAATCTGTTAATGCGTACCACTGACAAATTGTCTGCGTACCACAGATCTCTCTTTTGCCTGTGTGCCATATATAAAACCTTTTCATCAGAGGGTTTCACCCATTTTCCAAACATTAATACCACAATAATGTCCTGTGTGAATTTGGGCAAGTCATTTAGGGCTTGCCTTGATATAACACTTGTACTTAACCACTATGAGATAAAGTGGCACAACCCTCTTGTGTGGATGTAGTTGTTTGGTGTTCCCATGGAAATTAATTATACCAATGTAAGCACTTTATAGCAGTGTAACTGTGCTCACACTTGGACTTTCCACTGCTGTAACCAGTTCAGTAAATATATATATCAGGGTGATATGTATATGTGTATGTATGTGTATACACACACACGTGCGCATATACCTATATATATCACCCTCATAACTGAATGAGTTGTCCTGGTAAAGACTCTTAAGGAATCCTAAGCTCCACGTCGGCTGTCCAAACCCTTAGTTCTCTATGAACTTGTAAAAGAGAATTCTTCTTGCTTTGGCTCATCTGTTTACACCATGGCATCTACAGGTCAATGCATCCCATGTACTATAGGTCATGCATAATTACTGCATGCCCTGAAATAAAATTATACAGCCCTATCTGTATTCATATGATTTTTAATATTATTTTCCCTATTGTACACATGAATAGGGAATGATAGAAACCCGAAGTCTTAACTCCCAGTCTGTTGGTCTGACCATAGATCCCTAGTGAAAAACCATAAATCATATCAAAGTTAAAATTTAAAATATTTGTCTCATTGTGATGCATTTCCTTACATGCTTTATTTTATATAATAACACAACTTTTGGAATCCTCAATCAGAAATTCTTTTCATTCTCCTCTCCATCCCAAGGTCTTGTGCTTTACCAACCATCTTTCACTGCCAGAAAGTTGGAGGGAGCTCCTTTAACTGTTATGTGAGAAGATGTATTTATTACATCTTTTTTCAGAACAAAGGTGGGGTTTAAAAATAACCATAAACATGTAAATGGACTCTGATTATTAAAATGATAGTAGCTTTCAGGTTATACTTTAACAGTGTTCAAGTTTTACTATCATTCTACATTGTCCATCCTGTACCAAAGCAGTTGCTATCAGCACAGATAAAAGTGCTGAAATCAGATCTGTCAAATAGTGTATGTACCTGAATATCAGGTATCTAATTGTTCTTCCATATGACGTGCTTGTCATGATGCACAAGCCTAAGCTTTGATCTCAGCCAAGGATTGTTTGGCATTTTAGCCTTAGGAGCTCTCCTGGAGGATAGCAGATAAAATGGTGCTTGAGAGAGACAGATCTTTTTACTGTTAAACAATGAAAGCATGTTAGAAATTCTATGTTTGTATTTGTGCATGTGGAGACACAGAGCTGGCCAACCTCTGCTGTAGCCTAGCTTGTCTGGGCCATAGATTCGCTTCACAAAATCATGTCACTAACAGTAGGATTGCCTCTCATTCCCAGGGATTGATATTAGTTTGACCTTAATGCAAATGTGTGAGCAATTCCATCAAAGTTAATTAATACAAAAATCATTACTAATTCCTCATGAGCCAGTTTTCTTCAGGCTACATTTATCATCATACACATGACTTATTAATGACATGAGGATTAATATAATAATACTGGGCTTTAATAATCCTTACACCACTTTAAATCAATAGCAGTATTTTTGTTGGTTTAATGGAAAGAAGGTTTGAACCCAGCATGTCGTTCGGTGATCATTATAGAAGTCAAAGGAAGGCAATGGATGTTGGTGTGTTGGCAAGTGAATGTGCCATGAATGTTATGTGCTGTGCTGTAAATATTGTTGTGGGTGGTGTAACAAATATAGCATTGCAAGAACAAAAGGCAGACATTTAGCAGTACATAACCACACTGAAACCAATGAGACTTCAGCACCAAGAGCAGTTTAGGTGCCTCAGTGACCTCAAGAACAAAGGCCTAGATCTTTGAAACATGTAGTCCCTTAACTCCTATCGATTTCAAAGGGAGTTAGTCCCTTAAGTATTTACAGGCATCTGAGCCTGACACCCCAAGTCACTTTTGAAAAATGGAACTTAAGAGATTAAACCCTGTTGCCTCTCAGTAAGACATAGCCTCAAGTAAATGTCTATGTAGACATGGCCTATGCTTTATTGAAATTCAATAAGGCACTAGGCTGTGTCCTAAATCTTCTCTGCTACATACATTCTCTGCTAAATTTTCTCTGTTTCAACTGATACTTACTTATTTATACAAAATGAAACAGCTCCAGCATAAAGCCTGGAGAGCATTTCAACTTTGTTGTATATATTCTTTTTATATTAATAGTTGTTGTTAATAATGATAATTAATGTATGCAGCACCCACCACATAATATGCATTTAGAATAAAATTCCCCTTTTGAATTATGAGTCCAGAGGTTATTAAGTAGCATGGGGGTCTTCGGCATAGGAATGAATTTCTTTTTCTTTTCTTTTTTGGACAAACCCCTGTAAAATTATTTAATTTCTTAATTTATCGTGTCACATACTAACAATATATTGTTTCTGATAATAACTAGAAAGCAAACACGTGGTCTTCTAAAGGAATTTTAAAACCTTATGACTTAACAGGAGTCTAAATATAAATTAATAAACATCAGGGGTTTAAAAATATATATAGGAAATAGGACTGTTATAGTAATGGCACTCAAAGGAAGACCACATGAGCAGTTTTTCAAGTGCTCAAGATCTAAGCCTGTGATAACAGCTGTGTTGGTCCTGGTAACTTCTAAAGCTAAAAGCACCAGCACAGTCACAGGTGTGGGTGCTGTGGGTGAGGGCTTTCAAGAGCTCCCCTTTACTGTGGGTGGGGCACAGAGAGGAATAGGGACCACATGCTAGACAGTGAATTACATGGCATAAAAGAGAATAGATTCGACATAAAGGTGCTACTACTAAAGCACATCTTGACTAGTGTTAAGAGCTGCTATTCATGTTTTGAAGATGAGGTCAGGTAGAGACCACGCTACAACTACAGATCAAGAGAGAGAACTACAAGAACTGTACTTCTACTAGACTACGTCAACCTCTCTATATTAGTAACAGGTTTTTCATTGTAGTGTAGATTTTATGAAAGACGAACATTTGTACATTGAGTATAATTGTCTTTCTTTGCTTCTTGATAGGACTTGGCTATCTTGTAGATCAAACCTTCTGGACAAAGCTGAATGATACAATGGGAGGAACACCCTATTAATTTACAATTGAAAATGTACAGAACAGGAAAGAAACAAAAAGACAAAATATCAATCTCTTTGTAAATGCAGAATTTCAATGTATGGTTCTCTTTACTGTAGCAACCAGGGCACAAGGGCAGAGTGAACATGTGGCCCTTTATTTGATCAAGGATAATAATCAACTAAGCCAAAAGGAAGGGAAGTAGCTTTTCCTGTTTCAGCCGCTTAGTATAATCTTTTATGCACCTCCAATTGCATATCTGTGTGATCATTGCCAGTGGGAAAAACTTGCAAGTAACAAAGAATCTGAACTTGTAGAGAAAGGGCCAGTTTTAAAACCATTAGGTACTACAAAACACATTTAATAACATTGTTCATTTTACTCCTGGAAATGCACAATATGGACACAACTTGCTTCTTTACCCCCTGAAAAAGGGAGTTGAATTTTACAATGAAAAATAAATGTTCTATGGGAAAATATTCCTTAATTTCTGCCCAGCTCTAGAACACATGCATCTGGATCACTTCAGGCTGCTAATCTTCAGATTGTTTTTCAGTTTTACATTCCAGACATCTCTGTCTGGATAGTTTGGGAGGGTTAGCATCCTCCGCAGATTATCTTGATCATGCCATTGGAGATTATAATCTGGCTTTGTCAGAATTGTTTAGCATAAATCCTAATCAATTTTTCTTTGGAGGTCTAAGATGAATACATGCAACTGTTGTGTCTTGCTGTATGGCCCTGATGGTGCATGATCACAATGCATGTGGTTGGTTCATCCAATTGAAAAGGACCATGCAGCAAGCAATGAGTAGTACATTCCTTAGTGCTTCTGTGGCACTGCTAATGAGTGTGTGGATTATAGGCAAAATCCTGTTTCCCTTTATGCACCTAAATGGCACACATGAAACCATATAACTGCATTTTTAGCACTTACATACAGTCTGTGATTCAGTTGTGAGATGAGGGTCATTGGAACTCTTGCACCCTCTACCCAGCAGCCCCCATGCCCATGTGAGTGGCATAAAATGTCTCTGTCATGTTTAATAGCTTTAAGCCTTTGGAATACAAGATTCTAGCTGGGAAGCTATGCAGAAAAACAGGGCTGCTGATGTACATGCATAAGGCCAAGTAAGTCCTGACACTTCAGCTGCAGAAAATCCATGATTAGCAGGTGTTAGACAGAGAAAGAGGAGGGCCTTCAAAGCTTTAGCTCAGTAGCCTAGTGGTTAGGGCACATGCCCAGGGAGCAGAAGAGCCAGGTTTTAGGCAACTTTTCACCCAGAAGGACTTGAATCAGCTTCCCTCCTACTTCATTTTACTTCTAGTAGGTACCAATGCAGAGCAAATTAGAATGCAAAACTGTGTATAACTGCCAAAAACTACAGTTATGTAGTAGTGTATTTAGCTCATGAGGTGAAATAGAATTTAGCCCATCTTTTTATAAAAATCAAACATTGGATAACATTGCTTTTACATCCCTATGTGTACTTGGATCACACAGGTAATGTTGTTAATACTGAATACTGCCAGCAGCCCGGTAGTTTGGCCTGTCATCTACAGGTTCCTGGGGTGCTGCAGTCAATGTATTAAATATTTATCATGTATTTCTTTCTTTCCCATTCATTATTTTTCATTCAAGTTTGGGTCCTTATCCCTCCATTCTAATAGTTTTGCCGATGTAGTTTTGTTCCACACCCACTTGACCCATGAACCAGCCTCCATTGTCCACTTGTTAGCTTTTCAAACAATCTATTTAATCTTTTTGCTATATTTCTCCTCATGCTTAAGATCAACATAAGCAAAGCTACTTCAATATATTCCTTCATATCCCTCCTTAAAACTCTCCTTTGTCAGGACCCCTGCAAAAACTTGGCAACAGTCAGGCTATCAATGAGCCATGCTTACTGCCCAGCAAGCTGACCAGTGGGTTTTTTTGGTGTGTTCTTTGTTTGTTTACGTCAACCTGCTGCCTCTTGTCCTATACTTGCTAAGCTCTCTGCGGCAGGGATTGTTTCTTTTGATTCTTGTAACTGGGAGGTCTGGCCCTTTAAAAAGGAGCAGCCAGCCCTGTTGTAGAAGCCCAACTGCAGGTAATTAACCTACTAGCAGTTAAACCCAAGAGAGACCTGAGAGCAGACAATAGGAAGCTTGGGAAGGCCACAAGCCATAATGATCGGTGCTTGGTCCATTACTTTCCAACATCTTTATTAATGATTTGGATGTGGGGGTGAAGAGCTCACTGGCCCAGTTTGCGGATGACACCAAGTTAAGGGGGAAGGTAGTCACGCTTGAAGATAGGCAACAGATACAGGCAGACCTAGACAGACTAGCAAATCGAGCGGATTGGAATCTGATGAAGTTCAATGTTGAGAAATATAAAGAGCTGCACCTCAGGATGAGCAACCCCCAACACACCTACAGGCTTGATGGCACCAAACTGACTAGCACCACAAATGAAAGGGACCTGGGGGTAATAATCGACCACAGTATGAATATGAGCTGGCAGTGTGATGCTTTAGCCAGTAGGGCAAATAATACTCTGGCATCAATTGATCAATTGATGCATCTCTAGCAAAACCAAGGAGCTGATTCTTTCGCTGTACTTAGCACTGGTGAGACCACAGCTGAAATACTGCATCCAGTTCTGGGCACCACACTTTAGCACGGACATGTACAAGCTTGAGAGAGTCCAAAGAAGAGCCACCCGTATGATCAGAGTCCTACACAGCAAGCCATACAAGAAAAGGCTGAGGGATCTGGGACTCTTCAGTCTGAGGAAAAGAAGGCTGAGAGGGGACCTAGTAGCAGCTTACCACTACACTAGTGGAGTACCTCAAGGGCTCAGTGAGCAACTGTTCACCAGGGCACCTGAGGGAAAAACCAGGAGTAATGGCCACAAAATCCTGGAAGATCGATTTAGGCTCAACATTAGGAAAAACTTCTTCATAGTCAGGGTGTCCAGGCTTCGGAATAAGCTCTTCCAGAGGCGGTGCAATCACCTACCCCGGAAATCTTCAAGAGGAGACTAGACAGTCACCTTGCTGAGGTCACCTGACTCCCAGTTATCTTTTCTGCTTGGTGCAGGGGGCTGGACCCGATGATCTTCTGAAGTCCCTTCCAGCCTTACAATCTATGAATCTATGAAAAACCTCCACAGTGCCCCTACCACATTCCAATGCTTGATGAATAGGGTTCTGTGACTACACAGAAAGTATGCCAGGGCCTATCTTAACAAAGTGGTGTTTACCAGCATTTAGAAGGAAGATCTTCATTGGGTCAGGTCAGTGCTGCAAGCAGTTGGGATTGCAGGCCTAACAGCCAGTGTAATGCCAAATCAGCTGGTCATAGAACTAAGTATTTAGGGTATACATAAGGAAACCAGGAAGTTAGACCATTTGTAGACAAAGTAAAGATGTTGGTATAGTCTCCCATACTTAAAAGTCCTTCTTGGGGTTGGCCAGCTATGATCAATTCTTTATTTCATAGTTCTTGGCGATCAGCACCTCACTAACTGACAAACTATATAAGACAGCACTCAAAATAGTGCAGTGGTCTCCAGTGTGTGATGAGGCCTTTGGAGAAATCAAACAAATACTGTATACCACTACAATGTTACACAGTCCAGACTTTAACTATAAATTAATTTTACAGACAAATACCTCAGAGTGAGGCTTAAGGGCCATTCTTCCCAGTCTCATATTTGAATTGCAAACTTCTTCTTCAGGAGCAGAAATATTCTGTAATTGAGAAAGGGTGTCTTGTGATAAAATGGGCAGTTGAGACCCTCTAGTACTATCTCCTTGGACCCCTTTTCTTCTAGTCATGGGCCATGCCCCTCTTAGGTGCTACACATGATAAAAGAAGACAACCCTAGGCTGACACATTGGTACCTGGCATTATAGCCCTATTCCTTTGATATCTGCCACCACTGCTGCACATGCCAATGCAGGCTTCTTCTCATGGGGGGAGGATGAGTCTGAATGCAGAAGAGTGGGTCTCATACCCCTTACACCCTGGGGCAAGGGAAGCAGGGAGAGAAGATGTGTAATAGGGTTGTTTGGAGTTTTAAGAAGGAGCAGACAGCCCTGTTGTAGAAACCCAGCTGTGGGTGGCTGTCTGATAAGAGAATATCCCACTAGCTGCTTAAAGCTAAGAGGAGAGAGTGGAGTTGGGAGCAGAGGGAAGGAGCTGTTTGTAGCCAGGAGACATATTGGAACTCAGATACACTTCCTACTGAGAAGGGCCACATGATGGTACTGGGTCAGAGCTAAAGGGGCTCTCCTTCCTCCTATAGAAGGGGTAAGAGTTTGTTTGCTCCTTTATGTGTTGTTTAGTACAAAGACTGTTGTATATCTGTGGGGTCCTTATCCCAGGAAAGAACAGGGGAACCATCTTTATTAACAATTAACTACCCTTAATACTAAAGCAGAGCAGCAAACAGCAAAACAAGGGATGTGTCTACATGTGCATTTGATGTGGGAGTAGTTTACTCATGAGTAAACTACTTGAGTAGTAACTACTTGAGTAAACTACTTGAGTAGTTACTCATGAGTAGTTTACTCATGAGTAAACTCTTGAGTAGTTTACTCATGAGTAAACTACTCAAGAGGAAACGCTTCTGGGTAGGCATCTGCATGTGCAGAAAGTGGGAGCAACCAGGAGGAACTGGAGGCTCCAGCCACAGCTGCCTGTGGCAAGAGACCATCTTGAAAAGGTATCCCCACTCCTGGCTCCCTGGCTAGCTGCATTTCTGGCCAGGAGCAGCATGCACAGCAAGGGGGCAGCATGCTACAGCTCTCTCACCACAGTCTCTCCCTCCCTGTGCCATGGCTGCTCTAGCCCCTTCCCCTGGCAGCAACACCAAGCACCCCAGGCTCCTGTTGGCTACTGCACTTGCCCTGCTTGCCTATCGCAGCGACTGCCATCTGGCCCATGGCCTTCTGGGCCCTGCTGGCTCTCCCATGCACAGAAATCACCTGCCTGGTCCCAGGGCCATCACCACCAGGCAGTTGCCACATGGGCCCAATCCTGCTGGTTGGACCCCAGCAAGAACACTGTTGTTGTGTTCCTGGATGCCACCACTGGGGTCTTCCAGGGTGGAAGCTGGGGTAGGAGCTCCTGGCTGGTGGAGGTGGTGCTGGACCCAGCTCAAGTTCATTGACATTAAAACTTAATTCAATGAGCCAACATTTCTCATCTTTGTTTTTTGTCATACAACTTTCAAATTTTGGCTTTTGGACTGTTATACATTGGTATTACACAGTTGCTGCAGAATACAATCTTAACCTGAAATGTGTATCATTTTCTGTTAATTTCTGGAAAGTGCATAAAAGCAACATCTGTATATGTACACAAAGTGTCCTCAGCCAACACTACAATAATGTGGAATATAAGTATTGAAATCCTTACACTACCATAACACAGAAGATATTAAAAGGTGCTTCTTACAATGCTTACACTACTTCAACCAACAAATTGCATAACTAAGAGGTGTCGTGGAAAACACACGCAGCAAACTTTTGGGTCAGGTCAGCAGAACCTTTATTTGGATAGAGCTACAGCTGTAGGAGGGGCCTCAAAGTGACATGGATTCACCATGCACTTGGAGGGGGCTCCCTCCCTAAAGGTTAAATCAAAAGGCTTATATAACTTTTTAACAGCCACCTACAATTCATGTGAACATATCGTGAAATTTTTAGAAACCTAGCTGCAGTAACAGTTACAAAAACATTATTTTCATTTCTTTATTACAAAACACTCTTTTATTGCTGTCTCAGTAACCGCTGATTACTACAAGGCCAGACATTCTTCCTCTTTTCCTAGCCCACACTTTTACACAACGCCTTTTGTTTTATCTTTACAAACTTTTTTTTTTGGTCAAAGTTTAAGGCCTCTGCTTTTTTTATACCACAGTCCCCCCTTTCAGACTTAACAGCCTCACACTTCTATTTCCATTAACTTTTGTAAAAATTCTTTATCATGGGTTCTGGGGGTGAGTTTACAAATCTAGCAGTCAGAAGCATTTAAGGCTACAGGTACCCTTTGTAGGAAGTGCAAATAAACATTAGAATAAACTGGCAATGGCAAGGCTAATAGTAATATGAACAGTCTTATTATACAAAACATGTTGGCAGGTATTGTTTGGCTTGCCTCTGCAGGCAATTTTTTCAGGTTTTCATTGTCTTTTTGTTCTCCTTGATGTTAACAGCAATGATTCAGTCTCAAAAACAGAAAGGACAAAATATTTTAACAACGAATAATCCTCACACTAGTAGGACAAATTCTACTACTAACCACACCCAAGAGGGCAACCAAAGTTTCTTCTCATTTTCTGAGCTTAGGTTGCCTAGAGGGCTGATAACTTCAGCTCTGGGTCTGGGTCAAGGTGAGGATCTTTTAAATGGAAATGTTTACGTCTTCCGAGGACGCAGATGATACCTTGGCTCTCCAACTGATGGAGTCAGTTGGATCAGGGTGTTAGGTTCATCAATGAGATCACTATCACTTGTGCCTTGATACTCCTCACTTGCTTGAGTGAGGTCCTGAGGGTCCTTGTCCTTGGCCTCAGGGAAAGGTTTCAACCTTGGTTGGAACTCAGCGGCCTCAGGATCCAATGGTGGTGATACTTTCTTGCAGTGTGAGGCGTGAGTCCACGTCTGGTGACCCTGGCAACGAACAGCAGTGTTAGTGGTCAGAAGCACTTGAAAGGGTCCTTTCCATTTTGGTTGAAGTGCGTTTTTCAGTTGATGAACCTTTACGTAGACCCAATCTCCTGGCTCAAGGTTGTGACAAGGAACATCCGGTGGTTGAGGTAAAGCTTCTTGGACCTGGGAATGAACAGACTTAGCATACTTCATTAATGCTTTGCAATAATTTAGTACGGTTTTATTAGTTAATTGTAGGTCTGCTTGGTGTGGGGCTACAAGTGGTGTAGTCGGCATTCTCATGGGTTGTGCCATGAGTATTTCATAAGGGATTAAACCGCGTTTTCTGTTAACAGTGTTTTCAATGTGCATAAGGGCAATGGGCACTGCATCAGGCCATTTGAGACCTGTTTCAGCTCAGATCTTTGAAACTTCAGCGCAGATCTTTGAAATGTGCGTTTTTAAATCTGACTTTTTACGTTCTACAGCACCACTTGACTGTGGATGATAACTGCAGTGTAGGTGTTGCTGTATTTTGAGTGCTTGGCAGATGTTTTTTACTATCTGTCCTGTGAAATGGGTGCCTCTGTCGCTATTTATTGCAAGTGGCAACCCGAACCTAGGGATGAATTCTTTGAGCATTTTTTTTTGCTACAGTGATGGAATCAGCATGTACGCATGGGTAGGCTTCTACCCATCCAGAGAACATATCAATAATAACAAGAATGTACTCATAAGAACA
>NW_005842179.1:532913-541073 GCF_000455745.1 Alligator sinensis
GGCGAGGTTTGAGAGGCTAGCCAGAGGATACTGGTTTGCTGAAAAACAAACAAAAACAGAGTTAGGAGCCTGCGGACCAGAAAGGGCCGCATTTCTGGCAGAATGGTCTGCCAGATCATTTTCTCGTGTGGCATTATTAAAGGGTTTTTCATGAGCTTTACATTTAACAATGGCAATAGCAGAGGGCAATTGAACAGCTTTCAAAAGTTTTTTTTTGACATAACAACTATGACTGATTTGGGCTCCTGATGAAGTGAGAAATCCTCTTTGTTTCCAAATTTGTTCAAAATCATGAACAACACTAAAAGCATACCTGGAGTCAGTATAAATGGTTGTGATTTGATTTTTTGCAAGGATGCAGGCGTGTGTTAAAGCAATGAGTTTAGCAACTTGAGCCGAGCGAGCTTGAGGTAAGGAATAGGCTTCTAAAACAGCATACTGAGTGCATACTAACTAAGCATATCTTGCAACTAACTTGCCTGCATCATTTTTAAGGCAGGAACTATCTACAAACAGAACAAGGTCAGAGTTTGGGATAGGAATGTCCTTAAGGTCAGTTCGAGGGGTTAACAATTGAGTTGTGACAGATAGGCAATCATGAGGTTCACCATCCGAGGCAATTGGCAGAAGTGACGCTGGATTCAGAATTGAACAGCGATTTAAGGTTACATTTGCAGCTGACAGTAAAAGTTTCTCATATTTAGTAAGACGGGAATTGGAAATATGCTGAGTCTTGCCCTTCAGAAGAAGAGCCATTACAGCATGGGGAACTGCAACCGTTAAAGAGTGTCCTAGAACTAGAGTATCGGCCTTTTCAACTAATAAAGCGGCAGCGGTCACTGAACGAAGGCAAGGGGGAAATTCTGCAGCCACGGGATCAAGGGCAGAACTATAATACGCAATTGGGCGATGCTTCTCACCATGCAGCTGAGTAAGTACTCCTAAAGCGACTCCTTCCTGTTTATGACAAAACAAAGTAAAAGGTTTCTTGTAATTAGGGAGTCTAAGAGTGGGAGCAACAGTGAGGGCTTGTTTAAGGACCACAAATGCTTGCTCAGCTTTAGGAGTCCAAGGTAGGGGTTTCGGAGTAGTATCACAGGTAAATGCTTGTAAGGGTTTTGTAAAAGCAGCATTGCCCGGGATCCACTGTTTACAATAACCTGTTGCACCTAGGAATCCCCTTATTTGTTTTCTAGTTATGTTTGGGAATACCAAGGATAGCTTCAATTCTACCAGAGGAAAGGTGGCGTTCTCCAGCTGAAATATCATGCCCCAAATAGTGTACCTTAGGCTTACAAACCTGTAGTTTAGATTTTGAGGCCTTGTGGCTCTTCTGAGCTAAGGCTGTAAGGAGTATCAAAGTATCTTGCTTGCAGGCTTCTAAAGTGGGTGACGCTAACAGCAGATCATGAACATACTGAACAAGAGTGGACCCCCCTTTGAATGTGATAGGATCTAAATCCTTCTTTAGGATCTGGGAAAACAGAGTGGGAGATTCTGTATATTCCTGAGCTGAGGGAGTCTTGTCCAGGTATATTGGAGTCCTTGATAAGTGAATGCAAACAGATACTGGCTATCCTCATGAACGGGGATAGAGAAAAAAGCAGAACAAAGGTCTACTACTGTAAAATAAGCCGCATCAGAAGGGATACAGGAAAGAATAGTAGCAGGGTTAGGGGACACAGGGAAAGCGGGTAAAACAGCAGCATTTACAGCTCGGAGGTCTTGTACAAAACGATACATATCTTTACCAGGTTTCTTAACAGGTAGGATAGGTGTGTTGCAAGGGGAGCGTATTGGGACAATAATCTTTTGCTTAAGGAGCGAGGAAATAACAGGCTTAATTTCCTCCTCAGCCTCCTTTGAGATAGAGTACTGTGGGACACGAGGAAGTGGCTTGGCAGGGTTTAAAGTAATATGCACTGGTTCAGCACTCAGCATGTGCCCCACTTCATTCACATGGGTGGACCACAGCTGTTTAGGTACCCGTGCCAACAGTTCCTCTTGCAAGAAGGAAGTGTCGGGATCAGAGTACTCCTGAGTTAGCAAAGCCACAAGCTCGGTTTCCCTATGTTTCGGTACTTCAAGGTAAACACCCTCTAGGTTACAATCAATTACGCATCCCAGTTTACATAGCAAATCCTTCCCAAGAAGGTTGACAGGAGCACAGGGACTAAGAAGAAAGGCATGATTCTCAGACAAAGGGCGAATAGAGACAGATACAGGTTCAGAGACGGGATGTGGGATAGGTTGTCCACCTATACCAACTGCATTTATGGTTTCAGGAGAATGAGGTAGAAAAAGAAATTTAGTAGCTTACAAGTATTTATCTTGGTCCAGTTTGCCCTCTTCGGGCAGATTGTAATTGCCTGAACCAAAGCTTTTCTTTTGTTAATAAAGTCCTGACCAGTTCCCAGGTCCTCGTTTGGCCATGAACAAGAAGTATAAAGGCGCATCCTGGTTTCTTTGGGTAATTTAGGTATCAGGGCTTGTAAAAGTTGATTTATGTCAGCCCAAGTGGGGTTATAACAAGTTATTACAGTTTGTAACTTTTCCTGAAACTTTTTCGGGTTTTCCCTTAGTTTAGGAAATTTTTGTTGCAGCTTGGTGTTGAGCTGGCTGTTGTGGTGGGGTTCTCATGAGAGCGGGATTGGAGCAGAAATTAAGAATGTCTTCTGCTGGCTCCAGTGGAGGGGGCACCCCAGGCAAAGCTGGATACAATGGAGCGGTGGCTGGCATATAATTTGGGGGAGCAGCCAATTTCTCCCTAACAGCCTTTAATTGTTGTTTTAATTTTTCTTGAGAATCTTTCAAACTTTGATTTTGAGATTCAGAGCGTCTTTTAGACATCTCCTCATACCAATTAAAAAAAAACCAACAACATTCCACTGACTTTGTGACGTCTTAGATCCCCGGGACTTTAAAGCCCCCTGTAAGTGCACTACTTTATCTTGATCAAATGTTCCTTCCTGTGGAAATTGCTTCACGGGATCATCCCTAGTATACCGGTTCCACTTATCCAGGTACTTGCAAGTCTCGGGAGAATAGTGTGTGTACATAAAGTACGCCGGAGTTCCCTTAGGGGGGACTGGAACTGGTTTTGACTGACCTGTCCCCATTTTCAGTTACACAAGGAAAACACAGGAAAGGCTTATTTAGGACGTCCGGGCCGCTCAGAGCCTTGCCCCGCGGTTTTTTACCTCCCAGACAAAAGGCTTCTGACCCAACACCGGCTCATACAATGGAAGCAGGGAGGGAAACACAAGAGGGATCCTTTCACTCCTGCTCTCGGCAAGAGCTACTGGGACAAGGGGTTTGGAAAAGACAAAATCACTCAGACACCTTGTCCACTGGGTCACGAGGTTTCAGCTGGGCCCCCTTGCTTTCAACGCTACCTTATCAGGCAGAATCGGGGTGGCTAGACCCAGCCTTAGTCCCAGACCTGGTCAGTGGCTCATTTTTCTAAATACACACACACATACATTCAGTCAGCCAGACCTCCTCCCCCACACCACCTTAGTTAATTAACTACAAGCCTGATGTGCTGTTGGATAAAGGTGCTTTGAACAGTTTCTCCCCGAATAGAACGTACGTTACCAGACACAAAATTGGATCCTTTACCAGACAGAAAATTCTAGCCGGCAGTAAGGTTCTAAACTGACCTGTATTCAATAAGGTTTGGATCCAGTCACCACGGTCAAGTCAGGAGCCTACAGGCAGCCTTCCTTCGAAACCCCATTAGAGATTTTAAATTAGGTCTCTTACCCCTTAAGTTTGGCACCACGGGGTTTGGGGGAAGCAGTCTGCAGTCCTCCTTCCTCAATCCATGTCGTGGATCCGAGTCACGGCACCAGGAATTGTCGTGGAAAACACACGCAGCAAACTTTTGGGTCAGGTCAGCAGAACCTTTATTTGCATACAACTACAGCTGTAGGAGGGGCCCCAAAGTGACATGGATTCACCATGCACTTGGAGGGGGCTCCCTCCCTAAACATTAAAGCAAAAGGCTTATATAACTTTTTAACAGCCACCTACAATTCACGTGAACATATAGTGAAATTTTTAGAAACCTAGCTGCAGTAACAGTTACAAAAACATTATTTTCATTTCTTTATTACAAAACACTCTTTTCTTGCTGTCTCAGTAACTGCTGATTACTACAAGGCCAGACATTCTTCCTCTTTTCCTAGCCCACACTTTTACACAATGCCTTTTGTTTTATCTTTACAACCTTTTTTTTTAATCAAAGTTTAAGGCCTTTGTTTTTTCTATACCACAGAGGGGAGAGAGGTGACTGGGCACCAACCCTGAGCACTGACTTAGGGGAAGAAAAGGAGCAAAAATAACAGCTCCTGGCTTCACCTGCTGCTGGCTTCACCTGTTGCCCTGTGCACCCAGGGTGCAGAACAACCCAGATAATGCCTCTTGAACACATTTAAAATTCCTGTCAATGTTTTCAAGCGATAAATTCATTAATTCTCTTTATTCCACTACTTTATTAGTGCTACAATGCCAAAAGAAAGTTTTCCAGTAAGGTAGTTTAAAAATCTCTGATTAATCTGATTTAGCACAAGCAAAATTGAATTAGACTTTGGAAGGAAATGCACATTAAATAGTGTAAGATTAAATATATTGGCAAAATTAAATTTTTATTTTTTATCATTTTGATGGATATCAATGTCTATTTTTAAGCATTTATTTCAATTTTTATCAATTTAAAATTTCAGGATTGCATGAAATAAGAAGTGTGTATGTGTGGGGAGGACGGGGGGAGGAGACAATTTATTAATGACAAATGTAACTACTGTAGGACTGCCACAAGCTGAGCAGCAGAACTACCATCAGTCCTGGCTCCACTTGCCCATAGCTCCCTTATTCACTTTGTCTTTTTTAGTAGCCAACCCCCTGGGACCATCATTTTTCATATGCCCCCTTTCTATAAATTTTGATTATTAATGATGGTAATATTTTTGGTTGGTTTATGAGTGTGGGGGGAAATCAACGTTTATCAACATTTTCCAATAAAAAGTGAATCCTGCCAAGCTTAAATATATTGCACATGTTTGCTTATGTGGACATAAAGGCCTCAATTTATCATTTTGAATGCAAAGATTTTTAAGTTTTCCCCTTGCTTTTAATTAAATAATTCTAAAGATTCTAACTACGTAAGGATTTTCTTGATTAGCTGAGTAATTTAGATGATTAGAATCTTTATTTTTACCTCTCCTTGGCTGTTGGTAATGAGTTATAATTTACAGTAGTTTAATATTTTATCTGGCCTACATCTGGCCTATCCATCATTATCACAACCTGCTCATTTGGTGATGGGTGTTGGAATATTGGGTCTTGTCTGAGCCAAGATGAATAGTTTAGATGAAACACATTGCATCAAAAATGTAACTGTATGAGAGTTATGCATGTAAACCACAACGCTCTCAGATAAGATGCTTGGCATACCACTGCCTAAATAATACCAGTCACTTGCTGCCATCACCGCCATAGATCATACAGTCTATGTAGGCCTTGGTAGCTAGGAGCTGACCCATCAAAAAGAAATCTTGCTTTTTCAGGATGGGATGACCCAAGTTGAGCTGTCATAGCATATGGTAAGACATTGTTTACTGCTCCTCTAACATGTACTATTTAATCTTTGCTAGCTGGTGCACCAGTCAGCTGCTGATAGCAACACATTTGCTAATTAGATTGTAGGCTGGCTAACTGTACTCTTTTCCTGGCTGACCTTTTGTTCTTTGTTTAAATCTTGTCTCAGGTGCAAGAGATAGGTAGAGCCAATCTCACTTTTGGGTGCTATGGCATTAACATACTTGCTAACGTCCACTGCACTGCAGTTTAATGAGCCTTTTATCTTCATTGCACCATGTATTCAGGCCTAAATCTGTATTTAAACACTTCATCTTAATTACTCTGCACTTCTTGTATAAGACAAAGAAACAATAATATATGATACCAGTTGATTAACTTACTCTGAACTATTATTATAAGTCTGCACTTGGGAGGAAGGAAAAGAGGAAACATTTTGAGAAGGGGACAGTAACTCCCTGATGGTAAGACCTGCATGATAGAAACTAAAGAGCACAGTGCCTTCTATGCCAGGAAGTTCCAAGTCCAGGAAGATAAAGATTCTGAGCAAGTGGTTCAGTTGGCCAGGGAGCAGGCCGCTTTGAAGAAGAAATGAGACTTCCAAGAGGATCACATTGCAAAGCCAATGAATGCCTTATTAGAAGGACAAACCCACAAGAAAGGAAAGGGTAAAAAAAAGAAGTTATCACTGATGTCTGGATAGTGGAGTGCCAACACGTTTTTGATAGGATTTTTCTGAAAGAAACGTTAATTTCTGTCCCTGTACTTACATTTGCTGATTGAAAGCTGCCAAACATCTTACATACAGATGCAAGCATTCAGGAGTTGGGTTCCTCAATCTATCAAGTGCAAGATGGCAAATTTTGAGTTTTGGCTTATTGCAAGTCATGGGCTGAGTCAGTGAGAGAAACTGTCCTGGTCACAAACTTGAATTTTAGCTCTGAAATGGGCAATATGTGAAAAGGTTCATGATTATTTATATGGAACACAATTTGAAGAAATGCCAATGGAGCAGTTCAGAGATCAGTGTTACAGAACTTGTGGTGGGAGAAGCTAGAAATGGAAATGTCCATTTAGATCAGGGATGGGCATAATATGGCCAGATCCAACTCACCAGGTGATTTCATCCAGCCTATGGGTGCCCACCAATTCATTGTACCCTGTCCAGCCTGCACGCTTCACTCCCATCCTCATGTGTAGGAGGGCCCCAGCCCCAGGCAGCATGCACAGCTTCTGGGTGGGCCACTGCTACCACTGCTGCAGCTGCTGGGGGGCCTGCTCAGCTTCTCTGGCCTCCAGTGGCTCCTCCTTGTGTCCCTGCTGCAGTGCGCACTCCAGGCAGCAGGTAGGGAAGCAGCAGTGGGTGGCGGAAGCTGCAATTGGGCAGGAACATGGAGAATGGGGCTAGAGCCGGTGGAAGCATGGAGCCTGGGGCCCGTACCCAGCAGGATGGCAGGAGCACAGAGCCTGCGTTGGCCTGGTTCCATCACATGGGGTTCACTGCAGCTCACATGCAGCTCCCAGGACTCATGTGGCAGTGGGAGGAAGCCCCATGCAATGGACCTGGCTGCCTTCCCTCCTGCCATGTGCAGCTCCCTGCTGGCAGTGATGGGGAGCCCCAATCCCTGCTTCCTGGTGGAGTCCCAGGAGTTGCATGTGGTGGCGGGGAGTGGAGCCAGGCCACTGGCTCCATTGTGCAGAGCTTCCCCCCAGTGGTGCGAGAGTCCCAAGATCTGCACATGGCCACGGGGAGCCCTGCATGGTAGAGGCAGGCTGGCCTGGCTCCACTCCTTGCCTTCACATGCAGCTCCTCCAGCTGGTTGGAGCCGCATGCTCCTGGGAGGCTATGCCTGCATAGGCCATGAGCACCCCGAGAGCCTGCCACCTGCTGCTGCTGCTAGTGGTGGGGGCTGGGCGCCATGGGGAAGGCATGTAGGGGGGTCCCCACACCCCCCCACCCTCTCCCACACCCCACAAACCTCACACAGCCACATCCACACCCTGACCACACACCCACCCATAACCTGCCCACACCTACACCCTCCTACCCCCAACATACCCTGCACCCTCCCACACACAGCCACACCCACACACACACACCAACCCAACATACACACACACACCCACCCACCAACCACACCCCACACATTCCTCCACCCCCCCCACAATATATAAGAGTAAGACTTTATTTTTGAGCTATAATGCAATCACTTCTATATACACTATGCAAACACACATAAATCAGGACAAAATATATTTTTAAATAAAATTTAAATATGCTATAGTAGACGTCTGACTTTTAATATATGATTTTTTTTCTGGTTCCAAGAGGGCAACTCCTCGCCCCCAAGGAGTACTTCTGGGGACAAGAGGAGGGATTTCGGGTAGCAAAGTTCAGGTGTTAGGGGCGGCACTTCTGGTCCCAAGATGGCAACTAGGGAGTGGGGCACCTGTCCAAAGGGTGGGGCTACCCTTGCAGCCCTCAACAGCTCACCAAAAGTCATTAAGCGGTCCTCCAGCTGAAGTAATTGCCCATCCCTGATTTAGATGGAGCAGGAA
>NW_005842179.1:541083-592959 GCF_000455745.1 Alligator sinensis
ACTGGATCCCAAATAAACTGCATGTCTGAAAAGTTTTCATAAACAGAATTTTTCTCAGAGGGAGATGCAACTTTTGCAAGGTATATTGGAAGTTACAAAGCTGGAAGCCAGAGTATTCATGCAGGCAGGTTGTCAAGGATTCCATATAACGTTATAAATGACTATGACTCAAGGAAATTGGAGGAGAGCGGAGTGGGTGTGTCTGCACATGCAATTAATGTGCCAGAATTTTCTGCAAAGAAAATTCAAACTCATTAAAGACCTCCTGGGTGCATATTTACATGGGTGCCCCTGTTGGGAGCAGTTCAGTCCAGGCCTGCTTCTTTCTCCCTGCACTGCTCTGCCCTGCTGCAGTAGCTGGGGGAGCTCCAGGGGACACTTGCCTGGTTGCCAGCCTTGGGCTGGAAGGAGTACCAGGGTCAGGTCAGAGCTCTGCAGAGCAGGGGGGAGCTGTCCAGGAACAGGAGACAGCTCCCAGCCCTATGAAGCTCGGGATCACAGCTCAGTTTGGTGGCACTGGCTTGGGGCGATGCCCCATGGCCAAGCAGAAGGGAAAGCATCATTGGGACCAGAGAGGAGATGTGAGGTGGAAGCAGCACCAAGGACCCCTCACATCTTACCCCTAGCCCCAGCGCCGCTTCCCTCTCGCATCTCCCCCCCCAGTCCCGGTGCTACTTTCCCTGCCATGTGTCCCCCCACCCATCCCCCTCCCCCCTGTTCTGGCGCTGCTTAGCTGCCAAATCCTCCAGACATGGGCATGGAGCAGGATCCATCTGGGGTGTGTGCTCCATGGGCAGCAGCAGGGCTGAGGGGACAGGGGAGCTCTCTGTCCCCTCTGTCCTGCTGCTGCCCACACAGCACACACCCCAGTTGGCTCCTGCTCCCTGCCCATGTCTGGGGGAAGCCAGGACCTGAGCAGCACCAGGACCAGGAACACAGGAAGAGAGAGCTCCCCTGTCCCTAGGGGGAGCCAGGACAGGAGCTGAGCAGCACTGGAGCATTGGACAACTCCCACATCCTGCTGCCTATGGTGACCAGAAGCAAATTGCTCCTAGTCAGCATCTACATGTGCACTACTGTACAGTGGCTAATGTACCATTGATCTAGTACCTGTATTTGTTGGTACTAGCAAAGGGCTCATTAGCCTAATTTACTGAGCAGTAAGTCCTGCACACGTGGAGACACTGATGCTTTACTACGCATTCGAATTCTGTGAAGAGGGGCAGGGTCTGGCTGACTGAAAAAGACTATCCTTTTAAAAAGAAAGAATAAAAGGGCTGAGTGAGCTCTGGCTCCTGCTGGCTGAGGGGTAACAATGCTGCCCAGTTTCCCAGGAACTGCAGGAGGTTGAGGGAAATGTTAATAACTTTTCTCTCAACTAGAGAAGCATGTGTCCTGCTCTGATCATGTGGTGGGAAAAAGAAATGTAACACAAAGGTGTTGGATCCATCCAGGGGTGCCAGAGGAGATGGATTAAATCTGCACTAATTGGGAGGAGCTCTCAGAAATTTGATTTATCCCACTAAGAGGATGATATCCTGCATAAGCCAGTTTCAGGCATGTATTTCAAGAAATGAATACTGAGATCTGAAACAGAGTGGAGTTATTCAGGAGCAGCTATTCTCTTTTTTTTTTCCTTTTGTGCTTTTTATGGACTCAGAATGCAAAGATTTCTCAGGGGTGGGGAAGATGGTTTGCAGCTTATTCACCCCTGAGGAGCAATGCAATGTGCATATGTATATGTATATGTATATTGTGATTTTTAAAATCTTTTATTTGTTAGATGTTCATATATTGTTTATTATCCATTTGCTGTTATAGTAAAAAGATATTTTTGGACATTTTTTATTCATTATTGGTCACTGAGGCAAATTGAATGCCAAGTTCTTTACATTAGGTGCTGCTGGTTTATTTATATATTAGTGAACCCAGAAGGGTTGTGCACTTTGTACTGCAGGAACTTTACAATGGTAAGTGAATGATACACAAGGGAAACCAATCCTGCTTTCTTTCTCACATTTTACAGCCAGAAGAGGAAGTTTTGATCATCTGTTCCATTGGTGCTTAGTTTCTGCCCACAGGCTGCGTCTGACCTGTGGGGCTCTGCACAGATCCAGAACTTTGGTGGCAGGGTAGTGTTGGCAGCATGAATTGCTGCAGCTTAGATGGATGTGGTATGTGGAGCTGGGCCAGTGTGTAAGGTCACCCTGTGTCCAGAAATGGCACACACGAGTGGGTCAATGTGCAGGATCATGTCATAGCCAGATGCCAGGCCACACCCAGACCTAGTGGATGGGGCCAGGCCAGCATGCAGGGCTGCAACAGGTACTGACCCCATGCATCTAGCTTACACTGCATCTGGCCCACAGACTGACCTCACCCACAATCCCACACCACATATCCAGCCTTCAGAGCCAGAAGGTTGAGTGCAAAAGATATAGTCTGACCTCCAATATGACACAGAATTTCACACATCATTTATGCATCAAGTCCATAACTTCTGGTTGAACTGAGGGATATCTTTTAGAAAGTTCTTCAGTCTTGATTTAAAGTAGTTTGGTATAGCATGAAATCATTTCAATTCTCTTTATTTTATAACAGCTATCCAAAAAGACTAGCATCACTAACATTATGCATGACTAGAAAAAACACTTCTATCACAATATTTGTCTCATTTACTCTGTTTCAGTCAGTGCACCTACAATCCTGCTATCTTGACTTGATTAGAGCAGTAGCCATTACTGAGTTGCATTATAGCTTATCCCAGAAATTTACATTTAATTTATTTCTTCATTGTCATTTTTAACTATTGTCAGATAGTTCAGAAAATTGTATGGGATGTAGAAAAGCCATGCTCAAGTCCCTGTTGTACTTGACTCAGAGCAGAGACTTGAACCTAGTATGTCCTAGCTATTCTAATTCCAAATAGTGTACAAGGGGCTTAACAGGTGAACGCTAAAACCAAACATCCCCCTAAATTTGGGAACTTTGGATTTAAACTCTCAATTTCATGGTATCATTACAATAACATCTCCTCTATCATTTATATGTGACGAGGTTAGTTATAGGTTTATATCTCTCTGCTTCTTTTATATAGGTTTGTGAACACTCACTTCCTGTACCTTAGATACACATACACACATAGAATTGTATCTTTTTAAAAAGAGGTTTTATTAAAGCATAGCTGATTTTGAGGTGTGCAGTATGTTTTGATCATGTCCATTTCATTTATGTTCGATACACAGAGCTCTATCTAAAGCCTACTGAAATCAGTGAGTCTTTCCACTTACTTCACTTAGTACTAGACTGGGACCATACCACAAGTGTTTTTGAAATTCTATGAGATTTTGTGGCACATTTCCATTTCAGTTATCTGACTATAGAGAAGGTAACTGTTTGCAGTTTTTAAAGGGGGGAATTAAGTAGGAAAGTTGGACAGATTCTTTTTTTTTATTTTAAAAGAAAAAAATCTCTTTATAGTATGATATATTCATTTCTTGTGCACTTTTACTTTAATGCAAGTAGGACATTAGACACTAACTGAAATTAATATTTTAATGCACAGTAGGAGAAACCTTAGGATTTGGTCTATATTGATTTGAAGCAGTAAAAATTGACCTTGTAAACATTTCTTTAGGAGGTAGAATGCATATATTTGACAATCTGTCAAATAGGAGAAAGTAAACAGTGACTCTGTAATCCTAATAAATAAGGAGCATCACAGATTTTAAATAAACAATTTTTTATACAAAAAGGTTTATGTGAAAGACTAAAACAGTGTTTTAATAAGTTAGAAACAGGTATCATAATTTCTTTACAACCAAGGCATGTTTGCAAGAATCACTGGTTTTTCCTTCTGTCCCTGAAGTTTTGACTTGAAAACTGTTTTGCTGATGCATTAGTTTCTGAGTCATTACAGCTACTTTTTTCTCTTTGGATGTTAATGTCTTCAAGATGGCTCCTGTAAAACCAATCTGTAATACTTTTTAATCCCAGTCATTGAAAGGGCTTGTCTGCAAAACAAACCTTAGAAACTTGAACTGGAAAAATAAGTTCTTAAAATTAAAAAAAAATCTTTTTTCTAATTCAGGTGCCTCCCGCAGCGGCTCCCATGAAGACAGTGTTGATTGGTGGTAAAGATGATGCCATCTCTCTAGTAGGTTGTCCATGAGACTCCAGTGTTTCATGAGAAGGATACTGATTAGATGTTCCATACATGCACTGGGAAGAGGATGCAGATTGCATATTCGAAGCTATGGAGAAAAAGGTAAATGTCACTGCAGGTTTTCTGTTTATTTTTCTCTCAAAAGTACAGCCTGCCTGAAATAGATATAGACTTACATATCAGACACACTGGGCACATCTACAGGTGCCCTGACTGTCCACTTGGTACCGTGCAGTCTTTTAGTACTTGCTTCAGCAAGTATTAAATGACTGTGCAGTACCCGCTGGTACTGTGCAGTCCTGGTGGTGCATGGGTCATCTTCAACTACTACTGCAGAGTAGCAACAAAGTACTGTGCAGTAGCACTGGCATCACAGTTAGTGCCCATTGATGCCACATCACCATAGTGATGAGCTACAGCAACATAGCTGGTCGCTATGGCGAAGTAGCGTCTCATGCAGATGCACCCACTTTCTCCCTAAGTACAAAGAGCAAGGGCCTGATATCAGAACCCTGTCTGGATTCAGATACAAATTTCCCATTTCTTTACAGCAGGATATTCTGAAACCCCAGGTCTGACTGAATGTTGTTAGAAATCCAGCTGTGGGTCTGAAATACAGCAGGAGCACAACCCCACATCTAAAAGAAGGTGTGCAGAACCAAGTATGTTTGCTATTCCTCCTCTTCCCCCATCTTGCTTCATTCATTTGAGTATTGACTCTCAGACTGCACCACTGCTTCTGTGCATAAGTAATCAAATCTACCATCTGGCAACTATCAACACAGAACACAAAAGTCACTTGATGAAGACAATCCCTGAAGTGGAGTTTTTTTCTGTTTGCTTGGGTTCCCCGCCATGGCCTCCCCCTGCTGTAGCTTCATTTAAAGGAGCAAGATGGAAATGGTTACTTGGAGGTCTTCAACCTGCAAGTAGATCAAATTTGGTGTTTGTTTCCAACTGGCAGAATGATGACTGGTGACAAAGCAGATGTGTCACAAGACAGTTAGGTAGCTGCTCATTCCTAAGTTTGGATGAACATCTCTAAATTTTTGCATGTGCTCTTTTCCATAACCGCTGACACAATCAGGTGACAGACAACATGTGCCAGAAGCAAATAAGGTGTTTCTTTGAGATCTGCAGCAACCTGGTTGGCATATGCAATGATAGCCATTATGCATAATACCATTCATATATTTGAATGTATAAATGAACCTCTACTTCTCAAAATTATGGGTCAAAACTAGTTAAATTAAAGGTAGGTTTCTTCGAGGCAAAGGGACAAAACAGCCATATACATACTGTGTTTACTAGTTTCCTGTCAGATGGAACTAATCCATCACTTACATATTTATTAAATATACAAGCCACTGGGCCTGCGATTTTGACACCAATGCTTCCATAATTTGGGTACAGACAGAAGTGACAATTTATACCTAATCTGGCCACAGAAAACAGTTCATAGCTATGGCCAAACACAGGTGCACGACTGCAAACAGCTTAAAAATGGCCAATTGGGTGCAAACCTGACCCCTTGTTGGACAAGGTATGAGATAAAGAAGTTTCAAAATGTAGCGTCTTTTGTAACTTGTGTCTGCAGAGCTGACAGCCTGTCACTGTTTTCAGAATGGGAGGGGGGAAAGGGAGTGGAGGGAGTTCAGTATGGGGGGTTTTCAGCTCCCCTGGAGGGCGGGGAGGGTGTATTGGGGCCTCCCTGAGATGGGGGAGAGGGGACTCCAATTCACCCACCCCGCCCTTCAGCACCAGCTGGGGGGCCCCAAGAACAAGCTCCCTCTGTTGCCTTTTCCCTGTCCCATTCTGAAAACAGTGAGCACTAGCAGAGAGCTCTGGCCTTTGCTGTGGGAACCTGACTGCAGGCTCCCAGTCCACAGCCAAATTCCCCTCTTCCCTGGAACCAGCAGTGAACTTCTGTTTGGTTTGGGGCAACACTGCAACTCAGAACACTTTGCAAAAATCATTCTGAGTTACAGCTGGAAGCTGTACTTCTGCCTGAACCCAAAAGAGTTTCTTTTTTCCTTCCTCCAGCAATCTGCTTGAAAGAATTGAGCTCTGAGGCTTGTTAAGATGTCTATTATCATTTTCCCCATCAGATCTCCCTTTTCTAGACTAACAAAACCAAGTCTCTTCAAGCCTTCCTTAAGAGGCCATGTTTTCAATGGTTTTTAAAATATTTTTGCTGCTTCCCTGTTAGCCTTCCCCCAGCTTATCTACATCTTAAAGTGTGGTATCTAAAACTCATCCCTGCATTCCAGGTGGGGCCTCCCTAATCCTGACTACAGCAGAATGATTACCTCCCATGTTTTATACTGATGTGAGGACAGCAGGACTTAGCCAAGGCATTTAGAACTATTGTAGCAAGGTGTTACAAGCTTTATAGTGCTGCTTGGTCACCAGATATACTTACCAACAGGGGTTCGACAGAGAAGTGACGGTGAGGAATCTGCATAGTATGAGCCTGTCTGCTTCCTTCCATTATCATCTAAGATGTTCAGTGGGTCATGGATATCATTGTATGATGGCAGTGATCTAATGCTGCTTACACTACTGATTACAGAAACATGCTGATCCACCATGGATCCAAGCCTGTGAGATTCTGGGTAGTTTATGTTGTTTCCATAGTATCCTACTGAGAGGAAATAAATAAGATAAAATAAACTTCACAAAAAAGGAAGGATGGTCTAAGGGTTAAAGTGCATATCTCAGAGAGAGAATATCTGTGTTCTATTGCAATTTCTGTTGGTGAACATGGAACCAAATGGAACCTCTTTGAATCTAAAGGGACCTTGGATTAAAATCTCTGAGCATCTATACATGTGCTCTGGGGTAGGGGTGTGCATTTTAATGAGAGTGGCTTTTGGGAACCACTCTAATTAAAATGCCTGTAGCATCTTATGTATGTTGTATCCTGCACCATTTTGGCTGAGGGAGCATTCTAATTAGAACGCTCCAGCAGACTCAATCCAACGCCTTCTAATTAGAAGGCGTCGAAGCAGATGTCCCACATGAGTATGGGCACCCTCTAGGTTTAAAGTCATTTTTTCAGGTCAGATCCAAAATCAAGAGGTAAATGTTATGATTCCAGGGAGGATGTAGAGAAAAAAATCTAATTAGAACAGACACTCTTACATTGATTTGGTGCCTCAGAATATGAACCTGAGAACTAGTTTTTATATGATCTTAAATTCAAACTTCAAATTGTAATGCTGAGTCTAGCTCTGAACACATCTCTTTCATTATACTGTTTTTGTTCAAAACCTAAAAATGAAGGATTGTTTATGAAACGTCTAAGGGTGTTTATACACATGCTCTGGGAGGCAAGGGGGGTGGTGCTTTAATTAGAGCTGCTCCAAGAGCCGCCATAATTAAAGTGCCCGGAGTGTCATGTGTATCAGAGTCCTTGTGATGAAAAATGGTAGCGGGGGTACTTTAACTAAGGCTTGTCAAATGAACTTTAGTTACAGTGCCCCCACCACCATTTTTCAGTTCAGGACACTGCATACACAAGATGCTACACATATTTTAATTAGAGCGGCTCCTGAGAGTGCCCAGATTCTAATCTCAGTTAGTTAAAGCACCCCCACCACCATTTTTCAGCACAGGGAGGCTGATACACGTGACACTGGAGTCTGCTGGAGCATGGTAATTACACTGCTCTAGCAGACTTGATTAACTGAGTCTGCTCCAACGTGCTATAGTTACAGCACATCAGAGAAGCCTCGATGCATGAATATTGGTGCTGTAAGTTATCAGTGGGTGTGTCCACATATGTAATTAGTGCAGATGAATAAACTCTGGAGTTTATTGCGCTGGAATTTTTTGGTCCTAGGCGCACCATTTGAACATATACCCAGGAGCAATTAACTCCTGAGCAATCAACTTCGGAGTTTATTCATGTGCAGCACATGGAGCTTGGTTGGAGCAGTCCTGGCTGGCAGAGGCCCCCAGGGGTCAGCCTACCAGCCTGGGGCTGCTCTGACCAGGCTCATGTTCTGTGGAAGGGCTGGCTGGGGCACAAGGTTCTTTCTGTGTGAGGCTAGCCAGCAGGCAGCCTCCATACTGACACACCCTCATGCCCCAGCCACCCAGGTCAGTGTCTATACATGCGCTGCTGTGCCCAAAAAAACTGCAGCAGGAAGTTTATTAGTTTCAGCGCCCTAATAATGATGCACATGTAAATGCTTACTGCAAAGCTACTTAGTCAGCTTTGCAGTAAATGTCTCATGTAGACATGCCCAGTGAGTGACATGCTTTAGTCCAGGGGTGGGCAAAATGTGACCCGGGGGCTGTATGCAGCCTGCCAGGCCATTCAATCCAGCCTGTGTGGCCCCTAAAAAATGTAGACAATTAATATTTATCTGCCCTGGGCTGCCTGTCATGCAGCCCTTGATGGCTTGCCAAAACTCAGTAAGCGGTCTCTACCCAAAATAACTGCCCACCCCTGCTTTAGTCAGTATGTTTCAGTTAATTGTTTACATAAATTTGGAATTTGTCCTAACCAGTTACTGTGTGTAGTATTACTGTGTAAGTTCCTTTAGAACAAGTACCATTATGTATACATATAACCTGTTAAACATTAAGGAATAAGCATTAAGGAACTATGTCCGTGGAATGAGGAGAGTAGAAACCCTAACATTTGCCCCTGGTTTTAGCACAGAATGAAATTTTCATTTTAAAGTTCCAAATTAAACTGTGACACCTACAAGCAGAACATAGAGGAGCAGTTGCTCAAAATTGATTCCATAATTCCATTCTGCTCTTTTTATAATGTGGCCCAAAATAATGAATAGCTGAATGGATGATTTAGGTAGAAAAGTAAGAAAATCTACATGATAACAGTATCTGGCACCTTTTTCTGGCATCTTTTATCTTGAAGGATCCCAAACCACTTTATACACTAATCTAGAGACTACAGTTTCTATAGGAATCATTTCACCCACACTGTCTCTGGGATGGAACATGACAGCTGTGTTACAGGTCACAGAAATGTATGCTACAGCCAAAATCCTAAATAGCAGCCAAGCCAAGTGCTTTTAGCATCTTTTATTTTTTCATTTTAACTTCGGGAGCTGGTGGCCACTGAAGTGGCTCCTGATGTAAGACAGAGTAATGAGAGGGCTACTTTATCCCCAGCTGCCTAAGAAGCTTTTTGAGCTACCGTAAGTATAGGGACACATTGGCTCTTTGACTGCTTTATCTGAACTATGCCAGATGGAGGTTGGCATAGGAGATTCGTAGCCACAATGCTAGTTGAGGATGCCCCTGGTTGCCCCCAAAGCCCCAGGCAGAAATCAGTCCTCAGGTAGCTGGTTGGGATGGCATTACAGCTGCTCTGTGTCACCAGAGTAGCAGACTGCCAGATGCATAGGAAGACAAAAGATGTGAACAGAAACTGAAGAATGCCTTATGTACTGATAAAGCAGACAGAGCAAAAATTTTGCTTCTAGATATGAAGGGACAGTCAGAGAGAAAAAAAAAGGAGACTTTTAAGGGTTAATACCATTGGAAGCATTAGACGGATATGTTGCTCCTGGACAGGCAGCAGCCACTGAATTGCTCAGAAAATTGAAACTCCCAGTATTCAGAAACTGCATATTATGTGCATCCTGTGAAGCTGAGGAGGGCCCATAACTAGAGGGAGACCTGGCATTGTATGGAGACACAGCACAGCTGCTATTGAAGTAGTCCCTGGAGAACTGCTGCTCACTCAAGGCCGTAAATCGACCATGCTCTGCTCTGTGCTGATAAGATCCCGAAGTTGGATGAACCTGGGTCCTGAACATGGCCTGGTAATTGGAGTTGGGGCCATAGTAGCTCTGATTAGTTTGTGAGAGAGTCTGGTAGAGAGGCTCTGAATAGGAAGAGCAGTGTGAATGTGTAGATAACACGGGGCCTACACTCGGAGGTCTCCCAGTCATTGGCCCCTGATTGATAACACTTCCTCGACTGACCATGGCTGGAGAAATGGGTGGAGTCATCAGAGGGCCAGTGCTTTGCGAGAGCTCCATCTGCCCTGAAAGAAACAAATATTGGCATTATTTAGTATCATGCTGTCTCATTTTCAGAGACTGACTTGAGAGGGTTTCTTTAAAGTTTAAAGTATAGCTATCTGATGACTTGGTGAGCACAAGTTATGGTTCTAAGTTGCTACAGAGGATAAGCTTTGTTAGAGTCCACAACTTGCACAGACTTCACCCTTTATGTTAAACTGGAGCAACTCACACAATTCTCTTTGGAGGTACCCTGTTCCATCCTCCGCATGCTGATCAACCCTGAGGCTGCCAAGTTAAGTAGTAGTTAAAGCAGCTGTCAACCAGATTGCCATGGCACCTTGGGGTGTCATGAGATCCTTTTAAGGGTGTAGCAGAGTATTGTGCAACCTTAGCACTGTTAGGTGTGCAAATTCTTACACATGATTCACAAAATAAGTCCAGAGATTTCAAATAGGAAATCACAGTGTCAAAAACATTCCAACCTGCTGTGGCCTTTCTGAATTCTTTACAACAGAAGAATTGCTCTATTATTTTTCTGCAGTCAAGAGACATGTGAAATTAGTTTTTAAAATGGGGTTTTGCCAAATTCAGAAAAGTTATGGAGTGGTGCCTTGAGGTTAAAAAGGCTGAGGACCACTGGGCTAGAGGCAATAACACAATGAGTTGTTACCCATCATGTCAGTTCATGGGCTCAGGCTGATGATGTTCATACCCTCTGCACAAAGGTAAACCATTCTGAGCAAAAGAGGTCCACAGTAATTTAAATCAAAGTGAGTGGCGGTGGTAGCTGAAGGCTTTATAAGCTTGAATCATCTGTGTAACAGTATAGAGGGGGACTTAGAAACCTCAGTCACCAGTGGGTTAAATAAACTTTACACAGTGTTCTTTTTTTATAACTCTGCATGACTGGACTAAAAGAGCAATGATACCAGCAAAAGATAAGAGGAGAGACTGATGCCTACCTGTTAGCTGTAGAGTCTCATTGTCCCCTGGGGAGAAAGGA
This sequence comes from Alligator sinensis, assembly GCF_000455745.1. Classification (NCBI taxonomy): domain Eukaryota; kingdom Metazoa; phylum Chordata; order Crocodylia; family Alligatoridae; genus Alligator; species Alligator sinensis. The sequence goes on from NW_005842179.1 coordinate 552,260, forward strand.
TTCAAACCAGAGGGCAAGCTGCTGTGCTGGTTAGCTGACAGTGAAACGTAGGCTTGCTCCACAAGGCACTCATTTTTCACTGATGTGTCGCTAGCCAGGGTAGCAGCTTTGTTACGATTTGCCAGGAAGCAAGAGCTTGGTGATGCAGTGAAGGTGGCTTTACTTGCATCTGGAAAAAGTTAGTGAAAATACCTGGTAGCTCGTGCACATATACATAGTGTGGAAAGTCATGTCGACATGTAAACAATATGTGAAGTGACTTATGATAATGGTTAAATAGTAGATCAATTTGGTAACTTATTTTAAAATTCAAAATCTTATAAAGATCCCAAACATTGCATGTAGTCAACATATGCATCTTTTAAAGTGTTGCCGTGGTCTTCCCTTTCAAGTCTCTTCTATTGTGTTCTATACCCACCAATCTATGCTATAGATACCAGCAGAAGAATTGCTCCAAATTGAAGCAGTAACAGTAAATACATGGATCAGATTCATCCCTCTTGTAATTTTACTGAAGTAAATTAAGTCAGTTGAGTCACACGAGGGATGAATTAGGTTCATGTTTTATCCTTAATTGCATGAAGGAGAAAAGCAGGGAGATTTAAAGTCCCTATCCTAGTTGAGACCTGTACTTCTCTGTACGTCAAGCTTTCAGTACCCCTGATCGCAATGAAGTCAGTAAGAGTTCTGCTGTTCTTCAAGTGGGACCAAGATTTTACCCTGCATCCTCACCATAGTCCCCAAACTGAATTTAAATGCTGAACAGAAGAAGACTCTTCTGTAGAGCTGAATTTAATAACAACAACAATAGCCAATTTCCATTATAAGATAAAAATCAGTGGGATTTACTGACCTGAATGCGTGCAATTAGATGATGAAGAAACAGCTAAAAATGAGTTTAATCTAGATCGGTGTACATCAAATGTAAGTCTGCTGAACCAAATGCAGTTATCCTGGATTTATATGGAATAATAGAGACCTACATTTGGTCCGGATGCAGTTTCCTAAGCTTCGTTTAGTCCAGAAGACTGGACTAGATGAGCTCATATGTTCCCTTCCAGCCCTCCTTTCCTGTGATCCTATAATCACAGTGGGCATTTATACACATGCTTCAGGAGTGTGTGTGGGGGGGAGGGGTGCTTTAATTAGAGTGGCTCCAAGGGCCGCTCTAATTAAAGCACCCAGAGTGTCATGTGTACCAGCCTCCCCGTGTTGAAAAATGGTGGGGGGGCGCTTTACCTAAACCTTATCAAATGAGCTTTAGCTGAAGTGCCCCCATCACCATTTTTCAGCACGGGGAGGCTGGTACATAAGGCACTGGAGTCTGCTGGAGCTCCAACAGACTCAATGAAATCTGCTCCGAAGCGTTGTAATTACAGCATGTTGGAGCAGCCTCTTTGCACGTGTATGGGCACCTGGTGAGACTAAACAATTTCCATGGGTTGGTCACAGCATAAACATAAATTTTGTAGATATTTCCTGGATGTGTTCACTGGCCCCACCCCTCAACACTGATTGGCAGAGAGGCCTGAGAGGAGGGACAAGGGGGTGGCCACCATTCTGTCTGCTGGCTGCCTTTCATGAGGCCCAGCCCATTGGCACTGATTGGTGGAGAGGCCCCAGTGGGGGGATTAGCGGCCACCATCTTGTTTGCTGCCCTTCGTGTGGCCCTACCAGCTGGTGCCTTCTCCCCCTCCCCCCGGCAGACTGTGAAACTGGGCCATGGCAGCATTTTATTTTTACAAATTACATGAAGGAAAAAAGCAGGGAGATTTCATCCCAGATTTCATGGTTTCTGCAAAATCACGAACTGAGTAGACTCCTTACCTATAATCCTACATTAAAGTGCCTGGAACATGATATAAATGTTACCATTCAAGCAGTATAGTAGCTGGGAGTGTTTTAAAATGCTCTTTAAAGATTAATTCTATTCTTTACTTCATGCTAATACTTAATACTTTTTCATATACTTAAAGCACACAAGTAGTTCAGCTGAAGTTAACCAGACGGATCTTGTGTTTTATGGCAGAAGGCAGGGCAATCTAGCATCTTTAAGATTAACTCCTGCAGAATGACATAAACTTTTGTGGGTGACTGCCTACTTCATCAGAGAGTATCCAATGAAAGATTATGCCTTTCTGAATGAATTAGTCTAAGGGTGTCTAACTCATCCAGTCCTGGAGCCTGGATGAGCATACCTGAGCTTGTCTGCAGGCTGGACCAGGATCAATTCCCTGCAGAGTGTTTGTGGTGCTGAGCCCTGCCCATGTACCATGAGTGCTGGCCCTCAGGGATGGCATGGGGAGCGCAGACAGGACCTGGTGCCATGGGCAGCACAGGATGCCACATGCAGCCTGCATCCCAGACCACTGTGCCATGTGCAGCACCAGGTCCAGCTTACATGCAGCTGAAAGCACATGTCTCAAGCTGGCCACAGATACTGGCACATGCATAGCAATCTCCAGGGCTGGTCAGTCCAGCACATGACGCATGGCCTTGTGCAGTGCATGAGGCACAGGGGGCTGGCACATGGCACACACACCTCATGTTGGTTCCCTGTTCTGTATGCAGCGCATTCCAGCTCTGGGTTCACTGTGCATATGGCCCATGGGGCCAGCATGGAGTGTGTACCGTCTGTGATGCCCAGGCTGGATCCAGTGCTTCACATAGCACAAGCTGCGTGGAGCACCCCAAGCCACCCCATGCCGTCTGCAGCATGCATAGCACCAGGTCCAGCCTGACTTCAGACAACCGTGGCTAATTACCTCTCTTGTATTATTATCTACACAGGTAGATAGGTCTTGCAGGGCCAGGGCATACATAAATAAAAGCAAAAAGAACCAAACTTTACAATCTAGTTACCCAAGTTCTTCATGTACTTGTCCAGTAGATTCTGGAGTTCCTGTTCTTTGTCATTGTTGAACTGGGTCTCCATTGCTAGCAGAATGTACTCATCTAGTAGCATACGAATCAAATGAAAAGAACCTTTAAATTGAGAAAGAGAGAGAATGAGAAAGAGTAGCTGAGTTATCTTTGTGACCATCTCCCAACACTTTACAAGAAGTGAGTGAAACAAACAAATAATTGTTGGACTTTAAATGACCTGCTAAGACCAACAAGGAATAGTGCCGGACTTCTAGCTCTAATCTCTCTTTGCACAGGCCCACCTAGTTCAATTGTTTACTGTCCTGTAGGCTATTTGGCCACTAATTACATCAAAGAAAAATACTGATGAAAGTGAGACATGCTTTATACTTGAAGAGGGCACACACTGGAGTTAGATAAGGCTGAGCTTGACTCAAATGTGCCTGACTCTGCTTTATTTATGTTTGCCTTGTAAGCAGTCAATAGTTGACAAAGTATTGGAGCTTATTTCAAGGAAATATCACATTAAAACAGATATCCCCCTGTAGGCTTTCCAAATGCTCTTTCAATTTAAGATAAAAGTTAATTTGCAGCTACAGGAAGAAATTAGGAAATGATGTGCTAATGTGAAATGATTTTCATTTAGTCCAGAAGCATTTTCTAATTTTGAAATACCCAATTTGAAGTACATTAAAATGTTAAAAAAATAATACTTTAGGATATACTATTTGTATTAAAATCCTAAAAAAACCCATAAATATAACATTGCAATTTCATGTCTAGGAATCCTAGAGCTCAACCTAGAGATGTTTAGCTACATTTCTTGTAAAATGGCCTCACTGAAAAAACAGTCACTATTTTACTAAATGGATTCATACACAATAATAATTTAAATTGCTTTTCTCAGATCTTGGGAAATGTGATTGTGGCTCTGTTGCTCAATCAAATGATACCTATTAGTTGTAGCTCCTACATGACAAACTAATTTGAAAAAAAAAAAACTTTAAAAACTTAATAATCAACCCCAGCATCCAATGAATTACTGCTAGGATTTTTTTTTTTTTAAGAGGGAGGAGGCAATGCACATTATACAGTGTTTTGGAATCCGGTCAGAGAAATATCAGGACAATCTCATGTGTTTTGCAGGTGGTGTGCAGGTTAAACAGAGTGCTCAGCATGTGGGCAGGAAATAGATGGGGTTTTATGAAACCCAGAGTACCAAAACTTGATGCGTTGTTTAAGGTGAGATTATGCATCACTCGGGCACCAAAAAAGCTCCATTTGAGAAGGAAATCTTGGGCTCTCTTCTTTAATGACCTTCCATTTTGTTTGCTTGCCTAAAAGAGAGATGAAGAAAGAAAAATCAATAAGTAAACTAAGTTTACTTCTCCAGACAGGGAAGTCCATCCCTTTCATGAAGTCAGAAACACAGCAAGGCAGGGAGGAGAGTGAATTGTTCTTAACAGTTCATAGGATTCCTAGGCCACTTGGCTGAACAGAAGAGCTCAGGTTGGCTGGAATGTAGAATAATTCAGTGGTATGTCTCAAAGGAGCAGCATGCACCCCTAAATGACCAACCCCATCCTTGGAGAAGCCCGTTAGTTGACAGACTGCCCTGTCCTCTGCCTGGGAAGGGTGCTGGCTGTCAAGTGGCATTTGACAGGTGCTGAAAAGTAGCAGCTACCACAGACAGCTGGGGAGGGTTCCTGCCCTGGAAGAATGCCCCTTCCTATCCCATGAATCAGCTGATTGGCAGGAGGGGGGCATTTTCCCATAGTGGGAACCCACCTGGTTCTTTCCGCAGAATAGCCCCACTTTCTTAACTCCCCTGGGCTGACCTGGAGGAGTGCAGGGAAAGGAAGCTGCTGTGGCAAGGCTCTGCATGGTCCATGCTTCCTACTGGTCTGGGCTGACCCAAAGCAGTGCAGAGCTTTTTGCTGTCATGGCAAAGCTCCAAGGCCTTGCTACCATGGATGGCAAAGCAGCCTAACTCCCTCTGCACTGCTCCAGGTCAGCTGGGCAGTTCAGGCAGCAAAGGAAAGTCAGAGGGGCTGGGAGCTGGGCCAGGGAAAGTTCCTGCGTGTCCAGCTCTCAGCCCCTCTGGTTTTCCCTATCATTCAGCTGAGCAATGGGCTAACAATTTCAAATCTGGGAGGGCTGAGAGCTGGGCATGTGGAGGCTTTATCAAGCCTGGCTCCTCCTTGCTGTTTTGCTGCCCAGCTGATCAGAGAAGAAACTATCCTGGGAGTGATTTAGCCTGAGTTGTTGTCAGGTTATTTTTCTCCTGGAAGCCATTTATGCTTTGGGAGAAAATGACTCAATATCTGCACATTTTTGGTTTCTACCAGGAGAATGGTGATTCTTCAGGTAGAAACTGAGTATCTGTATCTGGCCTCTATTTACTCTTGGCTGTTACTTCACCATGAGGGCTTTGCTCTATGTGGTAACATTGGAAGCTGTCATTTTCTCAAATGGCAAACAGAAAGAAGCAGGTTTACGAGTCTCACAATAACTGCATTTTAACATGAACAGAAGGTGGAGGGCAATGGAAGGATTACATGTTTCGTAAATCATTACCTAAACTGGACTCGTCTAGTGGGCTCTTGTGATTCTCATTTTTTTTAGATGATTACAGATACACATGCCATTCTGTATCTATTATGTGATACTGTATTAAATAAACAGATGTGTCTTCCAGGGTTGTTTCCCCATGATGAGTTGGGGAACAAAATATAACATTTTAGATAGTAAATATAAAATTCTGTCTTTATATATTCAAGGGTTCAAATGGCATTTACAATTGATGGGAGTTAGGCATCTGTGTGGCTCTCTTCCTCTGAATTTTGGCCTTGATTCAGCAAAGTGCTTAGCAACAATACCAGAAATACACAGAAGTGAAAGTGTCCAAGGTCACTTAGCAAGTTGGCGGCAGAGCCAGGACTAGAAATCATTCCTCTGTTTATTAGAATATGCTACCTTCCCATTTATATTACAGTGCTTAGTAAGTTGTGAGGAGCAGATTTCAGTATTACAAAGCGCCAGGGACCCAGGTTTTCTGATTTTCCCTTTTCCCAGAGAAAAACGCAGTTTTCATTTTAACAGCGAAACATGCAAATTTTGCTCTTTTGCAGAGCGTTCTCTGCAGGCTGGCCTGCAAGGGGCTGGGGGGAGTGGGAGGAGGGACCTGGAGAGCAGCTCCCACAGGTAAGTCTGGTGTGGGGGAGGAATTGAGGCACCCATAGGGAGGGAGAAAGGGGGCTGAGCAGGGTAGGTCTGGGGGTAGGGCTGCTACTGGGCCATGCATGGGGCTTGGGGATCAGGGCTGCAATGCACAGCCACAGGACCCCAGTGGGAAGCAGCATGGAGCCATAGGCAGCCTGTTCAGGGGGCAGGGGTATGGGGCCAGCTCCCTGCCTCTGTGCATGCTCCTGGGAGGGCAGGGGGACACATGCCCCCAGATCTGTGTGTGGGGTGGGGGCGGGTGTGGGCTGCCTGCTGTGGGCTTGAGCTCCCTGCCCTGCTGCCCTCCCCCTGAGGCCTCCACAGCCCAGTGGGTGGGACCCAGCACAGCAGGGCAGAGCAGGACCAGGCGGGGAAGCTTGATGCCGCCGCTGCGAGCCCCATGCTGCCCTAGCGATGTGCCCCCTGTCTGCCCTGGAGCAGCGAAGGGCACAACCCCATGCTGCCACCCCCACTGCTCTGAGGCAGGCAGGAGGCACACTGCCCTCATAATGGCTCAACGAGCTTTCCTGCCTGGCTCTGCTCTGTGTTGCTGTGCCTGCTGGGCTGCAGAGGTGGGAAGGCAGCAGGAAAGGGAGCCTGATCCTGCAGCAGGCAGCCTACCCCCACCCTGAGCACCAATCTGGAGGACACATGCCCCCCACTACTGTCCCCAGGAGCGCACGCGGAAGAGAGCCAGCCTCACCCCTCCACCCATGCCTGCAGTGAGCAGCCTGCACCAGCCCCACACCATTAGCTCCATTCTGGCTGTGCTGCCCGTGACGGAGGGGGAGTCAAGCTCCATGCTTGGGCTGCAGTAGTCACCACCTCCCGCAGGCAACAAACGGGGCTCGGGTGTTGCTGTGGCGGGGGGGGGCTGCAGACCCAGGTCCCTCGCCCTGTAGCCCTGGCAGCTGGGGAGGGCAGGGAGGTGAGGGTGAGGGGCGAGGGTCACCAGCAGAGCTGGGAGGGAAGCGGGGGGGGTGGGGCTGTGGTGGGAGAGTGAGGCTCAGCTGGCTATGGTTGTGGAGTGAGGGGAACCAGCAGGACTGGGGGGGCTGTGGGGCAGAGTGAAGGGCACTAGCAGGGACAGGGGGCTGTGGGTGAGGAGCGAGGGGTACAAGTAGGGCCCAGGGGCTGTGGGTTATGAGTGAGGGGCCTGGACCTGCATCCTGGTGAGTGAAGGGAGCAGAGGGAGCTGATTTTTCCATGATAAAAAACCCAAAATCAAATACCAAAATTTATAGGTACTTAGAATTTATTTTACTATAGTGACTGATGCACTGGTAGGCTTCCAAATTGCTTTAAAATTGTAAATATATCAATAAAACAGTGTGTTCACTCGATACCTATATATATAGTTGTGTTTCATTTTAATCATGGATTTTGGAGTTTTTATCAGAGAATTTGCAATTTTTTATCAGGAAAAACTAGGATCCCTGCAAATCACTACATTTTCAAAAAAAATTTAAAGAAACGTTCCTTTCATAGGCGTCAACTTTGGGTTTTGCCAGTGGGTGCTTGCAAACATAAAAAAACAGAACAAAACAAAACGGTCCTTTACTTTAAACTAGACACATTACTGTGCCGAGCCCTGTGCATGCTTAGAAGAGGCAGCATGTTACTTTAACCCAGCTCGCCCAACGTCTGTAAAGACCGGATGCTTCAGTGGGGCTTTCTTGGCACTTTTATCTAATAGCTGATTGAACCAGTTTTAGCTAAAAGTGACAAAAAGCCCTACTGACGTTCCTAATCTTTACAGATCCTGTAGAGCCAGGTTGAAATTAAGTGTTCCTTCTTTTAGTAAAGCATTTTTTTGGGTTTTTGTTTTTAACATTTGCAAGTAGCCATGGAGATCTAATGCGTAAAACCAAAATGGCCATAGCTCGTGGGTGTTAAGCATCCACTAATACTTTTCATGGATGCCTGAGTCCCGGAGAACCCACGGAGTCGGCGCCTATGGCTTCTTCTGCACTGTAAAGACCTGATTCAGAGTCAGGCATTTGCCTTACAATCATTAATCTTACTATTTCCTGAAGCTCAGGATTTCCCTCATGACTCTGGTGTTTTAGATGCTTTAAGTCTCACATAGGGTTGCTATTTGCTATTCCAGTTGCAACCCAGAATGAAATGCAGGTCTTGACAGGTGAGCAGGAACCAGTTTGAGTTACTGTTCTCAAATACACAAGTATTTTGGTTGTAGAAATCAAAATATAATAGTAATAATAATAATGATAATTTAACTGTACACAAACCTATGTGCTGGCGATATTAAACAATTTAATATGGGTAGAGCAAAAATATTTTACTTCTCCATAAGAAGTCATTCCCAAAAGATTTTAAGTAATAATAGTTTGCTCAGATTAAAACTACAATGGGGCACTTCATGATGTTATTTGTTATTCATATAAGTGATCTATTGTGGATATTAATTCTATACAATTTTCTCCATTGCATTAAATAGAAGCATATGTAATGCTACACAAATAATATAAAAAATATTAAAGAGCTGCATCTCTAGGGAACAACTCCAGCTCACCTTATTCATCTGAGCAATCCCAGGGAAGTCAAAAAAGTTATGGAGTATACTTCTTTTATATGCATTCTTTGGGGTACTGATTCTGAGGCCAGAATTGAGAGGTCGCTGAGTTTTTTTATTTAGAGGTCACTGAATGAGTTGGGATTTTCAAAAACATTCAGGATTGGTTCTAACTCTTAAGTTATTAGAATAGATTCTCAGTGGGAGCATCTACATATGCAACTAATAAGAGTGAATATACTCTGGCCCAATTTGAGCTGGAGCAAACTAATTCTAACATCACCATCTACACGTGCATTTAAGTGCAGTAATTTACTGTGCTACTGGATACCACCTGTATCTGACAAGACTATCTGGCCGCACAGTAAATTAGTCTACCGTGCCCTAACTTTTGCACAAGTGTAGACCGTAATGCTTTACTACACAGCAAATTAGTCTACTGCACAGCAAACTGTCTTGTGTAGACACACCAGCTAGAGCTAATGGAGCTATAACAATTTAAGCCACCTGAGAAGTTGCCCATTGACTGAAGTCATGGATTTCAGTGGGCACATTTACACAAGATGCTTTACTGCATAGAAGACTAATTTGCTGCACAATAAAGCATCACTGTCTATACATGCCCAGTGAGAAGAGAGTAAAGCCAGTACTGATTGCTTTTGAAATATCCATCTTGTAGCTAATGGGACAGCTTACATGAGTAAGGTGAGTAGGTTTTGGTCCTGAATCAGACAGAACATTTGATAAACATTTGATACCTTGATAACCCTTTGCTCAACCACAGTATCCAACCACTCAATAAATGATTCCACAGTGGCATTCTTCTTTAGCAGGTCCTTCAGTTCTTGAAACACTGTAATAGAGTCATCTACCATGTAAAAAGGAAAAAATATCGTTGCACACTACTCTGAAGAGGAGAGAAAACCACTCACCAGTCATTTGACAATTTTGTAGCATGGAAAAGAAAGGCAAGGCAAGAATTAGAGCAGTGAAAGAATAAGAAATTCACCAACGAAGCAACCATTCAGGTGTTAAAAGTTCTTCAACACTGCAAATTAAGGGAGACTACGACAATAGATGTTTTCTATTAAAATAACAGTAAACAAGAGAATACTGACTCCATTCCATTTGTTTAAGGATTTACTTTTGGAACTATGTCTAGCTCCAAGTTTAAAAGGGCACAGAACACAGAATTACCATCTGATAACGTGTGTGTTAGGTAGTGGATAACAGCTTATTGTGTTTAGCTTCTCCATTGCCAATGGATTCTCATTAGGAATAGCACAGTCAAACAGCAAATACTTCCAAGATTCCCTCCTTTATAAAGCCTTTGATATGCTTACCCAATGGATTTATGGCTAATATCTTATTTTTGCACTTAAGATAGCAAGAGCAAAACATAAAACAGTAAAAGATGGGAAAATGAGAGTAAAAGGGCAATTAAAATGGAACTGGTTGTGATCCATTACTTAACTGAAGATAGAACAAAATATAATTCCTTCAGACTTTCATGTTAATAGAAGAAGCTTTTGCTGTCAGTTCTGTCAGTTTCTGACCAATATGTCTCCAAAGTGATAAGTAGCAGTAATAATATATTTAGGCCCTGAAGAGAAGAAGGCTGTATCCTTTTGCCTCAAAGAAGCACCTTTTCTCCTTTTATAGTTCCAGATTGATATAGGAATAAGTTTTAAAAAGTAGAAAATGATTTTGAAGAGAAATCAGTTTTAGAAAATTTTACAGAAAATAGAGAATGGAAAAATAGATATTTCATTTTACCAAGAACTTTAATTTTGTATAAAGATTAGTTTTCTCCGAAGTATCCTTTTATGCACAAAAAAGTCAATCAGCTCTAGAACCTAGTAAGTGAAGCTAGAAAATAAAGGTGATTTTAGCAGTTTTTCTTTAGTAGCCCTAGTACCCTGTCTTTACTATTAAGCAAGTTGTTAAGAAACATTTTCAGGAACTGATCACTTTTGCTGGCCTATGTGAAAAAAGTTATAATTTATATCTAGATTCTAGAAGATGATGTAGAGAGTATTTTCTAAACCAGTGGGAACTAACCTTTGTGGCAGTTATGCCACAAGTTAGTCCACATCCTCCCTAAGTGCTACTATGATCCCCTTCCTTTGCCCATACTGCTGCTCTGCCTTTTGCTCCCTATTCTGTGCTCCCTGCCTGATCTCCCATTCTACTTTCTGCCCTATCTGCTGCTGTGTTGTCCCCTCCCTGATCTGTCATATGCCGCACACAGAGGCTACGTCTAGCACTTATGCTTCAGGTTGTCCAGTCCTGCTCTAAATGACCACCATTTCAAAAAAATGTCCAGCTGGGAAGACAAAATCAGGTGCAACTTTGTTAAAGCTCCATTACCAAGACTGATTCTAGCATGTAGTATTTGGTCTTAAGTTTCTCTTGTTGGATGCAATGGTCCAACTGAAAGGCTTTCTTTGATTTTTTTAGGTGAACCCTAACCTATCATAGGCAATTCAGAGTTGGATGCACAAAGTTTACTTGACAAAATACCTTACCACAAACTTACATTCAGTGTAGACCTCCCCATCAGAGTCTGGGCTGCTAGAGACCGTGAGAAGAGCTTGAGAGCCAATGCTATTCAAATCAACTTTTTCAATATCAGATACCATAGAGTTCACCACAAGCTGATCAAACAGGGCTGGTCGGGCAATCTGTAAGAGATGTCAGGGTAAAATGCTAAGGCTTACACCAGCATAAAGGACACATTGGGTGCAGATACATGTGCGCTTTACTGCGGAGCTGACTAATTAGCTCCACAGTAAAGTGTCACTGTCTACATGTGTATTAAAGTGCAGTAAACTCTGCTGTAGGATACTACTGTCCAGGACAAGTACTATCCTATGAAAGAATCATTTAGTGCACCAAGATGCATGTGTAGATGGTGGCCTGGGCTGGTTGGGGCACAACAATGCTATAGTGCAGGACTGTCAGCTGGCTAGCCCCTCCCTATAGCTCTCTTCTGCCCCAGCCAGCCCCCTCTACCACCCAGAGCCCTACTGCCACCCAGAGCCCTAGGTTGAACCCCCAGGTCCTCTGTCAGTCTGGGGCTGCCCTGCCCCAGTTCAAATTGCTGCAATCCTGGGTACATGTGTAAATGCTGCGCCCAAGAGCAGATGACTCTGGCACGAACTGCACCTGGAGTTCAGTCAGGGTAACTGGACATGTAGATGCACCAAGTAACTCCTTGAAGAAAAAGCATCTTCAGTTGGCTCATGGAGTTTTTTTTCCAGGCTGATGAATGATCAGATTTTTTCACAGCCCAGCTATCAAACTTCCCCACCACTAGAAGACAAATATGTGAACAATAATCATAAAGAGCTGTCACGACCAAGGGAGACCTGATTCAAGCTTCATGCTAGCTACCTCTTGGTTTGTTCAAAATTAATACTTTAGTAAAGTGCTTTCCACTGGAGCACTTGCAGAATGTCACTATCATTTTTTAGTTTTCTTAATTTATAAATAGGAGAAGTGAAGGCATTTATATAATATTTCCAAAGTTACAAAGGAGATCTATAGCAGACATTGACTATCAGATCTGTGTACTACCCACAGGACAACATGGTATTGTGCTGTTTCATAATTGTGAATAACTGGATAGTGTCAGTGGAGAGCTAGCATCATCAGACCTATGTCACTTACATAGAGAGATACCAGTTTAATCTAAAACAGAGAAACTCACTAAGCACCACACTGAAAGTCATGGAGAGGAGAATTCTTCTCTGTTAGGCCAGATGAATCGTTTGATATTTTCTACTTTGGGAAAAAAACCCTCATAAACACTTATCCCACATTGTAATTTGATTGCCAAAGCAAGAAGTGTTTGCAGAGAAACATACTGAAGGGGATTATAGTAGTGTCACCTGAAATGCAGATTTGCCCCTGACTAGTACTAGTTTAAAAATGGAAAAACTTGTTTCATGAACCTTTTATCATAAAACACATTCTATTTTATTCAATGGAAAATTTCAAAATGCTTTGACCAGTTCTACCCATGGCATTCTTTTGCTTGTTTTGTGACACTCAGTCTTGAATCCACAGGGAGGGAGGTTTTTTTGGCAGCAACTGGACTTTTAACAATATCATGCTGTATCCACTGCTCTGTGAGGCTTATTACATGTAATGTACAATGTCCTGTATGATGCAAATTCCCGTTCTTATCTCTCAGGCTTACCTGAGCTAGGTGCAAGAACGATGTCTGTCGTTTCAGAGAAGAAACAAATCTTCGTGCAATAGGAAGTTTCTTTTCCATCAGGGCTTCTGGTAGGTTTTCCAAAGAAGAAACTACCCACTGTTCCCAGTTTTTAGCAAAAGTTCTTATATCTGCTAGTAAACTACAGTAAAAATAATTTACTAAAGAAAGACCAACATCGATTTGCATCTTTTTTAAGGGGTATCTTTTAAAAAGCCAAGGGGCCTCCCGCAGAAATATCAGCAACATAATAATGCAGACAGACAAAATCTCAAGGAGGAAGGAATAGGAGGATTCACACATGACAGATACCAGTCCCATTCATAATGAATTGCTGGAAAGGTGCTTTGATATTATAGCCATGATTTTGATACAGAAATCTCACTAGGGAGAAATTAGTCTCTCTCCTAATAAAAGAACACTTTCAGTCTCCTTTATCCACAAAGATCTGTTCTGTAACCTACTTACTTTTATACCTACTCCCTTCATTCTCTTCCTTTCGTGTCCAAGTTCACTCAATACTCCTGTCTGGAGGGTTTCTCTTAAAGGAATGGATTTTCTTCCTAAACTGGCTACATTAGCTATTCAGCTAATGTGGGGGTATTCAAGCTTTTTTAGTCTAAGTAACCCTGGTGGCTGGACACCGAGCATGGAGGGCGAGGGGGTGGTGTGTGGCCGGACACTGAGTGGGGAGGCGAGGACAGTGTGCGGGTGGGCGGGTGGGGATGGAGCATTGCCGCCTCCCAGGAGCAGGGCCAGGGCAGGGCGGGGAACCTCACTGGGCTGGGGTGAGGGCAGCGGTTCCCCTCTGCAGGATAGGGAGGCTCACCGGGCTGGTGTGCGGCGGCAGTCACCACCACATGCGAGCTTCCCCGCCCCACAGAGGGATGCCACTGCCCTCACCCCACCTTGGCCCTGCTCTTGCAAAGCAGTGGCACTCCATCCCTGCACACTCACGCGTACCCCCTAGGATCAGTCCAAGTACCCATAAGGTAACATGTACCCCTAGTAGACAACCCCTGAGTTAATGGGAAAAAAGCTACAGCTGCTATATGAGAATTCCCCTTTCAGCCAGATGCCATAGGTAACTCCTGGGACAGGGGTATCTTGAGTAAATGAGAACAGATTCTCAGCTGCTGTAATTTAAATTGGCAAGGATGCTGCTAGAAATGGTCACATTGAATACAGGTTGTAAGAACTCTCCCCCTCATTACTCCCTAAGATCTATTCTAAGGTGTTAATAGCAACCACAGGCCTTATCCCGCAATCTTTATCCATGTAATTAGTTTTCAGTCAGAAGAAGAGTGCCACTGAATTCAGAAAGCTAGAATTTGATCAGCTGGGCCCCAAAAATGGAAATAAAAAAAAAGATTATACTCATTCAGTCTCGTTTAATTACAAATGTAATGTGAATATCAAGTCATAGGAGGAGAGGGCAACTACCCAGTACATCCAGAATTTAAAATATTTTGGAAAAACTTTCCACATAGGTCTATTTCAGTTTTACAGACTCCATCAGTTCAGACTACTTGCATGCATGGTTCCATTTTAGAAATGTATAGACAATTAATGAGGTGAGTGTAAAAAAATATATACTATCAACTCATCATCTGCTGCCTCCAAAGCTTTTTTGGAACATTTTACCTCCTAGTAATTAATATAGCATTAGTATAAACTTCCAAGTACTTACCTTTCTGGCATTTCTTGCATTGTTGCAGGAATAAGTACATCTGTAAGGACCTTGAACAAGATAATATAATACATTTTATTACACTTCCCTTTTCAACATATTGAGAAAGGAATTTAAGTCCTGGGAAATTTCACTTCTTGTGAAACAAGAACTTATCATAATGGAATGAGTTGTGACTGTTAAACAGAGCCAGCCCAATAATTCTGTGACAACTGGACAAGAAAGTTGATAGTACAAGGTTGAATGGATTATCATAGAATTATAGAAAATTAGGGTTGGAACGGACCTCAGGAGGTCATTTAGGCCCCCCCCCCCACCCCCTCCACAAAGCAGGACCATCTCCAACTAGATCATTCCAGCCAGGGCTTTATCAAGCCAAGCCTTAAAATCTTCCAAGGATGGAAATTCCACCACCTCTCTAGGTGACTTGTTCCCGTGCTTCACCATCCTCCTAGTAAGAAAGTTTTTCCTAATATCCAGCCTAAACCTCCCTTGCTGCAACTTGAGACCATTGCTCCTCGTTCTATCATCTGCAACCACTGAGATCAGCCTAGCTCCATCCTCTTTGAAGCCATCCTTCAGGTAGTTAAAGGCTGCAATCAAATCCCCCCTCAGTCTTCTCTTCTCTAAACTAAATAAACCCAGTTCCCTCAGTCTCTCCTCACAAGCCATGTGCCCCAGCCCACTAAACATTTTCATTGCTCTCCCCTGGACTTTCTCCAGCTTATCCATATCCTTTCTATATGGGGCCCCCAAAACTGGACACAATATTTCAGATATGGCCTCACCAGTGCTGAATAATTCCACTTCACCAGAGGGGAATAATTACTTCTCTCAGTCTGCTGACAAAACTCCTACTAATGCAGCCCAGTATGTTGTTAGCCTTCTTGGCAACAAGGGCACACTGCTGACTTATATTCAGCTTATTGTTCACTGTAACCCCCAGGTCCTTTTCTGCAGAGCCGCTGCTGAGCCAGTCAGTCCCCAGGCTGTAGCGGTGCATGGAGTTCTTCCATCTTAAGTGCAGGACTTTGCAGTTGTTCTTGCTGAACCTCATGAGATTTTTTTTGGCCCAATCCTCCAATTTGTTTAGGTCACTCTGAATCCTAGTCCTATCCTCCAGCATATCTACTACACCTCCCAGCTTTGTGTGATCCGCAAACTTGCTGAGTGTGCAATCCATCCCATCGTTCAGATTGTTAATGAAGATATTGAACAAAGCTAGCTCCAGGACCGACCCCTGGGACACTCCACTGGATACCAACTGCCAGCTAGACATCGAGTCATTGATTACTACTCCTTGAGCCTGACAATTCAGCCAGCTTTCTATCCACCTGACAGTCCATTCATCCAACCCAGACTTCCTTAGCTTGCTTACAAGAATGTTGTAGGAAATGCCTTGTTTAAGTCAAGCTATATTATGTCCACTCCTTTCCCTGCATCCATAGAGCCAGTCATACATAGAAGACAATCAGGTTGGTCAGGCATGACTTGCCCCTAGTAAATCCATGCTGACTGTTCCTAATCACCTTCTTCTCCTCCAAGTGCTTAGAAATGGATTCTTTGAGGACCTGCTCCATGATTTCTCCTGGGACTGAGCTGAGGCTGACTGGTCTGGAGTGTTGGATTGAATTTCTGAATATATCAGAAACTTTTGATGTGACCTTAAGCCAGCTGCTGTGCCTTGCCATAATAGAGATACTTATCTTTCTCCAAGTCATTGTCTTCTTGGTCTATTTAGACAGTAAACTTTGGGGGGCAAAAGTTTCCCTCACAGCACAAAACCGTGACTCTCCCTTCTAGATATTTTAGGTCCCCAATATCAGGGTACTGGAGCATTTCATTCTCTTCAATGTGTTTATTTTCGCAGCACCCTGTCAGGTATGGACCCTGCTTGAGAGATGTGGAAATCAGTGGAAGTTAGGTGCATAAATACAGTATGATCTGAGCTGAGGGGCATGAGCACATGAACAAGCTACTGGGAGGTAAAAGGAGATTTACCACAGGTCAGCTGCTTCATGGTAACTGCCTGTGTATATGGTGCCCCCTGCCTCCAGTTATCCTCCCCCACACTCTCCCCAGCCTCAAGTAGCTCCTTGCAGGCTGCCAGTCTGCAAGAGGAAACCCATGGTTTCCTGCAGTTTTCTCATTTAAAGGGGGAAATCCGCATTTTTCTCCTTTAAAGGAGAAAAGCTGCATTTTTACATGCTTTTTCACAGAGAACAGGAAACCCAGATGTCTGTTGATTAGTGTCCTCAGCAATCGAGCCACCTCTTCTTCTCCTGCCCATATATCCTGGAGAGTTTTCAGCATTTGGTGCAGGTCCTGTAACTCATTCACAGAGATGTGAAAAAACTCTTGAGAGATTCCACTGGATTCCAACCCCTTCAATTGTCTTTTTGGCAAAAAGGAAAGTCTATGTCAAGACCAACATTCTTATACAGTTCATATAATATAAATACATTTGTTCTGACTATTGTGATCATTATTATTGGTAACCCACTAAAATGCCCAATTTTTTGATAAATATGTCAAGAACGTTTTGAATTTTTAGAAACAAGACCTAAAGGAAAGTGACACAGAAGAAATACTGAATTCTTTCATTTGATTAAGTTGTGGGAAATTTTATTATTTCAGGGTTCTAATTCTGTACTTTGTGGCATTTTACCCCTTTGACATAGATGTTATCTTTATTCATAACAAGTGTGTATGTAGATTTTGTACCATCCATTTGTAATATGAAAACCCAGTATAAATCCCAGGCACATAAGGAGATAAGGCAGTGGAGATAGTCAAAGAGGAGTAATTCATATCTTTATACTATTTTCATACTACATATTGAATCTAGTAATATCTACTTTCTTTACTGCTTGTAATGCCTTTGTGAAATACATTTTCCTTTGGTGGATATTTTTCTTGATTTCAGTAAAGAAATACAAATAGTCCCAGAAAAATATGTAGTGTTAAGTAACACCCCCCACCTCTGTTCACACATCAGTTTGGTTTTCTGACTTGCCAGTTGCTCTTTCATGTAATCTATGTGGATTTGTGAAACTTATCAGGAAGATTGCAATAATCCTTTCATATTTGTATGGTGTCTCCTGTGGAACTCCAAGTCCTTTAAAGACTTTCATTACTTACGGATCAGATTTTTCTAAGGAATCCAACACACCCACCTGAAAGTGGCATCCCCTGATTGCTGCTATTTCTTTTTCATGAATGGTAAAGTTAAACAGAGAGAGATTAGATGCCAAAGTCTAAGATCCCTACTGTAGCCTGGTTTACACAGTTTTTACAGTGATTCAGTTTTTCAGTTAGAAAGGGAATTCTTTTACCAAAATAGATGCATCAGTATAGCCATGAGGGTGGAAACACCACTCCATACTATGCAGTAGTGAGAGTTCCTTAGCACACTACTGTGCCTATATCTATAGTAGGGGTGCACTGATAGAGATTTATGGGGGTGATACCGATAGCCAATTTTTAAGGGGGCATATTGGCCAATACTGATCTGATTTCCAATGTGCAGCCTGGCAGCTTGAAGAGCAGCATCCGGCTGGTAAGTCTGTCGTGGTAGAAGGGGAGGGCATACGCATGAGGAGGGCAGATCAAGACCCCTGCGGTGAGGGAGTGGGGCTGGGGCTGGGGCAGGGGCATGCACTTCCCAGCCAGGGCAGAGCATGGGATGGAGCCACGGCTCGTTGCAGAGCGTGGGGACGGAGGGTGGCTATTGCCGCTGCGCATACCCCAGAAGGGCATAGGGGGCGTGTGACCTCGGATCTGTGTACAGGGTGGGGCGGGCTGCTTCTGTGGGCTGGGGCCGGGGCTGTGCTCCAGCCCATAGCAGCAGCCCGCCCTGCTTTGTGCACAGATCTAGAGGCACATGCCCCCTCCATGCCCTCCCAGGGTGTGCACAGCAGCAGGAGCTGCCCCCTCTCCCCGTGACCCCCAGATGAACCGTGACTCCATCCCGTGCCCCATCCCACCCCCACTGGACAGCACCTGCCACTGCTCCAGCCCCATTCCCTCTCTCATCGCGGGGTCCTCTATTTGCCCCTTATCCCCCTCTCCTCCCTCCTCCCCTTCCACCACAACAGACTTACCAGATGGACACAGCTATCCAAGCTGCCGGGCTGTGTTCCTTACTGCCTACGTGCTGTACTGTGGCTGCACAAAAGCATCTATCAGCCACATCAGACAAAAAAAGCTGATTTCCGATGCCGGCAATTTTCTTTATATGGGTGCCGATCTGATATCAGACCAATGTATTGGTGCACTTCCATTCTACCTCTACAGGTACCACTACTTTCACAAGAGAAGAGTCAGACCAGGCCTGTGCCACAAGGTTTGCCACAATTAGGCTGGTTGACCTTCCAATCAGAATAGCACCAGAAAAAAATGTAACTGGTGCAGGTGGATCAATTTATTAAGGAGATTATACAGCATAGAGCTTGTGACAGCAGGCAACTGGACTTACTCTCCCAGAGGGTCCCTTAGAGTCGTGTGTTCCCATGGTTATTATACCAGAAAAAACCCCCTGATAGAAAGCCAGGTGATGCTGGCAAAAGAGGTTTTTTACCATTCTAGTTAAGAATTTTGAACAACATCTTGTAGAACAACATAAACTGTACTGGGAAAAGGGCTTTTGATATTGGTATTAGTTGTAACTATTTTGTGCATAGGCAAGACCTCATCTTTATCCAGGCCTAATCTTCATTGTGGGTGTTGGATCCATAAGGGGAATTTTCTTCAGTAAAACATGAGTGAGAAGCTCAGGATTTGACCTTGTGTGTGACAAAAATTGTGGCTGATTAGGGAACAGAAATTCTGTTGATTAGGGAATTCTGTTTTCACTTACACTGGTTTTATGCAAATAACATTTATAGCATCAATGCTGGTTTTACACAAGTGTGGAGAAGACAGTCAAGTCCCAGGACTTCTCTTGTTCTAACTTCTGTATTATATTTTACCTAGATACAAGCAGTGAGATGGCAGAGGTTATCCATATAACTGAATGCCTAGCTCACCTTGTAGAGTATTGAGTCACAGACACAGAAGATGTCGATGATGATAGGATTTTCAAGCAGAGGCAGAAGGTGGTCTGGCATTCCTTGCCAAAAATGTAACAAAAAATGCTGAATCTATGGAAAGGAAACCAAAACATTGGTTGTGCATAAGCAGTGCCTTTTCTGCTACCTATTCATATATAACCAAGAATGTGTGTGTAAACAGACTTACCTCTTCAAAGTTCCCATTAATTGCATTGTCAAGGACACACTGACAGTGTGTTTTATACATCATGATAAGGGTATCTACCTGTTTTGGAAGGAAGAAAGATTAAACAGAATCTGTCCCCCTTCCCCTTTAGTATTATAACAAAACAGATTTCTGCTTTCTTTTGCTAGTGCTTAAGTACAGAACACAAAATTTGTAGTATAAAAGAAATGAAAATGTATGACACAAATATATATATTGTGGCCATAGCTCTTAGGAAATAACAATACATTGAACATTCATATCTAATACTTTATCAACATTTCCAGGGCCCCTTCCTATTATCAGAAGTGCAGGTGCATCACTGAGTATATTTTGAAAATGCATACAGAGCTATTGCATGGACAGAAAGACGTTACTTCTACCAAGTCAGTTGGTGAAGTACATGGACATTTTTAAAGATAGGATTAATCACTAAGAGCAGTGCAGGTTAATCATTAGGCTACTATAGGCGTCTATGAGTGTTTTGAAACATCATCTGGTTGGACAAATGAGAAAAAAAAGCTGTCAGTCATTTGGTCAAAGTTTAATCATCACCTTACAAGAGCAAAGCTTTAAACCAGAAATTTTCTTTCATCTCAATAAACTGATTCATCTCAAGTATAATGCTTTTTTATATTAATGGGACTGCAGAGAAATAATTGACAATAGAAATTGTCTTCATGTCTAGAAAAATGAGATCACATGTCAGTAAAGTTGTTCATCTGCAAAACATTTTCAAAAAGAAAAAAACTTAGACGCTGGGCAAAATTTGGTTGATGGTCCAGGCTCCTAGAAAGCTTGCTAAGGTTAGCAAATGTTTCCAGTGAACCACAGCCCACCTTTGTATGAAACAGGTTATACTTTAGACTGTCAGAAAATGTATAATGAGTTCTAATACATAGTTCCTTGTGTGAAACACTATTGACTTTGAAAGTGTTGCACAATAACATGTTAATGAATTCAACATATTAATTAATTATTTGTAGACCTTTTGAAAACTATTAAGTAAATAAAAAATCAAATTTCAGAAAATATCATCCTTTTTTAATCGTAACTCCCACAGTTGACATTTGCTTTTCCAGGTCCTCCACTCAAATTTCTTCATCCTCATTAGAAATCATTTGAGCTACATTCTTGATATTTTCACAGTTCTGCAGCTGAATGAAATATTTATTTCCAAGAATTATACTGTGGTACATCAATGAAACTATATCTGTACAGCAGTGGCCATGTGGAGCAGCAGCTGGGCAGCACAGAGGCGGTGGTGAGCATGAGTGCCTGGTGCCTCCAGAAACTGGGGGGGGGGCACCTGCAGAAGCCGCCGATGGCAGCGGCCCTCTCAGGGGGGGCACGAACCCTACCAACAGCATCAGTGTCGGCCATCGGGGGGGCACTGCCCCCTTCAGGGGGGCACATACACCCCCTACCAGTTGCCTGTGGTGGTGAAGCAGCCGCACTGCAGCAAGCTCTGGGTGGGCAGCAGCAGAAAACACTGCCTTACGGTGGCAAGCAGGAGGGCTGCTTTCCTTTGCATTGAGCAGTTCATGCCCTGCTGCTGCTGCCACACCTCAGCCCTGACGGGTGACCCAGAGCTGGCGTGAGGCCCAGGCTAGCAGCGGCAGTGGGGAATGAACTGGTGCTCAACGCGGGGGAAAAGCGGCTGCTCCCCCTCCCCCTGCCGGTGCCCTGTGCTGAAGCCACTCAGAGCTCCTGCAGGGCTGCCTGTGCCTGCTCTCTGTTGCCACCGCTGCCCCACAGGGTGATGGTGACACAGAGGAGAGACAGGACAGCCCTGCATGGGCTTTGTCTGGCAATGGGGGGAGCGCACTTTTCCCCTGTGCTAAGCACTATCCTCGCCGCTACTGCTCAGTCCAGATGGGAAAGCATGGGGTGCATGGGGTTGGGGCTGAGTGCTTGTCGCCACCTGTACCACAGGGCTGGGACAGGGGCATTGGGAGTGAGTGGGTGCACGGGAGCCAGCAGCACCCAGGCGGGAGCACAGGGCTCGTACTGGTGTCCTGGGGCCAGTGCTGGCAGGGCCCAGAGCAGGGCAGCAGGAGTGCAGGATCCTAGCTGGCAGAGGCTCTATGGAGCAGGTCAGTTCCCTCCTCTCCCTGCTGGTGCAGCCCAGCCCAGATCTACAGACCCCTGCCAGCCCACACCCCACGCTCCTACCGCCCCACTCTTGGCTGTACTAGTGCTGGCCCCGGGACACTGGTGCAGGCCCTGCGCTCCCACTTGCTACCACTTCCCCCCCGCCGCTGCTTTCCTCACTTTCCTGCCCGCCCACCCACTGGCCACTCTGCACTACATGGCTCCCATACCCACTCACACACACATCCACACATCCCTACAACCCCCATATGCAATCACTTCTGCATATATAGCACAAGCACACAGAAATCAGGACAAAATATATTTTTTAATTAAATTAAAATATATTATTATGGGTGTTTGATTTTTAGTATGTAATTTGTTTTTTATTCCCCTAAAATGGCAAACCCTCTTCCCCAAAGGAGTACTTCCAGGCGCAAGGGGAGGGACTTCCAGTGGCAAAGGTCAGAGGTTAGGGGCAGGACTTCTGGTCCCAAGGTGGCAACCAGTGGGTGGGACACCTGTCAAAGGGTGGGGCTACCCATGTGACCCTCGACAGCTCGCCAAAATTCAGTAAGGGGCCCTCTGCCCAAAATAATTGCCCACCCCTGATCTACAGTCTCAGTCATGTTGTACTCAATCTTCTTTCAACCACAACAGAGATTATCTACATAAGAAAGTTCTGCTTTAACTTAAACTAAGTTATGTTCCCACTATCATTTCTAAAATGCAGAATATACTTTTGTTTATCCAAAAAGAGCCTGTTTTTTGGAACCATGAGAATGATCTAACACAGCAACTGCAGACAGGAGGACAAGGCCAGTAGACTTGTTTTGCCAGATACCTCCAGCTGCCCTCAGACATTGATGTTACAGGAGTACCCTGTAACAAATGAGAGATGTAAGAAAGTCATATATAGTTAGTGGATAATGTTTCTGTAGCTGGTACCTATCATTGGATGCATCTACATGAGATGCTACTGTACAGTGGTTATTTTGCATTTATTTAGCGCTTGTATAACAAGTACTAAATAAAAATACAGTAAACAGAGTTACTGCACAGTAGCACCAGCATACATCTTTTAAGTGATGCTACTGAGCAGTAACCTAATAATACTGTGCAGTAGCGTATTAGCACTGTCTGTGCTGTGGCATGCTACTATGCAGTATTATTAGGCTACTGCACAGTCAGAGTCTCATGTAGATGCACCCACTATGTAGCATAATTTGCAGGTTTTGTTCAGAACCAATATCACTGTTGTTGTGCACTATCTAGAGCTTCTTGTTGATAGCTATTCATAACACAAGGTTTTCCATAGTCTCTACTCTTTTTACACCTCCTGAAGAAGTAGACATAAGCCCAGTAGCTATAACTTCTGAGAAGATGAATAAGGTAATAGGTACTGGAAGAGCAGGTCAGTAGCTTTCAGTTACCCCTTGCCCCAATATCACAATGGTAGCTACCATTTTGGCCACCTCAGGGGATTTAACTGTCAATTTCCAGAGTTTACAACTGGATCTAGGGAGTTAACCTCTGAAGTTTGGAGTTGTAAAAGATGCATATGTCCTGTGGAACACGTAAAACTTACACGTACATATGATGATGACTAGTGGTTTACATCAGCAAAACTGCTAATTGAACAGTTCACAGAGCAAATGTGGATCAGAGTAACACAGTACTGACTGGTAAAATACATTATTTCCCATTTCTTTTGTGCTAGTCAGTTACATAAGTTCTAAGGCATTGTTCTTGTTTCCTACTAGGATGACATATAGAACTGAACAAATTGTCCATACTACAATTGTACATAAAATTAAAACAGTGAAATACAAATAGAATCCTGGCTAAGAAGTATTTGCTAAGGAAATTAGTGAATAACTTCAAGTAATCCATATGCTCAAAATTTTGTGATCTGTTCATAGACCATTGATGAAGATGGGAGGAGGGAAGAAAAGATAAAATTCACCCAATTATTTCTTGCTCCAATCTAATCAGTAGAAAATTTACTTTAAAATACAAAGGCATTTGGAATGAATACAGCTCTTAACTATTTGTTTGTTTTGCTCCTCCCCTTCCTACATACCATCAGTTTGTAAAATACTAGATGAGTTAATAGGTAAATAATTCAACCACCTTTCCACTGGAGAGCCAGTTAATCGGCATTAGTAAAGGTTTGCCCCTTCTATAAATCAGTCACCTATGTTTGATTATGGACATTTGTGACTCTTTCATGTCAATACTATGATGTCTCAAAGGCTGAGATATGGAAGGAAAGTTCGCTGACAAGTTTTGGTTTGTAAGTCAAGAAAGAGGCATCTCACATTTTACCTTGTCTTTAGAAATGCACCCTTGAAGCACAAAGTGTTGAGCACTGGGGAATTCTGGAAGGAGAGTTCCCGTTTTGGAACTAAGAGAATACTTTCGAGTGAAGCCACCCTAGAGTATAAAGAAAATACAAGGAAAAAAATTAGATATGTGCCCCACTACTAAAACAATTATTAATACTAAACTGATGTTTTACCTAGCAAGACTCAAAAATTCCAAAATATTTAAGTTTGGAAGTAATCCATTCATAATATTGATTCTTATTGAACCTTGGTCCTAGAATAGTAAGGACTTAAACACATGTTCATCTTTAGTCCCCTAAATTCTGTTTACAAAATGGTACAAACCTGGACTTAACTCCACTGACTTCATGAACTTCTGCTGGCTTCAAAGAACTGACTCAAGATTTACAGGCACAGAACTCTGTAAGAGCAGGCAATGATATTGGGCCAAATTTATCCTAAATATAACTCTGCTGACTTTTCACAGTGCTGTTTTAGACCCATGGTTTCTAGAAGAGACTTTTTAGAAACTTTTAATACAATAACACATTCACTTCAGTAAGTGTCCAGATACACTGAAGAGGCTTATGATGGAAATAGGTTCCCATGTATTTATAAAGGTCCCCAGAATAGTCTGATTTGTACACAGGTGATTCCCATTCATTTCCTTCCATAAAACAAATTAGCTCAGAGAGCTCTGCTACTTTCATAGCTGACAGAGTTCTAGATTAGTCCAAAAAAAACAGTTTATTGGTTTGATCCCTGCTGAAGACTGAGTTATCCAGGAGGAGGTAGCCACAGATTATTACTGGTCTGCAGCAATACTATGAAATAACTCCTAAGCTTAGAACTGAAGCTCCTAGACAATAGGAGCTCTGCTTAAGTAAAGCCTCCAGGACTGATCCTTGGAGCAAGAGGTGAAAAATAATTTGTTCAACTAAAATACCAAGGCAATATAGGTAG
Source organism: Alligator sinensis (assembly GCF_000455745.1). Classification (NCBI taxonomy): domain Eukaryota; kingdom Metazoa; phylum Chordata; order Crocodylia; family Alligatoridae; genus Alligator; species Alligator sinensis. The sequence continues at coordinate 577,435 of NW_005842179.1, forward strand.
GCAAATTATGATTAGCCAAGCTGGAATTTGGTCAGAACACTATGGTCATTCCCCTCTTCCAAACAGTGCTGGGTGCCTACAGGTAACCCATAAGGATAGTATTCTTAGGAGTACTTCAGTGCCTCAAACTAAGCTGGCTGTGGCACTACTTAGTACTGACTAGGCATGTCTATACATGCAATTAATGAAGACCAAAAAATTGTGGAGCTTATTGCTCCAGAGTATTTTGCTCTCAGACACACCATTTGAATGTGCACCCAGGAGCACAAAACTGTGGAGCAAATTGCTCCAGAGTTTATTTGTGTGCATCACATGAAGCCCGGTTGGAACAGTCCAGGCTGGCAGGTGACCCAGGGGGTCAGCCCGCCAGCCGAGGGCTGCTCTGACCAGGCTCCATGTGCTGTAGGGAGGGACGGGGTGTTGGGTGGAACACAGGAAGCCTCAATGCAGGGCTAGCTGGAAGGCAGCCCCCACACTGAGGCACACTACACCTCAGCCAGCTGTGGAGTGGCACATGGAGATGGGAAAGCAGCCAGCCCAGCATAACTACTCCACCATCTCCACATGCTGTGGAACAGCTGCCTGGGGTGAGGCTCCACAGGTTAGTCCTGAGCTGAGGCACCCTGTGCCTCAGCCAGCCAGGGCAGCATCTACACATGTGCTGCTGTGCATGAAAAAATGCTGCAGCAGGGGAGGGCCTGTATATACAAGTCCTCCCCTTCTGCAGAGTTTATTATTTTCATATGCCCTAATAGGGAGGTACATGTAGATGCTGACATGTTTACTGTGCAGTTAATTGGTCAACTGTGCAGTAAACATCTTACGTAGATGCACCCAATCAGAGAAAAAATGCTCCCTCCACCAGCTTTTGTGGTTCCTAAACATTCATCATTGTTTTCCACTTAAGTAGTAGCCTACCTTTAAGCCTGCTGAATTTGTGAGGACTAAAAAGCTCAGCACAAGTGCAGGCTATATATAGAGCGAAAAGTATATTAAAATTGTAACCCTGAACTTTCATATTAGCCATTCCAGTGTGAAGAGACAGTAGGTGCATATCAAGAAACAATAACAGCCCTACTTTACTGACTGTACAATAGGACATGACAAATCCACACTTCTTTAGGTTGCTCATTTTATAATTCTCATGCGATTCTGGCTGCATCAGCTTACTTCCAGCAAAATTTGAACAGTAGCACCATGTATAACATTACTAAGGCTTTCTTACTTTTACTATTTACACTGCATTAAACTTAGTAATACAGTATGAACGACTAGAATTAAGATGAAACTACAACTGTCAAAATAAATTAACATAATACATGTCATCCTTCCTTGATGAATCATGTTGGCTCCCGTATATCACCTCTGGGCAGACTGGCCGAGGCTCAGCATTCCATTTAAATCTCACCTAATCCTCTTAGACAGGCATAGCTGCGCACAGAGCCTTGTACAGACCTTTTGAACTGAGAAGACTTTCACCCTAAGAAGCCTACTAATTCTGGATGAGGCAGGATTTATCAAAGGTGTTGCAAACAATTTCTGTGCCTTAGGCAGCAGCAGATGAGCCAATAGCCATCACTCTTGTGCCCCCTCTGAATTGGTGCTTGGGGATGCTGCTTTATTTGCTCACTCCTAGTTATACTACTGTCCACTAGGCAAGTACATTTACATTTTAGTTTGAGAGCTTAAGTGGTAGCTGGCCTTGTTCTAGCCCTCTGTGGGCACATCTACCCGTGCATGAATGCGCTTTTCTTAATGTGCATTAAATGTAGTACCTCCAATGATAGGTACTAAATGAATGTACATTAGGCCGCCCTAATGTGCAGTAGTGCAAGCACACATTTTTTAGGTGATGCTTAATGCACAGTAGCCTATTTTACGGAGCATAAGTGTAACAGCACTTTTTTTACGCTATACTTTAATGCATAGTAAAATAGGCTACTGTGCATTAAAGCGCACGTGTAGATGAACACTGTGTAGGGTGAATCTCACCTTAGTATATTAGCAAGTTGAGCTGGTGTGGTAAAAGGAATTAAGAAAAAGATGTTTTGTTGTGTCCCCTGATAAGATCTCACCAGTTGGAGGTCAGTTTTAAATTAAGTAGTTTCAAATGCTGAGTTTAGAAAACAGGAACTGCAGCTGATCATTGTTTATCATTCATGTTCCCCTTTAAAAAATTGAAATGTTAAACCTGATATTGCTGATCCATTTTTGAGGCCGTGTACGTGAGCTATCTCATAATCAGATTTTAATGAACAGTTCACTGCTATTTGAAAACAAAACAAAATAGAGAGCTAGGAATGAAAAATGTATGTTACTTAAACAGCACCTTGCCTGCATTAATGTATTCAACCACAGGTAAAGAGAGAAATGAAAGAAATGATAGAAATGTAAATACCGTATTGGCCTAAACATTAGATGGTTAAATACAGGTTTGAGTCAGTATTTCTTCAGATCTACAATTGCCTTTCAGCATCAGGAGGTTTTTTTATTGATAACAGAAGCAATCTATATGACTTCATTACGCAATTGTCCATTAAATGTATTAAAAGCTTTTATTAAAAGAAATTAGTTCATTTAAAAGGCTTTCTTTTAAAGAGTAGAATATTTGCAACATTTTACTCTGCTAATGGGCTTATATGACTGTGGCTCAGTGCTAGGTTTGATATCTTAACCCACTGCCACCTGCCCTTTCATTTTAATACCATCTGTTTTTAATGGCTATTTAACATTAAGATAATTACAGCAATATTACCTGCCTAATTAACCATGCAGTCTCTAATGGCACACTAACTGATTTAGATAAAAGAATTTGCTAATATCTTCACATACAGAAAAATACTAGAAATGTGATAAAACATACCAGCAATAAATATTCACTAAAATTTCACTGACAAATTCTTTAAAATCTGTTGATGTTTGAGTTGCTAATGGGAGTTCCTCCTCAAGAAATCAAGGTAAATCATTTCTGGAATAACTAATTGAACATATTTTCAGGGTAGTGAACAGGAATTCAGGCATATTATCCATTTACTTTAATGGAAAGAATGTTGCCTATTTTTCACTTACACCAATTGGATAAGACCCTGCTTAATTCTTGTTTCTAAACCAGCCTGCACAGTCCCACACAACAGAGAGTCAGACTACACCACTCTTATGTTGAGAAGTCTCTTCTTGCCAGTACTGGGCATACTTCATTGGGTTTAGCTGTCAATCAAGCCAAAGATGCTGTACTGGCAAAGGTAGGATGTCTAATAGGAATGAGGACCTGTGGAAATTACTGTGTCCAAGGTGGAAAAAAATTTCAAAAAGCTTAATGTATTCAGGTCAGGGTGACCCAATAATCCCCCTCCCAGAATTCTGAAAGAATTGGCACACAATATTGCAAGTCTAAAAGCTAGAATTTTTAGTAAAACTATTAAGCTGGGTATTGCAAGCTGTAACTGGAAAATAGTAACTGTACTACCTGTAAAATATACCTATATTACATTTAAGAAAAGGGAAAAGAGATGAACTGAGTAACTACAGGCTCATTAGTCTGCCTTCAACTGTATGCAATTAAAGCAAGGGCTTTAGAACAAATTTTGAAGGAAAGAATAAAGACATGGAGGTAAAGGGCAAATGGGATAAAATGCAACATGCATTTATCAAGGACTGGCCACTCTAATATCTTTCTTCAATAAGATAAATGATTACTAGACAAAGAAAAGGCAGTAGACCTCATTTATGTGGACTTTAGTAAAGATATGGTATCATAGAGAAAGTATTAGTTAAATTGGAGAAGATGGGGATTAGTGAAAGAATTATTAGGTAGGTAAGAAGAGATGACAGTGGGCTGTAATGAAAGGGAAACTGTTGAGCTAAAGGCTGTTTACTGCTAATAAAGAGTCTCAAGAATCAGGCTTTGGACAAATATTAATTTATACTTTTATTAATAACTGTGGCTCAAGAAGCAGGAGCCTGCTAATTCATAGATTCATAGATTCATAGATGTTAGGGTCGGAAGGGACCTCAATAGATCATCGAGTCTGACCCCCTACATAAGCAGGGAAGAGTGCTGGGTCTAGATGACCCCAGCTAGATACTCATCTAACCTCCTCTTGAAGACCCCCAGGGTAGGGGAGAGCACCACCTCCCTTGGGAGCCCGTTCCAGACCCTGGCCACTAGAACTGTGAAGAAGTTCTTCCTAATGTCCAATCTAAATCTGCTCTCTGCTAGCTTGCGGCCATTATTTCTTGTAACCCCCGGGGGCGCCTTGGTGAATAAATACTCACTAATTCTCTTCTGTGCCCCCTCTCCAGGTTATCCGCATCCCTCTTGAAGTGCGGCGCCCAGAATTGCACGCAGTACTCCAACTGCGGTCTGACCAGCGCCCGATAGAGGGGAAGTATCACCTCCTTGGACCTATTCGTCATGCATCTGCTGATGCACGATAAAGTGCCATTGGCTTTTTTGATGGCTTCGTCACACTGCCGACTCATGTTCATCTTGGAGTCCACTAGGACTCCAAGATCCCTTTCCACTTCCGTGCCACGCAGCAGGTCATTCCCTAGGCTGTAGGTGTGCTGGACATTTTTCCTCCCTAGGTGCAGCACTTTGCATTTCTCCTTGTTGAACTGTATTCTGTTGTTTTCTGCCCATTTGTCCAACCTGTTCAGGTCTGCTTGCAGCTGTTCCCTGCCCTCCGGCGTGTCCAGATCTCCCCATAGCTTTGTGTCATCTGCAAGCTTGGACCGAGTACATTTCACTCCCTCGTCCAAGTCACTGATGAAGACATTAAAGAGTATCGGTCCAAGGACCGAACCCTGTGGGACCCCACTTCCCACACCCTTCCAGGTCGAAACCGACCCATCCACCACGACTCTCTGGGTGCAGCCCTCCAGCCAATTCGCCACCCACCGGAACTGTGTAGTCATCCAAGTCACAGCCTCTTAACTTGTTCACCAGTATGGGGTGGGATACCGTATCGAAGGTCTTCCTGAAGTCTAAGTATACGACATCCACCCCTCCTCCTGTGTCCAGGCGTTTCGTAACCTGGTCATAAAAAGAAACTAGATTGGTCAGGCACCATCTGCCTGCCACAAATCCGTGCTGGTTTCCCCTCATCATAATTTGTCCTGCCGGGCTCTCACAAATGTGAGCCTTGATAATTTTTTCAAAGACTTTGCCAAGGATGGAGGTGAGACTGACTGGCCTATAGTTGCCCGGGTCCTCCTTCCTCCCCTTTTTGAAAATGGGGACCACATTGGCCCTTTTCCAGTCCTCTGGGACTTGGCCCGTGCGCCACGAGCTTTCAAATATTCCCGCCAGTGGCTCTGCAATGATGTCGGCCAGTGCCTTCAGCACCCTCGGATGGAGCTCATCCGGGCCTGCCAACTTAAAGGCATCCAGTTCTTTCAAATGACTCTGCACCATCTCAGGGTCTACGCATGGTAGTCTGGCGCCTTGCTGCTGCCTCTCTTTAACCCCAGTGAGAGACTTGTCGTGCCCCTCACTTAGGAACACTGAGGCAAAGAACTTGTTGAGGAGTTCAGCCTTGTCCCCTCTGAAATGAAAGTTGTTGGTGACACAAAGGTGAGAGGCAACACTTGTATGGTGGTAGAGTGGAATATCATTCAAGAAGAACCGAGTGACCTTTAAAAATTGACTAAAAGAAATGGGTTTAAATTTAACAATACAAAATTCAAGGTCAGGCATGTAGTGACTAATAATAAGAATTTCTGCTATAGTCTGGGAACTCATCAGCTGCATAAGGCAGAAGAAGATGACCTGGTACCTGTCAATCAAAATATAACTATGAGATGTCAGAGTTACAGAAAAACGCAAATATGATCTTAGAATGTCTCAGACCAAGTATTTCCAGAGGCAGAGGGAAAAAATAAAGCCATTGAACAAGCACTGGTAAACTCTCATCTGGAATACTAAGTACAGTTCTAATAATCTCATTCATTCACGAATGACATATCCAAAATGGAATAGGTGCAGCGAAGGGCTACAAGGGTGATTAGGGAAATGGAAAGCCTATCTTATGAGAATACTATAAAAAACTGTCTTGTTCAACCTTAAAAGACAAAGATGGAGAGGGGATATAACTGGTCTCTATAAATATAGCAGAGAGGTAAACACAACAGAGGGATAGAGCTATTTAATCTATAAAACAATTCAAACCTAAGAACAAGTGAGATAAACTGTCCATGTATACACTTATGCTGGAAATTAGAAGAAGAAGGAGGTTTCTAAAAAGTTAGTGACATGCTGAAGTAACTTTCCAATAGTAGGTTTTTGTAGCCATTATTGCAAATTTTTAAGATGGAATAGCCTTATGAAGGGGATTATATGATGTGGGTGCCTACAGTAACAGAAAACTAGACTCGATGACCTAGGAGTTCCCTTCCACTTCTATATATCCTCTATTCCTGTAATAATGTAATATGCACTTAGCCTCAGTAAAAGCAGTAGATAATATAGGGCTGTTACAATTTTCAAAGAAACTGGTATTGAAAAACTCTACCCAATAGCATTACTGTGAATAAACAGTTTCGAGGTGAAAGGAATCAGGGCACAGTGCTTACCTCATTTTTCAATTTGCTTCCAGAAAACCTTTGAAAACAAATGAATGTTATTGCTTCATTAAAAAAGAACATAACAGTTATTTCAAAAAATGTAATGCATCATCTAGAACAATAACAATCAGGAGCCTCCAAAATAAATATGTCTAAAGAATTAGGTTTTTAAAAAATGTTATTACTTCTGTTAGTTCCCAAAAACATGCAAATAACACTAAAGCCAGGGCAGACATTTTTTAGAAGTGAAGGATTTAGGACAGTGAATAAGCATGAATGTACATTTCAAGATTCTGTCTCATTTGCAAACCTGGGTAACCTCACAGAATCAAATAGGCAGCACAGAAGCAAGTTAATGATATATTTAGCTGGAATCTAGAATATTTTATAATGGTTGAAGTAGATTTAGACTGGGGGGGGGGAGGGGGAGGAAGCTAGGGAAAGGGGAAGGAGTATTCAATATTTCCCTTTTGAGGTGAATGAAAAAACCCCCATAGATTAATGATTGCCAGAAATGGCCTGCTTTCTGTACATGCAGAACAGTTTCATTGTGTTTAGGATGTACTTCTGATGGAGGCATTTCATTAATAACTACAAGGAATACTTAATAGTTCAGTTATTATTGTATTATACTAATGACCATATCCAATGCCCATAAAAGTCAATGAAAAGACTCCCATTGACCTTACTGGTTTTTGAAGCCAGCCATAGGTGCAGTAAATACAAAACATAAAATTTTAATTAGAAATGATAACCTAAGGAATCCCTGGTTTTATAAGGATCAATTCAATGATGAAAACAATGTTGTTATGACTTGTTTAATTATTGGCATTTCTCCCTTATTTTAGCTGCCAAGTGATAAGATTACACCGGCAATATGAACCCTTAAAATTGTTAAGGACAATATTGTGGTTTCATGTTTCTGATTTGTGCCCTATTGACAAGAAGTGGAGCTTTAACAGCACAGCAGAGGTGGCCAAAGGCATTCTGCCCACACAGGTCAGACCCAGGAGAAGAGAATGGCTCAGAGGCATAATTAGAAGGTGTTGACTTCTGACATTCAAGCACCAAGAATAAAGGGAGGGTACAAACAGACTCACTGACTACAAGGTATGTATTTTGGATAGAGCAGCATGGGGACAGCCTGATTCCAGACAAGCCAGGCAGCCTTTGCTGACAGAGTTCCTCTAGAGCCCCATTCAAAAGCTCTTCCCATACTGCTGCCTGTGTAATTAGTAGGAACGGGCTACACTTTCTTCTCTGAAGGATGGGAGGCTTATTATTAAAGGCCTAAGGGATAAATTTACAAAGGAACTTTTGACGTTTAAGTTGGCAGCTAGGCATCTCTGGCTACATACTGACATGCCCTCAAGCATGCTGTGCTGCTATAGTTAGACATCCTCCAAAAGCAGAACTATTCTGCAACAAGTGCCATTCTTTCTGGTTTAGGAAGCAGCCTACCCAGAACTGTGTAGCTTGCTTGAGGGTGCCGCTGCCAAGTATGGTCAGGGTACTGAATAGTGTGGCTTAAGTCCAATTGAGATCTTTAGAGCTTCTGCTCAGCTGCTGCCTATTGCTACTGGTAGTTAACGTTCTGAGAGTGAAGTCTCCAAGGTGACTTAAGTTTCTTCTGGGGCCGAGAGGGACAGAGGCACACATCCAACTACCCTAGTCCTACTGCCACCCAGCTGCTTAGACCACTTTTCCTTGGTTGTGGAAAACTAGCATTTGAGTTTCTTCTCCAGATCAGAAACAGTAGGGATTTGAAAACAGGTTTCTCCTTCCCTCCCCCCAAACACTCCCAGGTGAGTGTGCTAACCCCAGGAGATGGTTGACAGCTGAGAATACCAAATAGAAACTTAGCCTCCACCCTTTTTCTCAGCTTTTTCTACTGGCTAACTTAGGTAGTCACCTACAAAGCCTGCTGGCTTCTGTGCATCCTAACTCTCCCAACATGTTGTTTGGGTAAGCTGTGTGCCTACCTTGTAATTGTAATTTACACTGGATTGCAAGACGTACAGAAGTTAGGTACCACCGTGCCCTTTGTCATGTAAGCTGTCGGTGCCTATAGATGCAAGCAGGAATTCTTTGAAGTGTGTAGTAGCCCAATTCTTATTGAAATTGGTGGTATCCAGGAGCCTAGTAAGTGGCAATAAGTGTCAATCTGCATCTTTATGTATTTAAGTTCCTTTCAAAATCTGACCCTGGATACTTTTGTATTAATTCCACTTAACCTCATAGAAGTTGGCCAGGACACTGACCTGAACCAAATGGTATGTGGCACTGACTGAGATAGAACCACTAGTGAGATGCCTCCCTTTGTTAAGCTCCTTGTCTTTCAGTCAGTTAAATAAGTGATTTGTTTGCAATAGTTCTGTATTGTAAAAGAAGCTCATTGACCTGTGTGCCACCAACACATCCTTAGCCTTTGATAAATGCTGGATAATGAAATGGCAGATTCAGATTTTTATATACAGAGTATTGCCAACAGCAAACTCTCTTTTCTCAATACAACGACCACATTAAGCTCAACTTTTTTTGCTTGCCCTGTTTCTTGGTCATAACTAAAAGCTGCCCTGTTGCCGAATTTTCTATATATAAACTCTCTTATTCTTTTCCTTTCTCAGAATCCCAAACCTGTCTGTATACTGTCATTGACAATGAAAGTCATCATTCAAGCCATATGTGAACAGAGACATTTGTTTTATGAACTATTAATCTTTGGTAAACCAACATGCAGCTATCGTAATGTATTGATCTTGCTAGCTGTCCCTTAAATAAATATAATTACAGCTTCCTGGTTTAGGTTTAAACTGGTATTTTCCGGTAAAAGAACCAGTAAATATTAATCTACAGTGAGCCCTCCCTCCTGCCCACAGGTGGCGGCTTCACACCATTCCCCCAGCACTTCACAATGTTCATCTGTACTGGGTGAGGAAATGAGAAGACGCACTTTCTAATATGCTTGTTTTATTGAAGTTTGTTGCTTTAAGATTAAAGGGCCAGATTGCCAGTTAGTGTAAAGCCACTCTGATTTAAATGGAGCCACACTGACCAGCTGAGGACTGCTCATTGCATTAAAAAAATTAATCCTGGAATTTGGAGAGTAAAATATTTTCTGAAGTCAGGAGTACTAAATCCAACAGTATACAGAACTACTGGTATCTAGACAAAACAGTGATAGGTGCTCTGTGAATGTAGATGGATAAAGGAGATGATGCTTAGATAAACACTAAACACATTCCAGAATACAATGACAGAGACTTAATCTCAAAAGATATGTTACTGTACCTTGTCAAGCCTTTTCCAGAATACACGGAGTGGTAATAGGCACTGCTTTCCTTAATGCCGATTCCATAATAATGATACCTGCAAAAAATAAAAGGACTACTTATGCTTTTGGGGGACACCCATAAAAGTCTAAAAGGAAATAAATTGATGCCAAAATTGAGCGTGCTTTCATTTGGCCACAATAGGATTTGTGACTTGTTGAGAACGGAGACAAAGTATTGGGGAACTCAGCAAATAAAACTATCAAATGATGCCTGAAATATATAGGCAAATAGACAAATAGGAGAAATCTTTCTTTACACTGCCTTTTAATTAAAGTTGGCCTTTTTGTTCTTGTCTTAGAGCCAAATCCTGCTTCATTGACAGCAGGAAGGATTTTGCTATTATGTTGAATAAGGCCAATACTTGGCTCAAACACCAAGGCTAAATACAGACAGTCAAAAAGCCAGAGGCTAAATCAATTCAATCTTCGCAGGTTAGTCTATGCTGTGTAGATTGAACTAATAGGCAAGTGGACAGACATTCACTTTTGATTCTGGAAGCGCAGCCACATGCCTTCAGTGGCCCAGGCCAGAAGCCAGGGGGCAGTAGAACACACTTCCCTACTGGGCAGGAACAGACAGCTTGCATCAAGTCTAGTCTCTCCAGGAGGTGGGATTGTGGGGGGAGGTGAAAAGCATCTGGGATGCTGGGGGACTCTGAGGTAACTTGAAGTTCAATAAAATGATTTAACCTAAATCAGTTGACACTGTATCTGTCCAAGTCTGACACTGTATCCATCCAGGTTTATCTTAAACTTGTTTCAGCCATTTTGAAAGCAGTTTATGTGCACTGAACTTCTGTTGTGCTACAGAATTGAACTAATTTCTGATCACTCGTACCAGTTTATGTAAAATTTCTATCCCTAGAGCAAAGCTGCAGACTTTCTTGACTCTAAATTACTTTTTTTCTTTTACAAGGACATAGCTGAAAACTTCTCTTTCTAGGAACTTATTTCACTGCTGCTCCACAGCTTTCACAGGCTTTCAGTTTGCTTCCAGGTGACAGTTAAGGTGTTGGGTTGATCCATCTTTAGGCCTTTATATCATGCTCATCACAGTCCTATCTGAATTCCTACAAAGTCCTAAGTAGTTTATGATCATTTTATCTTGGAGACAATCTTGAAACAACTATAGTGCTTGCACCCCTCACCTCCCCCACATCCCTACCACCACTCCCAACCCAGCCCTGGCTAACCTTCTCTCCCATATGTAGCAGTGCTATCTCTGAATTGCCACAGTGGCTGGGTTCTCCTTTAATGCTTTGTCTAGACTTTGTGCCCTGACCTAACTATATGTGCTCAGAAACTCTTTTCATTAAATCACTACTTGTTTTATATTGGTGTACAGCTCCCAAAAAACACAACATTGCACTGATTAAACTGCTTTGAGTTAAAATTGCCTCTTTAGTTAAACTGGCACAACTTTGTGTATAGAGAATGCCTAAATTATATCAGTATGATCCCTTTGAACTCAATGGAGTTACTTTAGCTTAAATAAGTAAATTTGCTCTGAAATTGCTACTTGTAAATTTCAGGTGTAAACAATAAAATTAGTAATGGATTTCAAAATGACCCATTAGTGTCACTTACATCAACATCATTTCCTCATCTATAAAGGATAATACCTTACATTTATACAGCATCTTTCCTCCAGAAGTTACCATTTGGTTTACAACCTTTCTCTATTAAACCCTTCATCACTGAATTTTTAAAATGCCCAATAGGGAAGGAACTACCTAGAGGAAAGAGAAATGGGGTGGGAGAAAAGCCTAAGGGGTATTGTTGCGTGGTCAGTTGCAAGATCCCTGAAGGGCAGAAAAGATGGTGTAAGGAAGGAATAAATCTAAGTATGGTTAATCCAATCATTTAGCACATTTAAAATCTGAGTGGCTGAAATACTTGCAAATAATCATACACTGGCAGGAAGGCTGGGAAAAAACATCTCTTGATTAAATGGCCTTGATTCTGGATGAGCGTGAAAAGTAGATACTATGCCTCACATTCATAGATCAGGTAGAAATAACTCAACTGCTTCTCTCTCATTCACTAGTATCACTGATCCTGATACAGTCTGGAGTCTCACTAAAATAGGCCTGGAGTCCATACTCCATAAATCCATATATCTTATATTGCCTGTCCTCTTGTATCTTACAGAGGTCTAAATCAATCTTAAGCTTATGGAAACATCTCCTTCACATGCACTCATATGATTGATTACTATCATACCAATATTATGGAATTTTATTTACTCAGATACCCCCAGCTTAGTGACAAGATACCTTTAAATTTTCATAGTAAAGTCGCTTCTGAAGTATGAAATAAAAAGTAACATGAAGCATAATACTGAGGAAGGAGAGAGGCATGGTTTTGATCCAGCATCTCATTATTACAGATCCTAATGTTATAGCATCATAGGGTTTTTTAAACAGAATCCTTCCAAGAAAAGAAGTGACCTTTCAAGTCAGTGTATTAGACTCCAGCTATCATTTCTTCATGCAACAAAAGGACTGGACACAAGAAATACTATTGTGAAACTCTCTATTGAACCTGATGCCACCAATTCAAGCACGAAAGCATTGAAACAGACAAAGTTACATGTGAAAGTCTTGCTCCCTAAGGTGCTACAGAAACTCCTAACATGCAAAAGGACAGCATGCCTATACCAAACAGTCATGTTCTACAAGATAATTTAGGTTCTAACACAGTACAGCACGTGTTTCTTTGCCATGTATATGCTAGCTTGAGGAATGGTGATATGACATGATTATGATAAGACCGCATCTGATGAAGTGAGCTTGGGAGTCCAAAAGTTTATGCTATACATCACTGAGTTAATTGATAAGGTGCAAATCTACCCTGCTTTCTGCCTGATGTGACATAAGCCATTTTTAAAGATGTATTAACATAGCCTACAAGTATGGCTACCTGTTTGGATCAGTCTTTCATTTTTTTGCTCTATAAGATAGAGCTAAAAAGTAAAATAACAGCAAGGCCTTTGGGTTTAGGATCCAAAAGGACCTATCATGAAATGCCATGTGGTTTTCTGTAGCATATGATCTCTCTCATGGAAAGAAGTGATTTTTTTTCTCTCACTGTGTTCCACATACGCAGTATTAAAGACCTGGGTCTGGATCAAATCACTAAATCTGAACACAGTTTATATTTTTCAAAATTCATATGGATTTTTTTCAGTCTGAGCCACAGACATTTTTCTCTTTCATCAAACTGGAACTGTTTCAGATGAGATATGAGTTACAAGTGACTGAAATATGTAAGAATAAGTTCTGAAAAATATTAATTGATAAACTTTAAAAGTCAACAGTTGTACACTGAAATAAAATCCGTAGACAACTATTATTACCATTTTAAAATATTACATACATTATAATATATCCACCTGTGACCTGTTCATTTGCATTGTGATATCACTAAATCAATTGCCCAGGTCTTAGTTTAACCTGCCATATCTCTCAGCAATTTCAAACTCTTACCAGAACTTTAAACTCTCCTACAAACATGTACCTTCTGCTCCCACAAAGGTGAAATTCCCACTTCTCAAAATTATCCTGGCCAGTGGCCCAAAAAAGGCACTCCTCAGTGACAGATTTGAGATCTAATATCTTGTGACCTCTTAACGCCTGAAATAGCAGCTGTATATCACTGGAAAGAGGAGATTCCCAGGTATCCAAAGGGAGGCACAGTACCTGCCCCTAATCCAGGAAGGTCACAAGATATCAGACTTTATGCAGTGACATTTATATTAGCTAGAGAAGATCTATTTTAAGTAAATGTTAGATTTGTTCCAAAGGAATAAGTTCTCTATTTAATCTCCTTCTCCAGGATAAGCTTTATAGCGGTAAGGAATCATCCCAACTTTACACACGAGATACAAAATTACTGTCAGCAATTTTTTAAACTCAGAAGACTTTTCACGTTATATGTAGCATATATTATATAAAAGACAGAGCAAAGCTATAATCATCTGCCTAGATGCCTTACAGATTCACTACTACATGCTGTCATTGACACCACACCTTTATTACAGCCTTCATCCCATTACATAGAATTGTACAAGTTTATAGTATGTATTATTATAAATAAAAAACAGTCTGAAATGGTGAAGAGCTTAATCTCAGTTTTTCCAACAGAACCTTTGAAAAGAAACTACTAAGCTGCTCTCCATTTTTAATTTCATAGGTGTGCTGTAACATATGTTTCTCTGCAAGTAGTAGCCCTGATTTTAGCATACACTGACACAAATGATGGCTGATAAGGAAATGATAGGATTAAGCTGTTCAGGGACTTGCAATAACTTGTTATCATGAGGCCAGCTGCCATATCAGTTTTATTAACCCACTAAATCACTCCTAATAAATAAGATAATAGCTTTCAGACATGATGGATAAAAGCTAAGATTTAACATTGATCAAAGTCTACAAAGAAATTAAAATGTAACTTGAGCTCAAACACAATCTCTTGTGTGTATACTCTACACAGTATGTACATTTTCCTGAATAGCTGCTACACGTGATTCACAGACCATGATTATTAGATATTATTTGAATTATGGTAACAGGTACAATATGCTCAGAATTGCCCACACATACAGGGTAATGCAGTCCCCGCCCCAAAGAATTTACAGCCTACTAAATCCTAATCAGAAACTGTGGTCTGAAGCCTTTTCTGTACTGGACCCATTCTCATCTTGCTGGGATCTAGCTAGGGACTCTCCCCATTGAGCAACATGGAAAAATCAGGGTGGCCAAAACAGAAAAATAGGAGAACATTTTCAACTGAATGAAATTTCAGCCAAAAAGGCAATCTATCCTCAGCCAAATATATTGCAAAAACATCTTGGTTTTGGTGAAGACTTGAGACACAATTTAAAGACATTTCATAAATGCTTATACCGCAGCACTACAGCACCACTGTACTAGGCTCCTCACTCAGAAAGATGTTTCAGTGTGATCAGGTTAAGCACCTATGTTCTTTGTACATTCAACAGAGAGATGTCAGTGGCAGCTGATTCAGGTTGAGGTGAGCAGGTGGTCTACACAGAGAAAGTGTTGAAGCATATGTAGATCTAGGACTTTTGACAAGTGGGGTATGATATACGGGGCCAGCACTAAAGGGGTGGCTGTATCCCCTTGTAACCCCCTGACTGCATCTCTGCCCCCCTCTCTACCCCAGCTCTCAGCCCCTACCACCTTGATCCACACCACACCACTACTGCCTTCAAGTTGAGCTGCTTCATTAGGTACATGGGGCTTAGGCTTGACTTGGAAGACATGCCAGCAGACTGCACTACAACCAGGGATGCCTGAGAGTCTGGACAGCAGGAACTGAGCTCAGACCATAGAGGAGCAGGGGAGTGAGGTACAGCTGGGGCACCCAGGCTGGCAGAGCAACAGCTGGGGGGAAACAGACAGGGAGCCAGTGCAGGAAGGGGGACCCTGTCTGCCACTGTTGCCATCCCTAGGTGACCTGGGGACTGCAGGAGCCTCACGGCTGCTCCTGGCTCACTCTAGCAGCCTTTGGGCTGCCCTAGGGTAATTCCTGCCCTGCTCCAGCAAGGAGCTGAGGGGAGTAGCTGCATGGAGTGCTGGACTTGGTTTGGGACAGCAGCAGGA
>NW_005842179.1:592989-605818 GCF_000455745.1 Alligator sinensis
TGGTTGGTTCCCCCTTCTTGCCCCTGCTCCTGGGCTGATAGGGGACACCTGATGGGGGAGGAGCAGGGCTGCACAGGGATCAGGCACAGAAAGGGGGAGCAGCTCACTGCCACCACTGCCCCCAGCCAAGCCTGGATCTTAAGCAACTGGAGTGGCCCTGGGGCATCCCCTGCCCCCAGATCAGCCAGAGACAGCAGTAGCCACCGTGTGCAGGTGACATCTTCCTGAGCCTGCTTCTTATTCAGCCCTCTGAATGTCCTCAAGTGGCCGAGGAGCTCTCACTCCCATCATCCACCATGGTCTGAGCTCAGTTCCTCAGAAAACTGAGGAACCCAGCTATCCAGAGCCATGGGGAAGAGGTACCACCAGCACATTTTCCATATAGTTCACTGTGCTACGCTGTGGAATGGGGATGGGGTGCAACTGCACCCCTGCATTCCCACCCCCCATGCCCATGCTGACTGGACCCACTCCTGAAGTCAGGGTACTAGAAAGCCAAGCATGCAAGAGTCATAGTACCAGAAAGTGAACAAGCATGCCATCGTAGCCTAGGGGCTAAGCCACTGCTTTGGAAGAGGGGTGTCCTGCATTCCAGTCTGTGTCAGGCTTATTTCTGTTTTGTTAACCAATAAACATCTAAAATAAAATGTACAAATGTAACTGAAAGCAAGCAAGAGGGAGCCTTGTAGCCTCTGTAGTTACTACACTCCCCTGGATGGGGGGAGCCCTGGTTTCTGCTCTCTGCCTATAGGAATCTTTATGTTTATGGTACATGACTACTGCTGTCATAACTATCCATGCCTAACTTCAACAGATGAAAATGCCTATGCTATAGTCTGTTGATTAGGACATGCTCCTGGGAAGCTGAGTTAGTCTAAAACAGGTGGAAGGTAGGAAAGTGGCACCTTAGAGACAAACTGGGTATGTCTACACATGCATTTAGACCAGCTTAATTTTACTGCATGGTAAGTTATTGAGCAGTTTTTTGCCACGTGGGCCAGCGGCATATTGGTGGGGGGGGACACCAAGCCATGGCACAGAAATATAGGAGTGGACATGGGGCTTTTGGCCCGCCCCCAGGCCCACCCACAAATTGTGCCCCCCCAGACTCAGGAGGCACCAGTCACCCCTGTCTGCCATTATAGTAGCAGGGCAGCAATGATGCCTTTGTCTTCCCTGCTTTTCACTTGTGACCCCTGTTGGGTATTTTGGTTTTGTTTTCATATGGTGGTTTGTAGTTGTGCTGTCTGTGAGGGGCTAAAGTGACAAATTTCTAGGGCTCTTTGGACAAAAGTTTGCCCCAAGACACACTGAACTAGTTTTGATGGCTCAGGTAGGCCCTCCGATCCTGTCACTGTTAATCCTATATATTAGAAAATATTTCCATCTTGTGAAATGCTATTAAAAGAGTTTGACTGCTAGCAAGTGACTGTTCCCAGTCATAACAGCTCAGCTAAGTCCTGCACAGAAATATCTATATTACAACATGGGATACCAATAGTCCCTGAAGTCACTCATAGCCAAATGATGATGCATTCATCTTCATTGTTAAACAGTTAGTTATTCACATGAGTGTTCCCAATGACTTTACTAGAAACACTCATGGGTATAACTGTTCTCCAGCAGGTGTAATTAGGGTTCAGGAAGGCTGGTCATCAATGGGTGTGTCTACACATGCAATTAATGAGACTGAATATACTCTGACTAAATTAGAGCTGGAGTAAACTAATCCTGACATCGCTGTCTACACATGCATTTAAGCACAATCATTTACTGCATTACTGGATACCACTTTTTATTTGACAGGACTATCTGAAGGCACAGTAAATTAATCTACTGTGCCCTAATTGCTGCATGTGTGTAGACAAGTGATGCTTTACTGAACAGGAAATAAGTCTGCTGCACAGTAAAGTGTCTTGTGTACACGCGCCCAATGAAACTACTATTCTGAAATTAATACATTTTCCAGAATTATCTGAGGACTGATCGCCATTTACACTGAGACTTCCTCAGGATCACCTGGCCCTGTAAAGAATGAGATTGATGTGGATTTATACATATATTGACCCCTTTAAACTGCCATAAAACTGTAAAAGCACCTTAGTGTAAATGAAAATCTAGATGCATCTTTGAAGAAAAGCCAGCTGAAAAAAGAAAAAACAAAAAACAAATGCCAACTGTTCAAGTAAAGCCAGCTGATGCTTTTTCTTATAAAGAAACTGTTCAAGGACAGCTAATCCATATGAAAATATAACTCACTAATATCTTCAAAATCAGAGAGGCTAGGGGATCTGCTAAGTAAATGCTGGAGATGCTGTATTTTTTGTGCTAATATTGTCAAGTGTGTTAGACAACAGAAGAGTGCATTGACAGTAGCCCATACATAGTTAATACTGGAGGAAGGTTTCCATCTAGAGACCCAAATTTTAAACTTATCCTGTCAGATTCATAGAAATCAAACCACCTAAAATGTCATACATGTGTGACCTTTATTTATAACACATTTGGGTCATAATCTGGTAATCTATTTACTGGAATTTTAAAATATTAGCAGAACTTTGGGAAGTATTTTTCCTTAGCATTTTCTGATTTATTATAATTTGGAAACAGCTAGACATAGACTCAATATCTGTTGGGTTATGTGGATCTTCATGAGAACTTGCTTAATCTTGAAGTTTGGAAGCCATTTTTTTTTTGTTAATTATTTTGTATGTACTGTGAACCTGAGTTTTGGCGTTCATACGGAATACATTTCAAATCTAAAGAGCTGCATAACAGCAAAGGTCTCAGGCAATATGTCAGGATACATTTGTGTTAGGATGCTTGTAGGCATAGTTGAACAAGAGGTTTCAACAATGCACAATCTCCTTTTTTTTTCCACCCATGGAGGACATTTAACCTATATAAACTTTCCAAGAACAATTTTGCTCATAAGCTTCCTTTTGCCATCTGAAGTTGGCTTGCATAAGAAAAAATGAATTTATATCCCATTTTTTTTCTTTTCTGTTATATGTAAATAAAACCTGAAAGGTGGTTGAGCTTTTCAGTTCCTGTTTGGGTTAGAAATTTAAGTCCTGTCCACCCTCTTTTTTTAGAAGGCTGGGTGAAAGCCAACAGGATGAAGTCCAATGCTGACAAATGCAAGGTGCTACAACTAAGGAAGAATAATCATAGTTTCATAGTAGCTAGGGTCAGGAGGGACCTGAACAGATCATCTAGCCTGACCCCCTGCCACAGGCAGGGAAGAATGGCTGGGTCACAAACACCCAGGCAGGAATGAATGCTGGGTTCACAAGACCCAAGACAGGTGATCATCCAACCTCCTCTTGAATTTGCCCAAGGTAGGGGTGAGGACCACTTCCCTGGAAAGTTGGTTCCAGATTTTGGCCACCTTAACTGTAAAATATTGCTTTCTGATCTCTAACCTAAACCTATTCTCCATCAGCTTATTACCATTATTCCTCCTCACCCCAGGTGGTGCTGGGGAGAAAAGGGCTCTACCTATTTGCTGTTGATCTCCCCTGATGAGTTTGTAGGCAGCCACCAGGTCCCCCTTCAGCCTCCTCTTGCTGCGGCTGAACAGGTTCAGGTCCCTCAGTCTCTCCTCATAGGGCCTGTCCTGCTGCCCTCTCACCAAGCGGGTGGCTCTCCTCTGAACCCTCTCCAGGCTGGCCACATCTCTTTTTCAAGTGCGGCGCCCAGTACTGGATGCAGTACTCCAACTGTGGCCTGACCAAAGTCGCATAGAGAAGGAGTATCACCTCTCTGGACCGGCTTGAGATGCACCTTTGGATGCATCTCAAGATTTTTTGATTTTGATGCATTTTGCATCAAAAACAAAAATGCAAAATGAGTGAAAAGCTCGATGGTAGCACCAATGAAGAATCTATGTATCTTGGTGGATCACAGGCTCAGTATGAGTCTGCAGTGTGTTGCAGCTGAACAAAAGCAAATGTAGTGTTGGGCTGCATCAATAGGAGCATTAGGTGCAAGATGCAGGAAGCGATAATGCCTCTTTGCTTGGCACTGGCTAGGCTTCATCTAGAGTAGGGGTTGTCAACCGGAGGTACACGTACCCCCAGCGGGTACTTTGAAAGGTACGTGGAGGCAGGCAGGGATGAAGCAGCACCACCCCGTGCCACTGTCTCATAAGAGCAGGACCAGGGAGGGGTGAGAGCAGGGCCACACAGATGCCATGCTGCCACCTCTTGCCACCTGCCTGCCACCCACCCACTCTGCATCCAGCTGCTTGCCCCCTTGCTCAGCATTCGGCCGTTGCCGCCCCCCCCCCCCCCCCACCGGCATCCAGCCGCTCCCCCTGCAGGGGTACACTTATTAAAAAGGGGGCCGCTGGGGATACACTTATTAAAAAAGGTTGAAAACCCCTGATCTAGAGCACTGTGTGCAGGCAACAAAAAGCACTTGGAAGCAAGCCATTGAAAGAAATAGGTGTGTTCAGCCTAAGGAAAACTTGATTAAGAGGGGACACGATAGCAGTTTTCAAATATCGAAAGGGCTGCCAAAGAGAAGGGCTGCCATAAAGTTCCTGTGACTGCAGAGAGCAGGACATGGACCAATGGATTGAAGTTGCAGCAACCTAGGTTTAGGTTGGATATTAGGAAAAATGTACTCATTGTTAGAACACTGAGGCAGTGGAACAGACTACCTAGGGAAGTTGTGGAATCTCCATAATAGGAGGTGTTCAAGAAGGAAGTTGAATAACCATTAGTCAGGGGTGATCTATGTTTGGAGTACTCTGTAAAGACCAACAATTGTAAGCCTAGGAGCCTTTCTTCTCCACCTCTAGATTGCTGGGAGATAAGAAGAGCTCTGCAGCCTAAAGCAGGTGAATACTGGAAAGGATGATGCTCAGAAGCATGAGAATAAAACAGTGCTCCATACCATCTTAGTCATGAAAGAAAATTAAAGCAGTTGGGATAAGGTTTTATGGAGAGGCTACAGAAAGAGGAGTTCAGGCTGTCCACTTGGAGGGTGTGATGTATAGGATGATGTTTGCTGTGCCAGTGTTGCATAGCAGAATGGAGGGTGTTTGATTTTTTTGTCCTCCAAGGCTTCTGTGCTTTGCTGGTTGCCACATGGGCCCAGGAAAGAAACTTTTTCCCCTCCTGATGCTACACGTGTCAAGGTTTTGTTTTTTTTTCCTTTTGCTTTTCTCAGAAGCATTGGGTGTTGGCTGCAGCCAAGGCTGAGAATTTTAACAGGGGCATGTCAATGCTCCTGCTGGAACTAAAACCTGAAGGTTCCTTATTAGACGGTCTTGCCCTTCTACTCAGGGTCACGTTTGGGATCAGGAAGAAATTTTACCCCATTGTCAAAGTAGTGTGGACTGTGGGGAGGTTCTGCCTCCCTCTGTAGTTGGGGGCATGGCCCTCCTCCTCGGATCTCTCAAGTGCATTGTAACAAACCTTGCAGTGGCAAAATACTGATGACCTAATTTCCCTGCTTTATCTATGGCAAGTTAGGGTGGTTTTGGTGTCTTTGGGCCATGTGCCTTGCAGCTGTGCAGCATGGTCAATTGTAGTTTTAGGAATTGGTTAGGAATAGGTTGTGTAGGTTTAGGTTTAGGTTTAGGTTTAGGTTTAGGAGCTTGTCTGGGATGGTTTGAATAGGGGTGATCCTGCCTTGAGAAGGGGTTGGACTACATAAATTCTAGAGGTCTCTTCCAGCCCTATGTGACATCTCTGATGACTTCTTCAGCAATGCATTGGAAGACATGACTTTCTTACTATGAGAGTCATCTTCAGTTCCTAGGTTTTTTACAGATGTTTTAAATGGGAAGATAGGAAAAAACATTGCAAGTGGAAAATACTTAAGTAAACAAACTTTAGGTTTTTCTTATTACTATTATGATTATTTTCCATCTTCATACATTATTTTCACCTCACTGCTTTTCAGCTTTTCCTTAGTAAACCACAAATCCATTGCTCTCTTATCTTTCGTCATGTCTATTTCCATAGGTCCTGATTCAGAAAGATACTTAAACAGATGCATAACTTGAATCGTGTCTATATCTTAGAACTAATCACATACCAGTATTTAAAATTACATAATCTTGAATTAGGGCCTTAATAGAAAATGTACATCTAGATAAATGCACAAAGACTTGGACCATTTTAGTCCCATAATGGTCCTCCTGGCATCCTTCTGGAAAGAAATAAAACACTATTCTGAAACTGACAGAAATTCACAAATAAAAACTTTTGAGTATCCTGGACTTAAAGTTGAAAAGCTACTACTCTTTTTGAAAGCTCCCTGTAAAGAACAATAACATGTAAACAAACCCTCTTCTATCTAAGAAGACGTGCTCCTCCAACTTTGACAACTGTGAAAATTCAAACTTACGTTTAAACATAAAAAACTCCATGACTCTTGGTAGGTATGGAGATGAGCTTTTAAGATCATCATAACAAGCTCTGCTCTTGCAGCACGTCCACAGAAAACTCATAACAGTCTTAGCTCCAAACCATTTCCACGGTCTTCCAAGTTGGGAAGGCAGCTTACTTAAATGCCTGATTCTTATTTATACTCTGATTATATACATCACTACATTATAGACAATAGTAAATCTGTCTCAACATACCTGTATCACATTGCTTCTTACTTAGGAATACACACAATCCATGAAAAAAACACACACTTTACATGTTCTCAAACCAAAAATCAAAAACTCCTTAGAGACAATGGATCAGCACTTCTTCAAAGCTCTTGGAGACTCTAAAGGAAATGTGCTGTCCTCCTGGCAGATCCACCATAATACAACACCATTTGGGGTGTAGGGCCGGAACTAAAACTGGTATAACTCACATGCTAGACATCATACTCTTACCATAGATACTTATGTGGAAAACCAATATCTTGTGCTTTCAACATCTCAACCTCTACAGTTCAACTATAAAACAGATTGATTATATGTCAGATATATGCTGCTGCAAATTATGAACTCCTCAAAGGCCTTATGAATCTATCAAAAGCATCCTTATATTTTCTTCTAGTTTATGGCTTAAACCCAGCTTCAGAAAGGTAACTCTTATTTAGGCACCTAATTTACTATTGAGGAATGATAAATGTCTTTCTCTAATAGTTTCAGATAAAGCTTTAGTGTCACATAGAAAACAAAATGAAAAGCTGTCAGATTTGCACAAAGGTAGAATATCAAGATGCAATTTTCCAGCAGAAATGAGTAATTATAATAAATACTTGGCAAAAGATGTTAATGTTACAAAATGTGCATGACTTTGTTTCCAAGAATTTCATTATCTTTATAATCTCTGGAATTTTAGAACTCATACATAGATTTTTGTTTTAAATTCAGACTGTGCTTTTTAGTTTTACTACACACACAAAAGGTGCCATAGGTAGCTCCAAATATTTGTATACAGGTTATAGTGAAGCAAATTATAGACACAGAAATATGTGCATTTCCTACAGCCTAGTACATAAGTGGATTTATAGACAATTGCTTCTTACTTTGAATGGCCTCTTGTCCCAAGCCGGCGTGTGGTAAGGAGGGGAAATTTCTGCCGAATGGTCTAAAGAGAAAGGCAGACTTATTAGTATCTAGCAAAGGCATATTTCCTTAGCTAAAAAAGCAGGTGTTGGACAGTAGCTAGATTTATGTTCTGGAGGAAATTAAATATTAGATAATAGATAAATGGTACAAAAGAAAAACAGTGAAGAGAGATAATTTACATTTGTTCTTCACAAAGAAGAAGCATTATGCCACCAGAATCCTCAGACAGACAGAAAGCTGTTTATGCTTTCTAATGGTGCTTTATATCTGAGCTTATCTCACTTTAACTGCAGGAACACCTGCCCCTCAATTGCCTTCCAACTCTCACTCTTACTCATATGCCACAAAAAACTAGCTGTCTTCAAAAGGAACCTGTGCTTTCAGGTTTACACAAACAGCTCTGGTTGCCCCAAGCGCCTAAGAAAGTTTGAGGCAGCATCTGTTTTGTCCACTCTGGAGGGATTTGGTTTTCTAATGGGCTTTAAAAATGTTTAAGTGTAATTCAGAGGTTAAGACAAGCAACACTGTCCTTCTTAGATCCTTAAATGGTCCCCAATACTGTAGTATCTAAGCCCATTACCATCTTTATTGTATTTATCAATTTTTTCTCTGGATTCCCCCTCTGCAATAAGGAAGTACCATTTTCCCCATTTTACAGATAGGGGAACTGAGGCTATCTGACGAAGCCAAGGTCAGTCAAAAGGCCCATGACACAGCAAAGACTCTGGCCTCTCAGTTTCTAAGCTACTACCTTTATGAACAGACCATACTTCCTCACAAATAACCTGAGGCAGTAGATGTACCAAATGAAAAAGTTACTTGATGAGAAACACCGGAAACAGAAGTCACAACAATAATACTGTTTAGGTGGAAAGTTATCGTATTCCTCACTAGTACTGACATCAGTTAATCTAAGTGCATTGTGAATTGCCCCAATATATCCTATGCAGAAAGAAAAACATGGCAAGCAAACATTTCATGAATTGGATTTTATTTCCATTACCATTATTTCATTAAACTAATGCATTTCAGTTCCCTAAGCAAATTGAGCAGATCAGTAGTGTTTTAAAAAAGATGATCTGTAAAGAATTTTTGGTTTCCTGTTTCATTAACTACACTAGATTTAATTTAAAGACTTTGCATCTTACTCTGATTAAATGATTTTGGGATTAATTGTGGGGGAGGAACAACAGCTTTTTATTTAGAAGCTCTTTCTGTTATTATTTCTCCTTCTTTCTCTAGTAAAAGTCATCAAAGTACTTCTGTGGCTTTAGATGGCTTGAATATAATTAAAGCTATGCTTTCCATACCAGATCACTCAATCTGAACTTTTTTTGCAATGGTACCCCAATGCCATTACAAACCAAAGAGAATTTTAGTTTAACTCCTCTGAAGCTGTAGAATTAGTTTCACAATTTAGATGAAATAACCTAGGTTTAGCTGGGCCCAATTTAACACAAGGACACAGACGTCATAAAAAGCACAATGAATTGTGCATTTCTGAGAGTCATGATGACATGACAACATTAAGAGTTCTAACCAGTGTGATTTTTTTGACAAATGTGTCTAATAAACTATGAATAAATCATGTATTTGCTCTTTACCTTCCCAAATGTTGCAGCACAGGCAGGTTCTAGCTTCTCTTTTCGACAAAAGTCTAAATAATGTGCATAAAGGATGCACCTGGGCAAACAAACTCCTTCACACACTATGTAGTTTTCTTCAAGCCTGTAGAGTATATAAGCAATAACAAGAATAAAACAAATACCTGCTGAGTTTCTCCATTCTATTTTCCCTCCATTATTCCATACTGCCCTTTTTACTGAGTGTTCCTGCTACAGCCCACTAAGCAGTAACTAACTGCATGGTACCTAGAACAAGAGCCTGAGAGAGACCAGCTCCATAGACAATGCATTCAAAGTGCACTGGTTATTCACTCCCTAGAGAATAGAAAACCCAGGCTCAAGTTCCTGAATCAGGCTTGCACAGTCTCTTGAGTTGTAGCTATTCCACTTTATATAAATAATTTAATATTCATTGGAATTCATTGTGTGGTCACCTGAAATGTGGGAGACATAGGTGTAAGTCCCTTGAATTTGAATATTCTACTTAACAATATCTCTAACTTAATCACAGGACTATTGCCTATCCTGTGCTTGCTCTCTCTCCAAGTAGAAATTCAATTCCAGACCCAAGAAATCTTTATGACAGACACTTGAAAACCAATGATTTGGCATGTTCCAAGAAGAAAACATTTTGGTGAAAAATTGCTAACCAGCGCTAATTCGGATTGTCTACTGATGGATATCAAAGAGAATTCCATAGACTGAAACCACACCTGGTGGCTATTCCTAGATCTTTTCACGTTGTAGCTGTATACCGCTAAGCACCTGGTCCAGTAGGGTATTTCAGCCCTAGCTCATTTCTATTCTTCAGCATTATATTCTTCATGGTCATCAGTAAGGCTTGTACATTACAAATACAACAAAAAATAAAACCCCTCATTCTTTCAAATGGCATAAACACGTGAAAGGAAATGCTGTAGAAGACACAAGATATGGCATGGGATCATATCCCACTTTTTAGGGTAAAATAAATAAAAAACTCAGCACTAACAAATACAACCCTGCATTTGCTCTTATGATTTTCACAGTTAGGGGGAATAATCTAGGTCTACCTCTGTAGTGTATAATACAGTTCCCAATAGTCCAAGGGCACTCTTTACTGAGCAAGAAAGGCAGAGTTAGAGAACTATTTGGAAAAATCATGCCAAAATAAAATTCAGTAAAATTAGCTTTCTCATTAACAGTGGGATACACTGACCAAATGTATGACAGTTAGTGGGTAACTAAGCACATCCTTTCACAAGTTTATGCCTTAATCATTCACCTCTCCATTTCTTTCTAACACTGTTAATGGGGCTTAAGTGTTATTGTAGGTGTGATCATTCAGAAAAAATGCAAAAAGCAAGGTTTTCTTTCCAATATTGTCACTTACTTGTTTTTAAGAGAGAAAGACAAATCATGCTTCATGGAAATAAATTGATACTCTGACAATATGCATCATATACTGATTAGTATTTTATTATTTGGTAAACAGAAAGGAATATTTCAATTACAATCTATCCTTTTACTTGATTTCCATTTCAGATGCCTGAATTTACATTCAGCTCTGATAAATCTGTACACAGTGACTTTATTCTTCAATAAGTTTGCCATTTCATAGAGAGCACACGTAGTGAATCTCATGAAATTATTCTAGTGGATATATTAAAAACAGATAAAGTTCAGCAATATAATCTTTAAGAATTTTACGACAAAAAATTTGTGCGCTACATTTTGAAATAACGATTTTCAAAATAATACCAGAATACATCTGAATCAAATACCAAAACTGAAAAAGTGGTTATGTAATGTAACATGACTTACTGCATCAACCAATATGCACATTCACTTTGACACAAAATCCTGTGTTATCTAGTTTTACTTATGTGACACTAAAAGGCAAGTATCAATATTTTCTTCAAATAGTAGAGTAATTTTCTTTGGGAAAGCTTTCATTTTGAGATTTTCCAACCCAAATATACTCAGACTCTGTAAATAATGAGCATCTTTCTCTCCTCAAAAAAAAGAAATTAGCAAAAAAACTGTGGAGTAAAACAGGTATGCTCTGTATCTGAACTAGAGGAAGGCAGAACAGATTTGTATCTTATAGATGAACCAAGGCAGACAAGGTTCCTTGGGTGAATTTGATATCTTTTATTAGACCAACCCAAATGGTTGGAGAATAGTTATTAAGCAAGCTTTCGGGTTCAAAAACCCTTCGTCAGGCTAAGGAAGCTTCAGCAGTTGCTGTGTGCTCTTCCATCCAGGAAAGCTTGCTTAATAACTATTCTCCAACCATTTGGGTTGGTCTAATAAAAGATATCAAATTCACCCAAGGAACCTTGTCTGCCTATATCCTTAGACCAACACGGCTACAACCTAAACCCCTGCATAGATGAACCAAAGTAGATATATGTATCTACTTATATATATATGTGAATATTTCTATAGATGAATAAAAGCCTTACCACTGTAGGGTGAGTTGGGTCTGTTTCTTTTTATCCTTCATGATCTGTGTGATTGTTTTCTTTGGAGACATGGGTTTGTCCAGGGATTTTATTTTATTGCCATGAATATCTGCATCCTCCTCTTCTGAGGAAAGGGTTTCACTGTTAAAATGTATTTCTAGCAGGAAAGGGGGAGGGGGAGAAAAGAACATAAATCCAAGTGTCTCACTGTATTGTTTATCACAGTTTCTTGTCCTGATATATTTGCCACAGCGCTGATTTTACTTACAGTATTTGTGTCTGCAGCTGGTAATATGGTGTGTATAACTATGGACAGTGAGATGCCTTGGTTCAGTGGTTCTCAACCTTTTTGGCAGAAGGCACCCCTCTTTCAGCTCAAGGCACACTATGGAAAATGCTAGCTCTTGCTTTTCACTCATTTTTGACTACAGAAAAATAATAGAGCAATTCTTCCATTGCAAAGACCTCAGAAAGACCACAATAAGTCAGAATGTTTTTTTTAACACTATGGGTTCCTATATGAAATCTCTGGGTTTATCTTGCAAATCATGTTCACACGCTTAACACTGTGTGGCATCCCACGGCACCTTTGAAAAGCTGTTGAGGTGCCCTGGTTGAGAATTGCTGCCTCTGGCTGAAGTAAATCGCTCTACCTATCTAGGTCAGCTAATGTAGCTGTATGAAACAAAGTAAAAACTTGCAGCATGACAAAATACAAACTACATTGATGTAGCAGTCCTGGCTTGCTCTCTCTCCCTCCCTCTCTGCATCCTGTATCGCTACAGTCCAGATTTGTGGATAGATGATCTCAGACGGAGGACTCTCTCTTTCTATGTATGTGTGTTATATATGTATATATTTGGATAGATAGATAGATAGATACAGCAGTGCTAGGAATAGATACATGCATACGTAGATGGATAAGTATATTGGTAGACATAGGAGTGCTAGGGCTAGATACATACATACATACATAGAAGGATAAGTATATCGGTAGATGCAGCAGTGGACAGGTAGAGAGACAGATACATAGACAGATGGGTAAGTAGATCGGGAGACACAGCAGTGCTGGGGCCACATCCACCCCCATGTCTCGGTGGCAATGCCGCTGTCCCACCCCGTCCCCGTCTCCTCCGGTCCCCGAGCCTCCAACCCCGGCCCCGCAGGGCGGCCCCCGCCGCGCTCTCACCTGCCTTGACGCCCGGGGCCACGCGGGGCTCGGGGCC
>NW_005842179.1:606207-641524 GCF_000455745.1 Alligator sinensis
CAGCCTGGCCGCGGGCAGCCCCTGCTCGGTGTGGCGGCGCTTCTTCAACCAGCTCCAGTTGGCTGCGAGTTGGGCAGGAGGAGCCTCTTCCCCTTTGGGACAGCCTGGGCACGGCTGCACATGCTGCGTCTACATGGGCATGCTCGTGCTGCGCAGTAAATGTGGCGCCTTATGCCGAATTCGATACCTGTGTGGTGCGGGTATTAACTTTGCCTCGGGTTAGTGTGTGTGTGTGTGTGTGTGTGTTGACTTGGGACTAACTTTAGCTGTTCGTTTGTAGGGATGCATTTTCATGAAGAGAAGGCTGTGGTGTCAAAGTAAAATGTCAACGTGGGAACAAGATGTGTTGATCTTATTTTAATAAAATGCTTTCATCTGTCCAGAACGAACATTATGGAGAACGCTGTTACAGTTTAGATTCTGTTTTTATTTCATTGTAGAATGTTAGGAAAGAAGGAAGGAAAATGTGGAAAAGCCAAGGAAGGAAAGAAGGAAATGGAAAACCTAGTTCCTGCCAAGCTCTACAGAGCAGGTCTCTTACCAGGTTGGAAATTCAACCTGATAAAAACATGAGATTCTGTCTTGTGCTGATTTGCATCTTGTACCTGCCCAAGGCAACAATCTTGGTCATTTTGCTTCTACTGTGGCACGGCCAGCGTACTCTAGCACTGACAGTCAGGGCCATCCCTGGGGGGGCAGGGGGTGTATCGAGGCAACTGCCCCAGGCCCCACACTTTGGGAAACCTCACAGAGCCAGGCCAGCTTTGCATCCAGCCGCTCGCCACCCTCCCACTCCCACCCTCCGCTGCCGCCAAATCTGGGCCCCACACAGGCTGATTTGCCTCGACCCTGCACCCTGGTCTTCTCTGCTGACAGTCATCATAGAAGTCGTATGTTAAGGGTTAATACCCCCTCTAACATCCACCGCTCTGACCTGCCACTAGAGGCCTGGCAAGCAGGGGCTTGTTTAGGAGCTGCTAGTCTACTCTGTGCTTGCTCTACTTGCTGACTCTCCAGCAGCAGTATAGGCCAGGGGAGAGGTAGGGGAAGGATGAAGGATGGAGGGTATCAGGGGTCCCCCACTGCTTCCCCACACCACTCAGATCACTCTCCCACTGCCCAGATTGGCCTATGCCATCCCACTCAGTTGCCCCCCACTGCCCCCACTGTCCTCCTGCTGTCCTGCACTGCTCAAATTGCCCTTCCCACCCCCCCATGCAGCTCTGCCCACATACCCCACAGGACTCTTCTCTGGCTCCCTGCTCCCCACTCCCCTGTAACTGCTGGTGCCATCCTTGGGGTGAGGAAAACTCCTCTTCTCCAGGGGCTGAGCAGCTGTGGCAGAAGAGGAGGAGTACTCTATGGACACATCTATATATGTGCAGTTAAGGCACATTAGACTGATTTAAGGTACATCATGGGCTCACATCTACATGTGAGCACCTTTAATGCACCTTAAAAATGTCAAATTTAGGCTAATCCTGCCTAAATTTGATACCTGCAAAAGCAGGTATCAAATTTAGGTGTGATTAATTAAAGTGCACTAATTCGTGTGTAGATGCATTAAAGTGCATTAATAGGGTGACTTTAGTCCTGGGTCTGCCCAGCCACTAGGGCATCAGCCAGAGCCCAGCCCCACGGCTCCTGGTTGGCTGCCTCTCCTGCCCCAGGGCTGGGCTGCTCTCCGGCAGCCCCTAGCTGCCAGCTATAAAAGCAGCCCAGGCAATCTCTGCCTGTCCTAGCTTGAGCTGCTCCTTGGCCACAGGTGAGTAATGAAAAGGACTGCAGCCTGCTACATTCATTGCCCAGCCCTGAGATTCCCCCCAGGGCTGCTGGCTCTGATATCTATGGCAGCAGGGTGGCCAGCACCTGCCCCTGCTGCTCCTCACCCCCAGCTCTATTTCTTTGCAGGAAGTGTAATGAAGCTCCTCTGCTGCATGGCTCACAGTCTTTGGCTGTGCCTCTGTCCAGGGTGCTGCTGGCAGCCATCCAGGGACAGCATTGCAGGGACAGCCACAGGGGGCCCAGAGAGCTGGGTAACCTCATAGCACTCTGAGGCAGGACTGATGTCCAGAGATGGTTCACACGAGGTGGGAGCTTGAACACCCACATTTATAAGGTCAAACCAGGTGGGATGCATGTGTGAGGCCACTCTCAGTCATCTTAGCAGTGCCGCATGAAAGTCAAGGTGTTGAAAGCACAGTGGGTGGCTGTGACCGCATTTAATCATCAGTCTGGTCATGCCCAGAAGACCATGCCCTTCATGCGGGAGCTAACTTGCATTTTGGCTCCCTGGGAGACAGACTGTACCCCTGAGAGTGCCACCAGCAAGGGTGGCCTAATCTTGCCTGCTCCCCACCCTGACACCTTCTGTCATATGTCCCCGAGGAGGGGACCTCAGCCCTTCAGTGCCCTGCCCCACCCACCTCCCTGCCTGCTGCATCCACTGGCATTGGAGAGCCCTGCCCAGCAGCTGCTTCACCCTGTGCCCAGCCCCATACCCTGCCATGAAGAACAGCCAGCCTGTGACTGCCAGCTGCCAGCTTTTCACTGGGGGGGGGGGGGGGGGGGGGGGGCCCGGGGCCAGGCTCTGCCTGCTGCACAATACAGGCCATGGATACTGGGTGTAGCCAGACACCATCACTGACAGGGAGCCCTATGCTGAACTATCCCTGGACACATGGTAAATCGTGCCACTGGGGAGGGCCATCCCAGTCACTGCCCCTACCCCTGCCCCTGCCCCTGGCCCCTGGCCATACTCCCCTTGGCCCCAGAGTCCCCTCCATACCATGCAGAGAGGTGGGACACAGTTCAAAACTTTATTGAGCAACCTGTGTCCCCACAGCTGGGTGGGCACAGGCCTCTCACACACCGAGGAAGGCATCAATCCCAGAGGCAATGTCTTCCTTGGCAGCAAGGTTGTGTAGCACTGCAACAGGTGGCCATGGAGGTTGTGGGCAGCCCAGGTTTGCCATCCACAATGTCATAGCTCAGGGTCCCAAACCAGGAGGACAGGTGTGCCTGAGGTACCAGGAGAATCAGCAACAGCAGGGCATAGTGACTTGGCTACCCCCCACCTGCACAAATAGCTCACTGCACACCACCTGAGGTACATGCAGCAAGGGCACACTCAGGGAACAGTAGTGGCTTGGGGGGTGGCAGCCTCATGGCACCACCCTGGAGAGGCCCCCTGTGGAGAAGGCAGGGGTACAGCTAGCCCCTCACCCTAGTTGTCCAGGAGTCCTGTGTGCCCCAAGCCTGGGTGCCATGGACTAGGCAGCAGTACAGCAGAGCAGCTGGCTTGTAGGGAGAGGGGGGGAGTGGGGCCTAGAGCTGTGGCAGCAGGTGCTGTGCGAAGCCTGGCCTGACCCACCCTGGGAAGGGGGCAGGGGAGGCAGGTGCCTGCAGCCAGCACCCAGAGGCCCGCCAGCCCCAGGGGAGCAAGCAAGGCTGGGAGGCTTGGCTGGCAGCCACCTGAGCACAGCTCTGCCTGGACAGCTTTCCGTGGTCCCTGGGAACCCACGCATGGCCGACCCCTGATCTGAGGCCAGGCAGCACACAGCCTCTGGTGCAGAGCATCTTATATCCGAAATGTTGCAAACTCACATAAAAGGCTTCTGTCTCTTGCCTCTGCAGGACCAACATCTGGACTTGGGGGAGAGGCCACAAGCCCTTTGTGGGAATGCTGCCTCAGGGTTGCTGCCACCCACTGCTGGAGCCGCTTAGACATGCTGACTGTCAGCAGTGCACCAGGGACTAGACTTCCCTGCTCCAGTGGCTGGTGGTGGTGATGGAAAGCTCGGCAGCATAGAAGCAGGCATGAGAGGCATGGGAGCTGGCCTGGCAGCAGAAAGCTATCACCTGCAAGACCACCCAGGAGAAGGCACAGGGCCAGATGCATCAGAAGCACTGGGCCCAGCTGGAAGCCCTGGAGCAGTGCTGCATTGAGCTGCTCCAGCAGCAACTGGTCAGCCAGGGCCACCCAGTGGAGACCATGTCCATCCCTTCCCACTCCTGGCCCCTGGCCCCGGCCCTGCAGGGTCCCTGGGTCCCTCCTGCTGGCCCACAGCAGGCCCTCACCTGGCCTTTGGAGGAGGGCCTCCACCACTTCTCACTCACAGGATCCTCTGGCATTCACCATGGCCCCTGGACCCATAGTGGAACTGTCTACAGCCAGGGTCCAGAGGCTACATAGTTTTCAGTTTGGGAAGAGGGTTTTTTATTGTTGGTGGGTGGAGGGTGGTGGTGGAGGGGGCTCTGTGTGTTGGGGAGGAAGGGGAGCTCTGTAGCTTGTGTGGGGAGGTAGGGGGGTGGGGGAAATCAATGTGAGGGATGTGAGGGAAATACACATTTTCATTTCAAATGTGTGCATGTCCTGGAGTGGTGCTGGGGGATGGCCAGTGGGGCAGGCAGGTGTCAGCAAGGATGTCTGGGCACATCTCCATGTCCTGGTGCTTCAAGTGGGACTGGAGCTGGCAAATCAGGTCTTCAAAGGTGGCCCAGGTCATCCAGGCCACTGGTTAACATCCCATTCATGCAGCACAATATGCTGCAACCAGTCCTGGCTGGCACAGTGGGCTCAGAGGTGGTGGGGCTGGTGGGATAGGAGTGTGATGGCCGTCTTGGCAGTGGTGTTCTGGAACCCAGGGTTACCATGGCTGGTGGCAGCAGCGACACAGTGGCAGGGTCCCAGAAGGCCATGTACCAGTCATCTAGCAGGTGGCCAGAGCAGGTTGGGGAGTCAGGTGACCCAAGGTGGCCAAGTGACAGGCATTCAGAAATGGCAGTATGTGTAGGGTTACCATACATCTGGGGTTTTACAGACACATCCTCTTTTTTGGCCCCCTGTCCTCATGTCCGGGTGAGTTTTTAAAATACATCAAATGGCCAGGTTTTTGCTCTTTCCTGCTTTCCTGGGCTGCTAGCTTGGGGCTGGGAGCAACAGGCAAGGTGTTTGGCTGTCAGGGGTCACACGATCCCCACTGAGGCCCCAGTCAAGTAAAGAGACACTGTGTGTGTGTGTGTGTGTGTGTGTGTGTGTGTGTGTGTGTGTGTGTGTGTGCATGCAAATGCAATGTGGGAGCTGCTTGGGAAGCAGGGCTGGGGAAGCAGGGTGCTGTGGGTTAGGAGTGAGGGGCACTGGCAGGGCTGGGGGGCAGGGGTCTGTGGGTTGGGAGTGAGGGGCACCAGCAGCACTGGAGAACAGGGGGCTGTGGGGCAGGGGGCTGTGGGAGTGAGGTGGGGCTGGCAGGCTGGGGGTCAGGGGCTTAGGAGTGAGGGGCAGAGGCAGGGCCCAGGCATATCACTGTCACTCCCCAACAATCATATGCCCCCTCCTCTCTACCCTCCCCACCACATTTGTCCTCTTTTTTGATACTGGAATAGGGTAACCCTAAGCATGTGAGCAGGACAGCTGCAGCAGCCCTGAGAAGCGGGGTACCCTGTCCCTGGGCACCAGGGCCAGGAGCTGGGGCAGCCAGGGCTGGGAAGCATAGCTGTGGCAGGAGCAGGGTTGGCATGTGCTGCCCATTTCTCTGCCACACTGCTCCAGGAAACATCTGCCCAGAGGTCACAGTGCAGAGGGTGTGCTTTTAAGATGCCTGCCAAGTGCTAGCAGCTGGCTCTGGCTTCAGCATGGTTGTCAAGTGCTGGCAGCCATGTAGCCAGAGGTTGGAACTTCCCACAGTAGCCACACGGGCACACAGCAGGCCTAGAGTGACTTGGGACTAAAGTTAGTCCCAAGTCCCACCACGCGTAGACTCCTGCCAGAAAATGCTTAATGCATATTAGCTTAATGTGCATTCAATTCAAGCACATTTAAATTCACTTAGAGATGTGCCCTGTATCTTTTAGCCCAGATTGGGGTCCAGGTGCCCCCATTCCTTTTTGTGTGGCCTAATAGGACTCTGCCACACCTGCCCCGGGTGCTGGATCAGGACCACTGGCTGGATCATGCCCATGGATGAATGGGCCCTGCCCATCCAGTCTGCTGGGCAAAAAGGTTGAGTACCACTGCCCTACTGCATAATGACAGTCATTCTGTATTAATGTTTACTTTTTCTAGAAATTGTATGATATGAGCCTCTCTAAGTAGAGAGAGGTAGTTAGCTATGTTAGTTTGAAGTCAGGCAGAAGACAGGGAGATTTGAACTTTATGGACTAACTAAATCAGAGATGCATAAGGTTTCTCAAGCAGCAGCAGTGTAGTGGCTGAATTACCCTCAGATGTTATTATTTGCTACAAATGCCATACATGCCATCATCTGCTTATAGTGTCCCTGTGCTGTCAACTTTGGACAGACAGTGTGATTCCTACATGAAAGAATGAATGAACACTGATTTGACAGCAATTCCAGAATTATACCTGAGTCTACGGCAGAACATTTCACTTCCCTGGACATTCCATTGCTGACCTAAGAGTAGCTGTTCTCAGGCAATGAAATTTTAAAAACCAACTTGAACAGAAAATGGTGGAACAACAAACCATGCACAAACTTAATTGTGGGAAGTGCAGTCTATAAACTGAGATTACAGATTCTCAGTACCATAGCAAGTTCATGCCAGTGTTGCACCAGCACTGAGTGCCCTTGCATGGGGTGCCAGATCAAATGGATGGTGGTAGGATCCCCTGCAGCAGCAGGTTGAGGAAGGCAGGTGCTGCTGCTTTAAGAGCAGTGGATGCACACAGAGCTTGGATCCACTTCTCCCTGTGCAGCCCTGACTCCATTTCCATGCCTGCTTTCTCTGCTTTAATGGCTTAGCCAATAAAGAGGGTAAAAGGCTTCTTCCTGTATGGCAGGATGGATAGCTCCCAGCCCCCATTAGCACTGCTGCCCAGCTTGCCCTGCTGCGGTGACTCACATGAGGATGGACTGAATGCCCATCCTAGCCCCACACTGAGGTGAGCCCAGCCTCAGCTCAATCCAGGTCACAGGCAGCAATCATGCTTGCCTTGCCCAACCCTGGAAGGAGCTGCCCACATGAGGAAGCAGGGAGTAGGCAGCACCTGCCCCTGCCCTTGGTGCTGCTGATCTACCTACTGCATGGGCATTCAAGTTGTCCCCCTAGCTCATATGGGCGCCAGGACTCTGTGCCTGCTTTGCTATTGCCATTGCAATCACTTCTAGCCCCTGGCCCCAGCTGGGATCCACCTGCAGCAATGGAAGAAGAGGGCAGAGCAGGGAAAGGGCAGGAGGGAGGAAACTTGTTTATTGCATTTTTTTACAACAAGTTCTCACCCCTTGTCCCTTTTGATGTGTGGTGCTGGATATCCTGTAGCTGTGTGGGGACATTTTGCTTGTGTTTTGTTTTACACACATATTTATATATATACTGAAAGTATTCTCATATCATACAATTTCCAAAAAAAGTAAACATTAATACAGAATGACTGTTATTATGAAGTAGGGCAGTGGTACTCAACCTTTTTGCCCAGCAGACTGGATGGGCAGGGCCCCATCCATCCATGGGCAGGATCCATCCAGTGGTCCTGATCCAGCACCCAGGGCAGGTGTGGCACAGTCCTATTAGGCCACACAAAAAGGAATGGGGGCACCTGGACCCCAATCCAGTCATATGAGGGAAAGGGGCTTGGTCTGGTATGACCCAGCTCTGATCCAGCCATGTGGAGAGAAGGGGGCATAGCCCAGACCCAATCTAGCTGTGCAGAGGGACAAGAGCATGGCCCAGCTCCAATCTTGGTCATGCGGGGAGAGGGGATTTGGCCAGGCTCTGACCCACTGCACAGAGCTTTGGAATTTGGCAGGGGGGTTGGGTAGTGGTATTAATTGCCATTTCACCTCTGCCACCAAATTTCCCAGCACATGGGCTGGATGCCATTGATCCATGGGCTGGATTTGAGCTGCTGGCTGGAGGTTCAGCACCCCTGCAGTAGTGCATAGAAGGGTCCTCTGCTCATGATCTGCACTAGATGCCAAAATGTCTGGCTACCACTCCACGGATTCTTATCCCATTACTCAGATTATCTTTTAGAATCCTTATGTCCCTCAGTGGGTTAACTGCTTTCTCTCTCTTACGTACCTTGTCTTTCCCAGAAGCGTCCCTCTCTTTTTCCTCCCCCTTCCCTACCCCTTGTATTCTAATCACTGCTTTCTGTCTAAAAGCTGTGCTTCCTGCAGTCCTTTCACAGCATCTGAAGAAGTAAGCTACTGCTTATGATAGTTTATGTGTCTCTGATTTAGTTAGTCTAGAAGAGTAGTGCTCAGCCCCCAGCCCACAGGCCAGATTCAGCCTGTGAGGCCATGTCATCCAGACCATGAGTCTCCCTGTTGGTCTGGAAATTTGGGGGCAGGAGAAGTGGTGGCAGTATTAATAACCTCTTCCTAATACCAGATTTCCAGATCTATAGGGAGTCCCAGGGGCTGAATGACCTGCTAGATCACGCTGACTTGCAGGGTCACTTCATGGCCAGATCTCTCACATGGGGTTGGGTAGGCACACAGCTAGGTTACATCTGAGGACTGACTCTGCACACTGCCCCATGCTGGGTCCAGCCCACAGACTGACCCTGTACACAGGATCTGCCCGTGGACCAACCTGACACCACTCACCCAGCAGATGGGGCCAGAAGGTTGAGCACCAAGGTCTATAAGTTGCCAATCTACCCTGCTACTCTACTACTCTAAGTGCAATAGTTTCCATCCACATGGTTCCAGGCTGAAGTTAGTGATCTGTCCCTCCTCAGACTGACAGCACGAGCCTTGCAAAAGCCTGTATGATAGATTAAATGTTATAACTTCTGTTATACAGAAGTATAGCAACCCGTATGACAGATGCAAGCTGTAATATGAATATGAGAAATATAACTGAGCAATGAAAAAGACTTCAAATGTCTTTTCTTCCCAGCTATTCTTCTGCAGAATAAGATTGTTTCCATTAATACACTTCTTAGTGATTTGTCCACTCTAGTTTTACATATCCTGAGTGACAGTGTTTTCACCATTTCCCCTTGGAGATTATTCCAGAGTTTAAAGAATTTGATTCTTAGGAAGTGATATTTAGCTTAAACTTTCTCTTATTTAATTTCATCCTGTTGTTTTTATTTATAGATGTATTATTCTAGCATGTCTCTTCTCCCTCCTACAGGACAAACACTTTTATCTGATTATCACCTCCCCTACCCTTCCACTGTGAGCCATCATTTCACTAACCTGTACACACAGGACCAAATCCTTATGCAGTTTATACTTCGGTTACTACTCAGTCCAGACACTGGGTCAAATTCAGATCACAGTTATCACTTGGTGCAACTTCAATATTCTGGTGTACTGAGAACTGAATTTACACTTTGACTTCATTTAGAGTTGTGACTGATCAAATACTTCAGGATTAGGCCCACAGCAGTTAACTCTTTCAATATATTTCCTCTAAGGTAAACTGCTCTCAGCCCTTATCTATTTATTTATTTCAGTCTTTTATGAGAACAGTATATGAAGATCCATACATTGGTACCAAGGTGCGCAGAACTGAGCGCAATAGGTCCGGTGTAGGTTTTCTCTGTGTTACTCCAGAGCAACTCCACTAAAATCAGCAGGATAACAGCAATGTGAAATTAGCTTGATGCAGCAGTGCATCTGGTCCAGAGACCAGCTGGCTCCCTCCTCTGGTGCAGCCAACCAATTATGGCTACCTCCTGCATGGTGCCCTCTTCTTTTATCACACCTGCTCAGGGTCAGCTATAATTTGGCTCATTGAGAAAGAAAATGCTGAAAGGAGCCACTACTTTAATTAGCTTTACCTAAAATCTGTGATGACTTTTAAGAGCCATTTAAGCAAATCTAAATGCTCAATGGATTTAGTAACCTTTGTATAGCTCATATAAACACCCATCTACTTGTCTTTTTAAAGCCGGTAAAAGATTGTCCTGAAGTGTGGCCATTTTAATATAAAACTAAGCATATGTCTGCAATTATAAGAGAAAAAAATTGTAGGCTTGTGTGCCTAAGCAAATACGCACTGCTTTAAGAGTACATGAGAACTGGTATCTCATCCTGTACCACAATATGTAAGCAAACATGTCTATTCCATAATTAATAGAAATAAAATACATGAGAGAGTCTATAAATACATTGTAAATTATTCTTTTGATGCTGGGTGCACTGTAATAAGCCTAAAGTATTTTCCAAAGTGCTGTATTTGAAAACTATGCTGTGAATAGCAAAAACCAATTTATACAGAAAGAAAAAATATCTTTGGAGGAGAATTATGATGAGTAGAAACTCCTTGGTCAGAAGCAGAACACCCCCCAACAAAAAAGAGGGAAAAATGGGAATTGTCATTCATGTAGCAGTTTAATAAATGCAACCCTTCTGCTTATGGTGAAAAATGATCTATTCTTCTGAACACTAATGTCTACACCTTCTATGCTTTTTTTCACACAAGCCTATGGCAGAACACTTTAACCTCCATTGCTTCAGAGTAGCTGTTCTAAGACAACAAAACTTTAAAAATCAACTTGAACAGAACATTGTGGAACAAGAAATCATCCACAGGCTGGATTGCATTAAGTGTGGTCTAAACAGGAACTATGGATGCTTATCCCATGGATAAGATTTTGTGACCCTTTTGCCTCTATGGGCTTATTACTTGTTTGCCTCTCCCAGCTCTGCTCCCCCTCCTGTCTCCTACTCTTCCTTCCTCCCTTCCCTGTTTTTTTAATTCAAATCACCCTTTCCATTTGATACACATCTCCATGCATGTCCTTTCACAACATCTGATGAAGTGAGCTAGGCTCTGTGCGGGCCGGGAGCGACCCGAGCCCTTTTCGCGCTGCACGCGGGCTGTGGCCAGCAGCCCAGGCACGCCGGGGCGGAGAGGGAAGGCCTTCAAGCTGGAATTAGGCACGGACGCGTATCGGTAGTTTTAAAAGATTGTTTACTTACACCGAGATGGCAGTGGTGTAGGCTGGAAAGCTTGCTTAAGTTGCGGTTACAGAGAGAAAAGAAAACAAAACTCGAACCTGCAGGGCACGAGGGTACGTCGCATAGGGTTCCGGCGACGGGAAGATGAAAATACGAGGGTACGTCGCAAAGGGTTTCGGCGACGGGAAAACAAACCTGCAGGACTCGAACCCGGGTAGAAGAGCTCTGGAGTTGTCCGGCAAGGACTCACATGAAGTTTGCTAGGCTCCGTGGGTCCTTCTGCTACACGAAGTTTGCTAGGCTCCGTGGGTCCGGTTCGTAGCGCGCGGGAGGAAACCACTCAAGCCTCTTATACGGCTAGCAAGCCAATCACTAGCCGCCACGTGTGAATAATTTAGAATTGGCCAATAATGGGACCCGAATTAGCATACAAATGGTGGGAACTCTTTGCAACGAGCATTTCTGTGCTGCAACAAAGAAATGCACCCTGCAAAGTAAGCTTCAAATTGGCGGGAAATTCTCCCTTGCACCGGGGTTCTCTTTTGCAGCAGAAAACTCCACCGTGCAAGGAAGCTGCAATTTAGCGGGGACAATTTAGCAGTGCCGAAGCACACACAAAAACAAAAATCACACCCTTTGGGTTGTGACAGGCTCACAAAAGCTTATGCTATACATCTCTGATTTAGTTAGTCTATAACAGAGGTCAGCTCCTGGACTCCATTTCCCAGAGGCCCCTGCCTGCATCACTGTGGCCAGTTTCCATGAAGACCTCAGGAGCAATGGGGTGGTGACAGTGCAGAGCCAGAGTTTCCAGGGAGACCAGCCCAAGTATCACTGATCCGGGCATGTAGGCAGCAGGTCACAGTTCTGCCCCAGTTTTGGCCCATGCTGTCACTGCTGCAAGATCCCGGCCCCAGCCCTGCAGCACCTCCCTGCCCAGCTGTGCACCCTGCCAGTGCTGCTTGGGCCAGTCTCCATGGAAACCCTGGCTTTGCACTGCCATGGCCCTTCTGCTCCTAGGGTCTTCATGAAAACTAGCTGCAGCAACGTGGACAGGGGCTGTTGGGAAATGGAGTCTGCCATGGGACTGATCCAGTCTGTGGGCTGGACTGTGCTCACCCTGGTCTATACAATACGAATCTACACCCCCTTTCTTCACCTTAATCGGGTACCGCATTCTTCCTGGTTTTTCTTACTCTTCACTTGCCCTCATTCTTTCACTTCTGTAAGCTTTATCTTATTTTCCTCAATAGGATCTTTTTTGTGTGAATAAAACAAAAACAATAAGGCTCACTTGACCACAAACACCTCTTCCCTTCCCCAGAATTCCAGATCCTGCCTTACTTCTGCCCCACAAAAGTCATCTGGAAGTGTTATTATCTCATCCTCCTTACTTTTCCTTGAGGAAATGGGCACTGTCTGGGGTTTTCTGGTTGGTGTCCTCCCTTGGTGCACTCATTTTAAAATTTTACCCTCTCTCCTGTCCTTGTTTTCTTCTTTAGTTGTCTCCCATAATCACTTGATTGTGCATTTGGTGTCTCCACAGATAAAGGGGGGCTTTTAGCTGTAATTGATGGGCAATGGCCCATGCTCCTAATGCACTTCAAGTAGGCCTTGCTCTTCCCTGGATCTCATTCAGTTCAGATTCTGAGCTGTTCACTCCACAATACCTGCAGTTAATAAGGTTATAAGATAGCTTTCTCCTGGCCAATTCTTAGGGTACTTTCTCATCCTTCTTGACCTCTCCACTGCTTCTTGACAGCTGATTACAGTCTTTCCAGGCGTCTTTTGTGGTTGTGCTCCTTTGCCTGTCTTTCTACTGCAATTTCAGTGTCCTGAAGTTCCTCTCCTCTCATTTACCTTGCTGGTTTCCAGTAGCATAACTAAGGAGGGGTGACCAAGGCAGCAGCCCCAGGTGCCACCTTTGTTGGTAGGTGCACTGAGAAGGCAGTGGGCCGTACCACCTCAGTTGGCATAGCAGTAGCCAGCATTGCCCCAGGCTGGTCTCCTTCAAGGTTCTGCATGTGCCTGGTCTTGTAATAACAGGGTTCAATAAACCTAGGCATACAGTGCATGAGAAGAACTAAACAAGTTTTATTGTGGAACAGTAGGTAACCTCTACAAAACCTTTGTCCGCTCTGACTTAGGCTAAATACCGACATTTGGGGAGGTTAGGGGGGTTAGAACAAGTAAAAAATAACCACCCAATCTAACGTAACTCAGGATGGGGAGGCTAGTAGAGAGGAGCTGGGGGGATTGAGGGTGAAATCAGGCTCTAGGGGGAGTTGAGGGGCCCACCAGAGGACTGGAAGGATCTGTGGGAGGAATTGGAGGGAGCCACAGGCAGGCGGCAGCCACAGCAGGGATCATGGGGCAAGCAGGACCTGCAGGGGAGATGGGGGGCATATGAAGTATACACAGGGGGCATCAAAGGGGCAATCAGCATCTGCAGGAGGGATTGTGGGGAATAGGAAGGGCAGGGGGAGTCTGCAAGGAGGATCAGGGGGGTAACAGAATCCATGGAGGGATCAAGGGACAAGCAAGATCTGAGGGAGGGATCAGGGCAGGCAGGGTCTGCAGGGGAGTTGGTTGGGTCTGGGAGGGTTTGGTGGGATCAGAAGGGTTCACAAGGTCTTTGAGGGGAGGGGCATTGGAGGATGGGGGGTTCTCTCCCCACTGCCCAAGACCAGGGCCTATTTTTAGACCCTTGACCCCCTGAACCAACCCCCTCATTAACCTATCCCCCATGCCTCCTGCCCCTCTTCCCACTGGGACTTACTTCTTCATCTAGCATTAGCAAATGCTGAAAAAACTGGCAGTGGGAGTAGCTTGTGGGATGGGGATTTTGGTGGGCTGGGAGGCAGCAGGGTAACTGGCTGGTCCATGGGTGTGTTGTCCATCTGGAGGTGGGGCGGGGGGGAATTGGTCCCATGCCAGGAAGAGGGTAAGAAAAGCATAGTCCTGGGGCTCGGGCTGGGGCCAGTGGCTAGGCTTTCCCAGCCCCAAAGCTGTGCTGGGAACTGTACAGAAGTTCAGGAAAGTAATATCAGTCTAAAAATAGCCAAACTGATCAAATTTAGACTACCTCAGAAATAGGGTTAACTTAGGTCACGTCTGTCAGTTTTAGACCAATTTAACCATCCTAGGACTTCTATACTTCTATACAGTTCGCACTTCTATACAGTTCGCACTATACAAAAGTCTATTTGTAGAGATTTGGAAAGACTCAATGATTTGGACATAGACACAGCTTTAAATGTTTTTTCTACATATCTCAAGGTACCAGGCAACTTGTGAATGCTGAGATGGTGGGGTGGATGGAGCACCCCACAGGACTGCAGGGGGAGGCCCCCCATCTGCTCAGCAGGGGGGGGGGGGGCAGTACCCAGCGCACTTGGCAGCAGACCTGGAAGTGAATCAGAGGCACTGGGTCTGCTGGGGAGCACACTGGGGAGCCCCCCACCCCCCACACCCTCCAGCTTGGCAACTGGTGTCTCCTGGGTCTGGAAGGGCACCCAGGGTCCCCCCATGGCCAATCGCTGAGCCAGGGGGGGACACAGGGTGGGCCCTCAGTACATTCAGTGGCAGACCCGGAAGTGGACCAGAAGTACTTCCAGTCCACTTCCAGGTTCACTGCTGAGTATGGTCCTGTGGGATGTTCCATCCTCCCCAGCATTTCAGAGTTCACAAGCCATGCCTGGTACCTCAAGGTATATAGAAAAAACATTTAAAGCTGTGTCTGTGGCTGAATTGCTGATTCGCTGAATCAGCATCGAATCTTCAGTTTTGGAATTGGCCAAATCGAATCAGGACAGTGATCCGAATCAACAAATCGAATCACTGTCCCCAATTCATGCCAAATTAAAATCTGAATCAAATACAGCCCGTTTCACACACCCCTACTGATTTCATCCTTGGACAGCCCTAAATTCAGTGCAAGTAGGCTAGCATGTTTCCCCAACCACTTAATGAAAAGCCCCTATAATGATACCTACTGTAAGCACCAACTTGGGAAAGTCATTTTTCTGCTCCAGACACTGAGATAGCTTATGTAGCTATACAAGGTTGATATAAGTTATGGCATCAGTACATGTATGGTAGACATAGCCAAGCTAGTTTTAAGGCAGGTATCTCAGATTCCGGTAACAGTCTAGTCATAGCAGCACAGAGCTCAGAATGGACTGTGAAATCACACAAGACAGGTCCTTAGGCTCACAAGCTCAGAGTCCTATTTTATTTTTTATCTTTTCACATATTCAGTATTTCACCAAGTTCTTTCACTTCTTTTGCAACATCTTCATAATCTGGATTCCTTCCAAACTCAGGAATTTAAGCCATTGTTCTTGCCTTCACCTCCCTCTTTCACTTTGATTGTTTCAGACCAACCTCAGACCATTCTGCTTTCTTCTGGTCTATCCAGGAGTTTGCTGCAAAATAATATCTTTCCTCCTTAAGGCTTATACAAAGTTACTCCTATATTGGAATCCCATTTACTGGCTGCCCATTGCCCACCTTAACAAATTTGATTTACCAGTCCCCGAACTATTCTGCCTCCACCTACATCTTTGGATTCATTTTTGTCTTCTCTGTTCACTCCACTTATGAATCCTTGCTAAGTGATCCATTCTGCAGCATTTATATCAACATAGGCAAGATGTTATTGATTCCATTTTCCATGTACTCTGTTTTAAATTCAACAGGCTGTTTTACCTGTCTGTTAAAATGTGGTGGTCTGAAGTCTCTTAAAAGTGACTGATGCACTGAGTGCTCTTTCTTGGTCTCATTGACATTCACATTTGTTCTTTGTTGTTTGACATGATCTTAGAAACAGTCAGCCTAATTTGAAAGGACTTAATTTTCTCTTACATATAGAAAACATGATGCATGTATCTTCTGTTACTCTCATTGTGAGGCCTTATTCCAAAGTTTGTTTCATGTTCAAATAGATAGCTTCTTTTGCAACAGACACATCTTTTTATTAGAAAATCTCAGTCTTTCCATGAAGACTTTTGAGATTGATCTATGTTAGGAATAAATCCCCCCACATAAGATAAAGAACTTAGCCATTATCAATCTACAACCAGTACAAAGTTATAGCAAACTCTAGGCTCTCTGGGCTTCTATACACATGCAGGGAGCCTGCTCTGATGCGCTGGAAATCCAGTGTGTCAAAACAGACTCAATGAATTGAGTCTGCTGGAGCACAGAAATGGATGCATTCCAGCAGCCCAGCGCATCATGTATATCAGCGTTGCTGTGTGTTTCTGCACTGACAAAATGGCAGGGGTGCACTTTGAAATAAAATAGTCCAATGAGCTTTAGTTCAAAGCATCCCACAGCCATTTTTTCAGTGCAGGGATGCACAGCGACGTTGATATACATGACACGTGGGC
This sequence comes from Alligator sinensis, assembly GCF_000455745.1. Lineage (NCBI taxonomy): Eukaryota > Metazoa > Chordata > Crocodylia > Alligatoridae > Alligator > Alligator sinensis. Next base: position 622,481 of record NW_005842179.1, read on the forward strand.
ACTTTTAATTAGTGCATTTCACTAATTAAAGTGGCCAGCGCCGCACCCAGAAGCACATGTAAAAATGCCCTCCAAACCTTGTCAAGTAAGGACTGCGCTTTCCTCCTACAGCATCAGTCTGACCATTTTAGCTCCCAATAAATAATGCAGCAGGTACAGATGAAATATAATAATGTATCAGAATGCAGTCCACTTTAGATAGATGTTGGATAGGTGTGTTTTAGACAGTCAAGAAAGCAGGCAGAAGTCATGCTATGTTTAATATAAGGTTTTTAAGCCAGTAGTGCAATAAAATAGACCAAGGGTGTCAAAGATACAGCCCAAAGTTCAGATCTGGCCCATGGAGGCCCATCATCCAGCCTCCAAGGTTGTCCTCTTGAGTTTACCTACATATCATACGAGGCACATGCTGGACAGGCCGTACACACAGGGCCCTGAACACAAGTGACATGGGCCTGGCTAGTCCAGGACCTGTGCTGTATGTGGCACTCATGTTTGGCCAGTCCAGGACCACCCCCTCCACCCCTCATCTACCCACATACTGGATCCATCTCTCCTGGCACCCCCTCTGACTGGTCCAGGACTGTTTCATACATGACACCAGCTAGTTCAGCACATGCACCACAAGTGGCAGTCAGTCCAGAGTGGGCAGTGTGTGTAGTGTGGGTCCTGGATCAGCTGCAGCAGGCACCATGTATGGTGCAGTCCAAGACTGGCCAGAGCAGGCTCTGAATCCAGCATGCTTCAGGGGGGTGGGAGAGGCCATGGACCTGATTTGACCCATGGGGCCAGCTTTACATTTATCCAGCTGATGGAGTGGTTCCACACCATTCATCCAGCCCACAGGGCCAGATGAGTTTGACACATCTGTGATAGAGATTGTTCTCACTTCCTTCCTGAAAGCTGTTTGCCTTCTTTGATTTCTATGTGTGAATTTGTCTTACCCATGATACTCATGGATGTGAAATCACCAAGATTCAACAGCTTTTGGACACAGTAATAAAAATCCATAAAAGAATGGAAAAACATATCTGGCTAAGGTATAATAGCCCTTGTACTCTTTGGTGAACCAGAACTACACTTCACAATTCACTTTATTACAATATATATTCTTATATGCCTATTCTATGCTATACATGTTGTTATTATATGACATGTATAACATAGAATAGGCATATAAGAATGAGTTATTTTTCTTCTTATTGTTGTTATTGTCATTATTAATGAGTATAGCATGTATATATTTATGTGTTATATACTTTAATGGCAACTCTTGAAGTCTGGGCCATTCCACATGGGTGGATGCAATTTTCTTTCCTCATGTTCCTAGCACAGTACTTGGAAACAAAACGTTTTGATCTTTTATTTGTATCAGTGTGACTAAGCAATAAGAATAATCTGGGAGAATCTGTGTGTTGAACTGAATAATATTTTGAACATAAATGTGGTCATAGAAATAAAATTTATCATTGATCTGTTCCTGTGTAACTTCTTGATGTTGACATAAGTGTATGGAAAATGTGTTGCTGCATATCCACCCTGAACAAATGTACTACAATAGACATTTTGATATGCTGTTGACTTCTGGGTTATTAATTTCCGTTAGTATGGCATGAATAAACATTTATTTCTTTCCAAACTTATTTAGAGGTCTTTTTAAATTTGCATACCACCAAGCATTATGCTTATGGTTAAGGTAAATGTCAGTGGAATGGCTCTAGTTTACAGTATAAAGGTTCTGGCTTCTTGTCTCTTGCTCATCAATGTTTGAGTAAAGGTTGAACCTTCCACATACTTATGCTTAATTTTTGTTGCTTTTTCCTTGGAAATCAGGGAGCTTGAAAGAATACCTACACCAGTCACTGAAGGAGCAGTCTTTATTTTTGCATCTTACTTTGAAGTTTCTTCTGGGAGGCAGTGAAAGTTAGGATGAGATAAGGTTAGCAAGGCTATTTCTTGGACTCATCAAACTGGTGATATTACCACAATATTTAGTGAATTATGAAAGTGATTACAAAAGTGTTTTCTGAATTAGAGAAGGCTTTCTCCACATCCAGCACATGGATCTATTTCACCACAGAATTTTGTACAAAAAAGATAAAATTCAGACCTGGTATACAACATTCTTCTGCTTCATTAGTTCTGAAATGGGACCACTGGCTTAAATGACACCCTTTGTGGTGTAGCTAGGTGTAAAACCAAGGAAAATACTTAGGAAAGGATCATGCAGAATGCTGGATTAAAGGTGAGGTTGCTATACAGTTACATTCTTCTCTCCTGGTTTCAGTAGCTACCTCTGTGACCTCAACATAGAGTACATCTGGGGCAGAACACAGGGGAACAATCATCTAGCACAGCATATTCCCCCTCCAAGGCAGTATAACTTGTGATTCAAAGGATATTGAAGGTTTCAGTTCCTTTGAGCAGCAAAAACTCCCCTAGTTCAATGCTTTAACAGAGGTAGGAAAGTTAGGGATACTTGGATAATGGGGCCTCAACCAGTGGCACCGTGGTAAGTTAGAGCACCCTCTTGTACTCATTGAAATTAAGTGGATGTTTCTGAATTGGGACAGAAAACTGTATCAGCATCTCTACTTCTTTCCCTGCTTCAGTGTAGAGCTCCAGACCAGATCCTTTCACAGACCTCTTCTTTCCTTGTTTCCTGCTATGGATTTCAAGCAAAAGTGCACATGTTCTCCTCCCCCAACAACCACCCCCACCTAAGACCCACCTCAAGCACAGGTCAAGTACAACTTCCCCAGTTGTTGTACCTCTCCTTGTGCAGTCTTAATATACTGACTCTCTTTCTATAATGTCAATTAGAAGAAAACAAAAGCTGGAAACATTTCTTGATGAGCCTCTTCAAAGACCAGTAGCACTGATCATATGAAATCTGTAGGGATTGTGTGCTGGATCTTTAGATTTATTGAGTTAAAACTGAATGTTCCAAAATGATTTTGCCATAAATGAATGCCTCCTGGGCATTTATTTCTAGGATGGAACTAGGGAGCTTGACTGCAGAGTTTATCCCTAGTGTGCCATAAAATACATTGATATGGAAATTCATAAATTTTAAGATCCAGGAGACCATTATGACCATCTAGTTTTAGCTCTTGAACCATAAAGGCTGTAAATATTCAGCAACGGATTTGTGCCTCAGGTTCATAACACCCATTCATGCTATAGCATATCTTTTGGAAAGATATCCATCCTTGTTTTAAAGGTAAGATGTAAAGGAGCTACCACATATCTAGGTACATTTCATTGCTTAGCTACGCTCACTGTTTAACATTTGAACCTTATTTCTGGTCTAAATTTTTCTAGCTTCTATTTCCAGCCATTTGATTTAAATTTTACATTGTTTGCAAAGAGTCATGTACTGTATTATTGTCTCCCTTGGGATTGACAGTCTATAATCAGATCACCTCAGAACCTTTTCTTAAACAAGATGTGGTAAATTTTTAGCTGATCACTATAACTAATTGCCTTCTACACCTGGAATCATTATTGTAGTTCCTTTATAAACTTATTCCAGTTTTGCTAAGCTGTCTCCTCTGAGAAATTTCTTATGTGACTGCATCCAAACTCTGCTCAGGTTTGGTAATGCTGCATCAGTGGTTACAAAGGTGCCACAACAACAGATGTGGAAAGTGCGTCATTGTTTTTGAGTAAGAACAAAAGAGAGAAATTAATTGCTTTTGTGGTCAAAAGGCTAAGAGAATAGTCTTGGACCCCAATGTCATCCAGATGCACTTTACAATAGAGTGTGTACACATATGTGTATGCACGGAGAAGAAAATTTCAGATACTTCCGTCTATTATTGCAGGCATAGGTCATGCTTATTTCACAGGATGAAAACAAGTGAGCCTTATTCCTTGACAGGCATTGGAATAACAGTTAACATATGCCCCCTGGAGGGCTAATTTTCAACTTTATGCTCTATATACACTATGTGCAGAATTCTGTTTCACCTCCTAAAGGATGACTGAAGAACAGACTTGAGACTAACTCTGAGTTATCTGACTAAAGTATAGAAGCAATTCTATCATCCCTGCTCTCAGTATGTAAGTGCCCCCATTATAGGAAGAAGGAGACATCAGCACATCCCTAAGGGTGGTCCTGCTCCTAGAATGGTGCACATACATGTCTAGGGAGGATAACAGAATTGGTCTTACACTTTAGTCAGGTAACTCAGGTACTCTCAGGATGCATTTTGGTCATTCAGTAGGTGAACCAGAATTCTGTCCCATGAGTTAAAGCTAGAAAAAAAAATGGTATGGAGCCTTTCTTTTTATAAAGTTCTGCACATGGACTACTGGCTGGTTAGTGCTCTCCATGGTGTCACAAAATCCTTGATACATTCTTGTGTTTGTCATGATTATACCATCTGGACAAACATTGTTCTCAACTTAATGCTGTAAATGGTACTTCAAGGAACAGGTCTACAAAAATCAGTACCTGCTTTGGTTAAAAGCATATGAGTAGTATCATACCTACAAAACCAAAGACCTATACGGCATGATCACTCACTACAAAAATTGTCTTTTACCTGACTTCTGACTTCAGAATAACATGGCTAGCTACCTCTCTCACTACAGAAATGTAATGCTTGTTTCCTGAGGAACAAATACTGACTACCAGTAGATGGTGATGTTTAACTGTGTATCCCATTCTCTCTCTTTCTCTCTCTGTATATAAGGATGTAGGTATAGGAAGGGTATTTAAACCCAAAAGCTTGCGAAGAAGAATTTTTCCAACTATTTGAATTAGTCTAATAAAAGATATCAGATGTACCCAAAGCACCTTGTCTGTCTCTGTATATAATGCACTCTTATTATCTTTGACCTGAAATAGTACTCTGTTTTGTACTGGAATGGACAAATCTGTTTCTCCCCTTGGTTAAGTGACATTCTGTAAAGTGTTATATATTTCATACTGTAGTGGACCCCCCACCCTATGGAAGATACAGTCATTAACAGGCTCCACTGTGCAAATACATAGGAAAAACTGCCTATGTTTAAAGAGCTAACAATCTAAAAAACAGCTGGTTGATGCTTTGAGTATTGTATTGTAGTTCTAATTTTATTTTGCCTAGTGTTTAGTGATCTTAACATCCATTAACATTAATTAATTTAGACTTTCAACATTTCTGTGGGTTAGATATATATTGTAAGTCATACCTTACAGGTGGGGAATCAGAGGGCACTTGTACACATGCAGTGAGGCTACTCAGATGTGTTGTAATTATAGCGTGTCAGAGCAGACTTGATTAATCAAGTCTACTTGATTAATCAAGTCTGCTGGAGCACAGTAATTACCACGCTCCAGCAGACTCTAGTGTCACATGTGTTAGCAACCCCACACTGAAAAATGGCATCAGAGGCGCTTTGACTAAAGTTCATTTGACAAGTTTTAGTTGAAGTGCCCCTGCCACCATTTTTCAGCATGGGGACATTAATACATGTGACATTCTGGGCACTTTAATTAGAGCGGTCCAGAGAGGTTGAAAACCACTAGTCCCCTTCACTGTGCATCTGGGCAGCCTCACTGCACATGTATAGGCACCCTCTGATTCCCCACCTGTAAGGTATGACTTACAATATATATCTAACCCACAGAGATATTGAAAAGCTAAATTAATGAATGCTAATGGATGTTAAGATCACTCAGAGAGCCACTCTAATTAAAGCACCCCTCTTCCCCCTTCCTGGAGTATGTGTATAAATGCCCAGAAGAAATTTATGGCAAGAAAAATCCCACAAGGGGCCATTTGCTTCCTGCCCCCTGTTCTGAGGCTGGATCAAGTATACCTAGAACAGTCATTCTCAGTCAGGGTGCTATGGCACCCTGGGGTACTTTGAGATCCTTTCAAGCCTGCCACAAGGTGCCATGCAATGTTAGCACTGTTAAGTGTACAAGTATGATTCACAAGACAAACTCAAAGTTTTCAAATAGGACTCCATAATGTTTCAAATATTTGTAGGTGTTGTGAGCTTTACAACAGAAAAATTGCTCTTTTATTTTTCTGTAATCAAAAAAAGGGTGAAAACTAAGAGCTGGCATGTTACGAGGGCTGCCTTAAGTTTCTCAAGGAGTGCCTAAAGTCTATGGAGGAGTGACTTGAATCTAAAAAGGTTGAAAAACACTGACTTAGACACATTTGGATATTTTTAAAAACAGGTTGGACAATAACAGGGATTCCACAAACTCCCGTGGAAGTAAATGTAGGTCTATTCATTATCCCAAGTCAGAAGTTGTTTGTAGTATAATCAGAAGCAGAAGCTATGTCTTTTGATAGTTTAGAGGGTAGAGAATTATGCTTGTGACAGGGTGCTGTTCAACACGGGGGTTAATTCCCTATTTAGGGTTGACACTCCCCCTGTCATTGAATATCTCTCCTGCCATGCCTTGATGGATTTATTGGAGTCCAGGGGAAAATATGCCCTGAGGAATCTTCTTCTTTAGCTGGTCTTCTCCCTGGTTCTACTCTCTACAGTCCATTAATTCTACACCAATCCTGGAATGTATCCTGTCCAGGGCTCCTCCACCCCCACACCCCAGTCTGTCACTCACCTGGATGACACCATCAGTAATGGCAGTCCAATAAGGAGAGTAGATCTGTCTGCCTCACCGTGTTCACTCAACATCCCCCCATGAGCGGGGACAGTTGCTAGTCCCACTCAGCTTGTTCTACTCGTAAACAAAAAGGTCAATGTAAACTACAAAGTAAAGGAAACAGCACAGCGTATGCCCAATCATCTTCCTCAATGCCCTTCATTTATATGGGACACTCTTACCCTCAGAAAGCCACGCATCATTTGGTTTATCCTCTAACATATTTGGGCTTCACGGTTGCCTTTACACACCCCAGTCCTAGGGTGAATCATCCATTTTTCACTGGTACTCAGACTTCTTACTAATCATGAGCCACCTTCTCTCTAGGCATCCAACTCTCAGAACAATAGGCCTGCTGGCCATGTGGGTTCCCTTCAACTTACAAAGTTCAGAGTCCTTCACTCTCCAAATCCAGAGTACAGAGATGCCTTCTAGCTTGCCACAATAACTCTGCGGGCTAAGGATGCTGGTCCAGGCCATGTCCTTCCACCTATCCAGTTACAGGATGGGACTCTATTTGCCCTTGGTGGGGCTAATTCACCTCTTCACAACAGAGTTCCCATTTGTTACTCTCATGGATCATCCATCTCTGTCTTCTTCTCCTCCTTTGTAGGAGCAGCAGCTTTACCAGACTCTCGCAGTCAGTGACAGCAGCAACACACAATACATCTCTCTCCCAGCCACTGTGAATTCCCCATCTCTATCTCTCATGTGGCTTGCCAGCACCTCCATACTGGTACCAGGTAAGTCTCCTGGTTAGTTCCCCCTTTCCAGGATGGTATCCCCAGCAGTGGCCTTGCTTACCCCAAACAGGTATCCCACTTGCCACAGGCTGGCAGGAGTGGCCCATTTGACCAGCGTCAGGGCCAGGCGAGTGTCTGCAGGGAGGGCCCAGTGTCCTGGCACTTCAGGTAGGGCTGGTGTTGGTGCAGCAGGTCATCAAAAGTGCCCTGGGTCATCCTGAAGTTGTCATCTCACTGCTTGTCATCCCAGTCACATTGTATGATGCACTGCTGTCAGTCACAGCTGGTGTGATGGACCCAGAGGCAGTAAGGCTGGAGGGTCTGGTGGCGGTGGCTCCAGAGGTGACATCCTGGAGCCCCTGGTTGTTGTGGCTGGTAGCAGCAGCTACACAGAGGTGAATGCCCTGGGAGGGTGTGTGGCAGTTGTCGTCCAGGCAGTCATTGTGGATGGGGGAGCCAGCCAGAATGAGACGGCCATCCGCCAGGTGCTAGTGATGGTGATGGGCCAGCAGGGTGACCGACATGGCCAGAAGGATCTGGGGACCCTGCTCCTGGGCAGCAGGGCTAGGGGCTGGTGCAGCTATGGCTGAGAAATGCAGATGCGGCAGGAGCAGAGTGGCCATGTGCTGCCTGTGCCCATGCCATGCTGCTTCTCTCACAGAGGAAGTGTCTGCTCAGACTGCACAGTATGGGGCTCTGTTTTAAAGATGGCTGCCAAGTGCCGGCAGCTGGCTCTAGCTTCAGCATGGCTGCCAAGTGCTAGCAGCTGGGGCTGGAAGCTGGAGCTCCCCCTGGTGGCCACAGAGGGACATGGCAGGACTGGAGGGAACTGGCATTAACTTTAGTGCTAGTTCTCAGCATGTGTAGACACCTGCCAAAAATCAGTTACTGCACATTAAGATAATGTATAGTACATTTGATCATGACTAATTGCACATGTAGATGTGCCCATAGAGTATAGATTATCACTCAGGTGGATCAGTGGTGGGAAGAACTGGTCCAATAAAGTTGTTAATAAAATTACTCTAGATTTATACAGGTAAAACTGTGAGTAGAATTCAGCTTGTTGTGTCTCTTTTGCCTTTGGAGTTACCTTTCCTTCAAAAACTGATGTCTTCCTATGAAAATAATTAAGTTGGCACTACAGCTGTTGTAGCTTTACGAGGTAAACCATAGGTGGACAGTTAAGCATTGATTTAAATTAACCAGACTGCAGTTTCTCCACCGGAATTTTGCCCTGAAATAGTTATCTTAACTTACCACTTCTTTTCTGTAAAGACAAGTCCTTTTTCTCTCTGCCAAATTTTGTTAGAACTATTTTGTGATTAGCTCTAATGCATTAGCTTGACAGCTTGACAACTGAAAGACACTTCATTGTTTACATGTTTACCCAATCTGTAGATGGAAAGAATGGTAGGAAGGATGGGAGATGGGGTTTTTACTGGCAGTTGTAGAAGCAATATCAGCCTCTCGGTGCATTTTCAAAGAATATGGGCAGAAGGTGGAAAATATATTTATCTTTGAATGAGAATTTACTCAAGTATTTCACATAGTTCTACTAGTAGCACTCAGCTCTTGTACATCTGGCTTATTGTACAGATGACTTCTAAGCTGGCATTAACAATGACCAGCAAGGGCATGGGACCAGTCTTCTTTGTGCATAGTTAAGACCATTAGCTATGACTGCTGTCACTCATGCAGCATATGAATAGTTCTGTGTGTCCAGCAAAGAGTGTACAGCCTTTCTTTGAACAAATAGCTTGGTATAACTATGCTGCCATGCAACACCCATTTTTTATGTTCTAAGAATTAACATTCCATCTTTCATATTTGTATTGCACTACTGCTCATTGTACATACAAATGGAAATGCTTAAGACTAGCAATTTTCTAAGAAATATGAATGACATAAGACTGCCAGGTAGTCTGGTGTTATGTGTGTTCTGTGCATTGCTTGCTTTGCTTTTACTTGAGAAAATCCTTTTTTCAATTACATTGTATATTTAATTAGCTGATGCAAAACCAGTCCAGCTTGATGGCACACCTCTATTGATTTCACTGGGTTCAGCACTATTTTGCTTACATAACTTCCCACCAAATACACTGTTATTGACATATATACTTCTACATTCTGGTTTAGCTACAGATCTTTGGATGCTGGCTTCTTTGATTGAAAGAAATCACATGCTAACAGCCAGTTTCAAAATCAGACTAAAGTTTAATGTAGTTTGAGTGAGAAAATAATTTCTTCAAGAAAATAAAGATTACTTTGTTTCCATCATCTCTCAGATGAAAGGTGGAAAAGGACAGGCACCCTGGGATGCAGACTCTACAGTCAAGATGAGGATAAGATGTGACAGTGAAACAGAAAGGAAGCAGAAGGTGACTTTGTACAAGGACTTTAGTCCCACATACAAGAGTGCAGGATTTGAGTAGGCCAGGGCAAGATGTTGAGTGATTAGAAAAATTTTGAGGACCTCTGTGATAGTTCTTAGAAATACTCATCAGTCTTAGGTCACGGATGCCTTTAGAGTTTCATATAAATTGGACCAGCAATTGAAAAGTCAGCCTACTTTTGCCTTGCTTTCTGTTTTGCACACTAAAGCATGAGGTGTGCTATGTCCTTAATCACAGCCAGCTTCATCTAGTTCTTTCTTTTAATTTCAACTCCTTAAACACCACCTGTTCAATCTGAGAAGTGTTTTGAAAACATCACAGAGGCCTTTGCTGTGTCTCTTATCAACATAATAAATGAATGGCACATTTGTGCAGAACAACACATTTAACAGCCCAGCCCACAGCAATCTAAACCTCGTGTACACTGCAGTTAATTGTCTATTTGAGTCATGCTGTAGTCTGAGATAATTTTGTTTCCATCTTCTGAGCTCCTGTTAGCTGAAATAATAGTGCTGTTATAAGAGTCTGGTTTTGTCTCAGCTCAAGCAATTTAACAGAGCTCAGCAAATGGTTTGACTCTAATCCTCCAATCATAGCTGTTTTGGGTCTGGCAGCGGTTCACCTGAATTTTATTCTGCCTACAAACTGTTTGTCAAAGTTGTCTGATTTGGGCACTTATTGCTGAATAATGATGAAAGATAGTCTTGTGGGTAACATACTCAGGTGAGGCATAAGAGAGATTTGGGTTCAGTTTCTGTTCTCCACTTCTATGTCCTGCTTGCCCTTGAAAAAGTCACCTCTCTGTTCCTCATGTGTAAAAAGGAGTCTTTTGGGGTAGCATCTGTTTTTTTATGACGTATATAGAAAGGGCCTAATGTGATAGAGCTCTTCCCTTGTAGAGGCCTTGAGGTGCTAATAACAGATTATAGTCTATTTAAATATCAGTGACCACTTCTTGCACAGGAAAAAAAAAGACCTGCTCTTAACAAGCAAAATGTAATTGGCTTAGCAGCTTGATGTCTAAAACATGGGCTTGTTTAACTTGCAAGTTGTTGTAAAACAAATTGAAAACAGCATGCAGCCAAAAGGAGTGTCAGCTGTAATATAGGCTGGGACAAGAGTATGGCACATGAAACGACACTGAAGAACGGCTTGGAAGTTTGTGTTTAAGGGTATGTGGCCTCAGAGCTCAAGGAGTCTGTAGAGGGCAGGACATACAGATGTTGTTAATGTGTTACGACAGCATTCCCACAAACCACTTTGCTGGCCTTAAAACATTTTTCTTTTCTTCCCTTTTAGGCATAAGACACAAAAACAAAGATCAGCCATTGGAAAATGTAATTCATAATAAAGCAGTTTTCAGAAGAAAGGATTTGGTGTCTTTATATATTTTTTCAATGTGTTTTTCTTTTCTATATACAAACTTGCAGAGAACAAACATCGATTTATCTCCCGATTTATCTGGTTCCAGTCAAATGCCTCTGCCACACTTCATTAAAAATGAGTTATTTGGAAATGTACTGCTTACAAACTTAAAAGAATATACATAAAACAACAGCTTGGACAAAGACTTGGCCTGGTGGGCAGCATGAAAAATCTCATGGGAAGGAAGCTCAGAATGGGAAATTCCAAAGCTCAGTCAGCTTTGTAGTGTTTCCTCCCCAGTATTTCAGACTCAGAAGACTATGTGAAGTATTCATGAAACTAGGACTTACACTATTAATCAGACCATGTATGATCAGTTCTGCAAATCTTTATTTTGAAATACAAATAAAAGACTGGACCAGAAAATGGATCTTAAGAAATCACTGGAGCAATCTAGATTTTTTTTCTGCAGATTTGGGGGGAGGAAGGATAAGCAGAGTGTTTTCTTATCCCAGAAGATAAAATTGGCTCTTTTTGAAGAATACATATTAAATTAAACAGAACATCTTTGATTTAGTTTTGCTTAGTCTCTGATTTTATTTTTGGATTTGCTCATGGCTCCTGTGCTAGAGAATTTGGAAGGGTAATCACAAGCCTAAGAGTATGCTGGGATTTCCCAGTGATACGTGCTACTGCAAAATTTATTGGCTCTTAGCATGGATAATGCCCTTGGTGCTCATCAGTCCCAAAATGTTCTCAGTAAACAGACTCTAATGCTGTACATACACCCTTCCAATATTACTCAGTGGTAACAAAGTGTAGTGGGATTTTCCTACTGTGAAGAGAGAAAGATAGATAACATGACAATAATTATCTAGCTGCATTTCCTGTGATGGTATTTACCATTTACTGAGTAGATAGGATGAATGTTCAAATAAAGATATGTCATAATCATAGAAAAAATTGGTGTGGAAGAAACCTCCAAAGGTCGCCTAGTCTAGCCCTGTGCTCAAAGCAGGAATATGTATTCATTATCCTTTCTAGAATCCTGGAATAGCTTTCCATTTGGCATTCCTCTCTGCCTTGTTTCAGCAGCTGTCCTATTTTAAAGAATCTTGTAAGTTTTAAAATAATATTTAAAAAAATGTACATGCCTACATTGTTAATAACGTCTTTGAGTTTTTAAAATCCTGCTTGCTTTGTATTACTAGTGGTAGGCTTGTCTTCTTTGTTTCATTCAGTCTGGACAAGGCGTTCCTTAGACATCACAATAATGGGTGTATCATCATGAACTCAGACCGGCAATGAAAGGCAGACTAAATACTCTTCACTTTTGCTCCTAGTCACATTTTGTTTCCACTCTAGAACAACTATAATGTAGTCATGATGTTTCCTATTTGTATTTAAATATTCCAGCACAGAAATTGCAAATCATATTATTTCAAGGAAATTTAATCATAAAAGCTCATGGCAACATTTTTAATGCTCTTAAGATTTATAATGTCTTGCTTTCTATAAAAACTACATTTTAGATCCAAAGTAATCAGGTATTAGTTTGTTGCTATTGTACAGGCATTATTTACGGGTAGAGTAAAACATTGGGAGATAACTGCTTCTTAAAGTTATACTGACCTATTTTGTATGGAAACACATTAACTGATACAAAAAGCATGACAAAAAATTGTGTAACTGTTCCCATTGCTCCAGCTGTTGTGGAGCTAGCCACTTGAATAAAAATATATAACAAATCAATGTTGCTATTATGAAAGAGGAAGTATTTCCATTTACCAGTTTTCATTCTTCCATTAATACTTACACCTTGATAAAACAGTATCAGTATATGTTGTCATGTAATATAAACCTCTGTTCCATATGTCAATCGAGCAAACTGTACTTTACAGTGCTATGAGTGTGTGTTTGAGCAACTCCAAAATTCATTAAACTATTCTTTAAGTGATTCCAAGGGAAATTTCTCAAGCCTCAATACTGGAAAATGCTGAATATTCTTAACATCCATTGATGTCAACAAAAATTGGGGTGCTTGACACCTGGCAGGCTCAAGTCTTCAGTTATTCTGGTTCAAGTGAAAACAGTTTATTTCCCAGTCATAGAACAATGGGAATCAGAGACATCAGTGCTGAAGTTTTTCATTAAGTTTCTGTGCCTGGGATCATATGTGGAAATTTCAACTTTCATTTGAAAAAAATAAGTTGCGGGGCAAAACTTGAAAGCCTGGCTGCTAAAGTGTCAAATACCAGAAAACAAATACAAAATATCTCTTGTGACCATCATTGTCATCATCAGCATCATCTCTATTTTTGGAACACAGCTCATGAGTTTGAATGCTTTTAGTTGGCAATATTGAAATTGCTTTTTAAAAAAAACAAAAAACTAAACAATAGTTCCAAAAAGCAATAAGTCCTTTCAACTAATACCATTGCCAATAAACAGGCAACTTGTTTTTTCCATCAGTTTAGCTGAATTCAGGTAAAAGAGATTTACATCCATATAAATAAGAACAATATTTGATCAATGTAATAAGATATATTGATTCCTATGTACTAATATAATTGAGGTAAAGGAAAGTTTTCCAAGTCATTAAAGCTATTATTAATGCGATGCCTGCCTGCTATTATTTATTTCAGGGGTGGTCAAACTGCAGCAGGCATACCACAAGTGGCATGGGCAGCCTCTGCATGTGGCACATGGCATTAGTGCATACAAATGGAAATGCTTAAGACTGGCAATTTCCTAAGTAATATGAATGACATCAGACTGCTAGGTGGCAGGTAGCACCTGCACTGTAGCATCCTCATGCCTCAGCTAGCCCTGGTCACCATCTACACATGTGTTTTGGCACACGTAACTACTCCACTGTAGGATAGTACTTGCCCCAGACACTACTATCCTACAGAGAAGTTAATTAGTTTACTGAGCCCTAATACAGGCACACATGTAGATAGTGACACTTTACTGAAGAGCTAGTCAGCTCCAGCCTAAAGTGTACATGTAGATGCACCCACAGAATAGCAAACTGGGCACGGGAAGGGGATAAGGCTGGCAGTCAGGAAGGGCATGGAGCTTAATTTGTGGCATATCTGCCAAAAAGTTTGGCCCTTATTGGTTTATTGTATCACAATTGTAGCTGCATTTAAAACAAAGTGTGTTGTTTAAGAGGGAATATATTTAGGTTCCACATAGAGCCTTACAATGATATATTCTGCCACTGGGAACAAAGTAGAAAACATGGAGTTCCCAGTGTGTGCTGGAAAGCAAGGTAAACTAATATGAGTGTAAAAAAAAAATCATGATGAGTTAAAGAAGAACAGAAAGCCCACCCGCTCTCCCTGGATTTTTTTCCCTCAGTACTCCTTTGCCTCTGGACTCCATTTGCTGAAGAAATGTGCACAAACTACATAGCAATTTGTAAAACTTGACATTTGAAGTCTTTTGTACATCCCTACAAATTTAGAAACAGAAAATACTGTGAAGAAAAGTGACTCTTTTGACCAGTCAGGCATATTCCTAAGAGGAAGTGAGTTCGTTTGTCAAGTAGAAATGGCTTTTGCACTGTAATCAAATATTGTAGCACTCGGCCCTTTGGTGCCTAGCCACCTGGGAGAATTCCCAACATCCCAGCTGAAGCACCTCTTTAGTGCTATTCCCCATGATACAGGGGAAAAGTAAGGGCCCTAAAGAATGGGATCCACAACAACCAGTACTTCCCCCAGTGGCCAATAGGAGACACTTAAATCCTACTGCATCCAGTTCTGGGTGCCACACTTCAGGAGGGATGTGGCCAGCATTGAGAGGGTCCAGAGGAGGGCCACTTGCATGGTCAGGGGGCAGCAGGGCAGGCCCTATGAAGAGAGGCTACAGGACCTGAACCTGTTCAGCCTCCACAAGAGAAGGCTGAGAGGGGATCCTGTGGTCCACTACAAACTCACCAGTGGGGACCAGCAGGGAGTTCTCCCGAGCACTACTAGGAGTAACTAGGAATAACGGCCACAAGTTGACTGAGAATAGGTTCAGGCTAGATATCAGGAGGCACTACTTCACAGTCAGGGTGGCTAGGATCTGGAACCAACTTCCAAGGGCAGTGGTGCTCACTCCTACCCTGGGGGTTTTCAAAAGGAGGCTGGATAATCACCTTGCTGAGGGCATTTGACCCCAGCATTCTTTCCTGCCCAGGGCAGGGGGTCAGACTTGATGGTCTGGTCAGGTTCCTTCTGACCCTACCAACTATGAAACTACTCATCCCTGGGAGTTAGGCAACTTAATTAAGTTCCTCTTTGCAGCCAGCCCAATCTGCACTTAGGTTCACAGCCTGGAACCTTGTTCTGGAATTAAGGACCTATGCCAGCCTTTCTCCAAGTTGTTCAGGTTAGAAGGTAGGGCTTCGAACACTCACCCAGGATGTAGGAGACTTTGAATCCATCTGAGGGGATTTGAACCCACTTTTGCCATGAAAGTTCCCTATCCACCAGGCCGTCATGTGCTATAGGGTAGGGGATGTGGTAGGGCTTCTGAAACTGTGCCAGTTTGTGTGGATAATTATTCATAGTTATTCATTGGGCCAGAGAAATCAGATATGGAACATTACAGTGGCTGTGACATTGCAGTACACTCAACTGGAAAGAGTCATAGAGAAGTAGAGCTAGAAGGGACCGCTAGAGGTCACCTAGTCCAACCTCCTGCCTGAGACAGGATTATCCCTATCCAAACCACCTCATACAACCATAATCAAACTCTACATAAGATTACCCTTAATGCTGACACAACACAGACCTAACACCCTAAACTGCCATAGGTAAAGCAAGGGAACCACAGCAGCCAATGGACTGCTTCTATATCAGTGTTGTCAATATATACTCAAGTGATCACAGGAGAAGGCCACATAGATTCATAGATGCTGGGACCTCAATGGATCATCGAGTCCAATCCCCTCCCCGTGGCAGGAAAAAGTGCTGGGGTCATGTGACCCCAGCCAGGTGCTTGTCCAGTTTCTTCTTGAAGACTCCCAAGACAGGGGAGAGTACCATCTCCCTTGGAAGCACATTCCAGATCTGGCAACCCTAACCATGAAGAAGTTCTTTATGATGTCCAACCTAAATCTGCTCTCTATCAGCTTGTGGCCATTGTTGCTGGTTATTTTAAGGGGGAAGGTATGTGGCAGAGCACCATTGGTGCCTGCCACTTTAAGAGCTGAGCCAAGCAGTCAGCAGGTGCTTGACTGTGGTGGCCATTTTAGATCTCTGGCTGCCTATATAAACAGAGCAGTTTGCTGCTGACAGGTTAGGCAGTAACACTGCCTGGCTGCAAGGCTGCATGCAACATCCTGGAGGTAAGGGCAGGAGCTGTAAGGGATGGCTAGGAGGTTCCTCATCCTGGGAATGACCTAAAACTGCACCCTGCAGGGAGTGGATGGCCTGGGGGGGGTCTCAGTGGTGCGGGAGCCCCCAGGAAATGCCAGGCCAGTTACCACCCCGGTGAAAGGTGGGCAGGAGCGCCTTAACCCCAGCCCTCACCTTTGGGTGGGTCATTTCTCATTGGAGGTAGTTGGGGCAAGGCACAGCTGTGGCCACCTGAGCCCTGTGGGGCAAGACCCTGAGGATTGAGAGTTGGGGCCAGGCATGGCTGTGGCCACCTGAGCCCTGTGCGGTGCAAGATCCCAAGGAGAAGTAGTTAGGGCCAGGCATGGCTACGGCCACCTGAGCCCACCAGGGAGGGAAACTCCATAGCCCCAGTGAGGGGGTGGTGTGGAGCCCCAGTGAGGGGGGGAAAACCAGAGGGTGCAGAGTGAGCCCAGTATGTTTGAATGTATAGAGTTGCCCCTGGTAGGGGCCAAGGCAAGCTTAGACCTGGTTGGGTAATTGGCTGGCCACTACCCCGGTGAGGGTCACGGGAGAGGCCCAAAAGATGGTACATCTGCCACCCAAGGTATGAGCTAGCTAAAGCCTATGGCCTAAGAGGCCAGCTCCAAGAGGGAGCAAGGCGATCTAAGTTGTCGAGGCATGAAAGAGACCCTGTGAGAGGGGGGTGGAGTGTGAGAGGAGGGCAGTACGAATGTGCATGTGTCTGAGGCCTCACAACAAGGGCTAAGCTTGGTCCGGCTATAGGCTGGGAGCATTGAGCCATCTCGATGCCATCTGCGAGGCTTGGGCTGCAGTGTAGAGGAGAAACAGAGCTGCAGATAGCACCCCCTGGCATCAGGGCAAGAATGGGCAGCCTCCCGCCTTAATTAACAACTTAATTAATTAACAACAAGGCATGGCAGATGAGACAGGTGGGTGGCATGCCCAAAGGCAGGTGGGGAAACTAGCACTGTGGCTAGTCAGGGACCTCCACTTTGCCACAATTACAAAGTGAGGTTAGCTCTGCTAATTACTTCATCACATTGACAACTCATATTCATCTTGGAGTTGACAACAACTCCAAAATCTCTTCCCTCCACTGTGCTCTGCTACAGAGGAAGGCAAAAACTCCCACTGTCCAAACCAATCTGATCATACAGTAAAATTCCTTCCTGACCTGAAATGCAGTAACTGGTCTGATCCTGAGTAGAGTGGCCTTTAGCCAAGGAACCTCCAGCTTTGCTCCTAGCTGGAGAATTGGCACATTTCAGTTGAAGTCTGCAGCCTTAAATGTAGCCAACACCTAATGCCTCTTGGGAGGCTTAAAAACACCTTGACACAGATAAGCAGGGGCAGATGAGAATAGGGTGGGTTTCAATACTGACGTGTGTAAGGGACTGCACCTGGGGAAGAAGAACCAGCACCATACCTACAGGCTGGGGAACTCCATTCTTGTCAGCACAGAGACAGAAAAGGATCTTGGAGTCACTATTGATTCCAAGATGAACATGGGCCACCAATGTGGGGACACGGTCAGGAAGGCTAACTGCACCTTGTCATGCATCCATAGATGCATCACGAGCAGGTCCAAGGAGGTGATCCTCCCCCTCTATGCAACACTGGTCAGACCGCAGTTGGAGTACTGCATCCAGTTCTAGGCGCCACACTTCAGGAGAGATGTGGACAGCATCAAGAGGGTCCAGAGGAGGGCCACCCGCATGATCAGGGGGCAGCAGGGCAGGCCCTACGAGGCTATGGGATGTGAACCTGTTCAGCCTCCACAAGAGAAGGCTGAGAGGGGATCTGGTGGCCATCTACAAACTGGCCAAGGGGGACCAGCAGTCCCTGTTCCCCCGAGCACTACCAGGAGTAATGAGGAACAATGGCCACAAGTTGAGAGTAGGTTCAGGCTAGACATCAGGAGGCACTACATCACAGTCAGGGCGGCTAGGATCTGGAACCAACTTCCAAGAGAAGTGGTGCTCACTCCTACCCTGGGGGTCTTCAAAAGGAGGCTGGATAATCACCTAGCTGGGGTCGTTTGACTCCAGCATTCTTTTCTGCCCATGGCAGGGAGTCATAGATTCATAGAAGTAGGGTCAGAAGGGACCTTGTAGATCATCAAGTCCAACCCCCTGCCTGGGCAGGAGAGAAAACTGGGCTCAAATGATCCCAGCCAGGTAGACATCAAGCCTCCTCTTAAAGACCCCCAGGGTAGGATCCATCACCACTTCCCTTGGAAGTTGGTTCCAGATCCTAGCCTCCCTGACTGTGAAGTAGTGCCTTCAGATGTCTAGTCTAAATCTACTCTCTAACAATTTGTGGCAGTTATTTCTTGTTACCCCAGGAGACGCTAGGGGGAACAGTATCTCTCCCAAACCCTCCTGGTCCCCCCTGGTGAGTTTATAGATGGCCACCAGGTCCCCCCTCAGCCTTTTCTTGCGAAAGCTGAACAGCTTAAGGTCCCGTAGCCTCTCATTGTAGGGTCTGCCCTGCTGTCCTCGGATCATGTGGGTGGCCCTCCTCTGGACCCTCTCAATGTTGTCCACATCCCTCTTGAAGTGGGGTGC
>NW_005842179.1:641730-647574 GCF_000455745.1 Alligator sinensis
CTTATAAGTGTGCTGCTGGTTCCTACTGCCCAAGTGCAGCACCCTACACTTGTCAGTATTGAATCCCATCCTCTTTTCATTTACCCACCCCTGTAACCTGTCCAGGTTCTGCTGTAATCTGTCCTTCCCTACTAGCATGTCCACCTCACCCCAAACCTTGGTGTCATCAGCAAATTTAAACAAGCTGCTTTTTACCCCGTCGTCCAAGTCACTAATAAAGAAATTGAATAGTGCGGGACCAAGGACCGAGCCCTCGGGGACTCCACTGCCCACTTCCCTCCAGGTCGAAAAAGACCTGTCCACCACCACCCTCTGAGTACGACCCTTCAGCCAATTTGCAATCCATCTGACTGTGTAGGCATCAATGCCACAGTCACCTAGTTTTTTGATGAGATGGGGTGGGAGACAGTGTCAAAGGCCATGCTGAAGTCAAGAAAGACTATATCCACCGCAACACCTGTGTCCAATGCTTTTGTGACCTGATCGTAGAAGGCAATCAGGTTGGTCTGACAGGACCTGCCCCTAATGAAACCATGCTGGTTGCTCTTGAGCATCATCCCTGCTGCTGGCCCATCACAGATGTGCTCCTTGATGATCTTCTCAAACAGTTTCCCCAGGATTGAAGTAAGACTAATGGGCCTATAGTTGCCCAGGTCCTCCCTCTTCCCTTTTTTCAAGATGGGGACTGCGTTGGCTTTCTTCCAGTGATCTGGCACCTGGCCAGAGCACCATGAGTGCTCGTCAAGTCGTGCTAGGGGCCCCGCAATAACCCCTGCCAACACCCTGGGTCAGACTTGATGATCTGGTCAGGTCCCTTCCGACCCTACCAACTATGAAACTATAATTTCTTATGGCTCCATAGAAGCCTAATCAATAGAAGATGAACTGAAGTCACACTGTATCACCACATCTTTGAGTGCCCTGATTATATCCTTCCCCAGACAGAGCAGAACCCTTTTGGGCCTGCATAGAATGACTGAAGTCCTTTCACTCCCAACTCACAGACATATGCATACACACACAAAGAAAATAGAAGGTACCTGATACTGTCACAACCTCTCTTGAACAGGCTTTCCACCACCCCAGCCTTTTAACAGAGAGCATTGTAATAGAAGCTATCTGCATTGTAGGCAAATCCACCCTATGGATAGTATCTTATTAGAACAGACATTTTGGGCACCTAAACACATGCAGCAAGGCTGCTCTGACATACTGTAATTAATCAAGTCTGTTGGAGCATGGTAATTACCACACTCCAGCAGACTCTAGTGCTTTGTGTATCAGGGTCCCCATACTGAAAAATGATGGCAGGGGCTCTTTAACTAAAGTTTGCTCAGTGCTAGCCGCCCCACTGCCAGATCGGGGCAGGGGGCTGGGACCTGTTCCTCCCTCACAGCTCTTTCCAAGCCCCATGCATCAATACCCAATCAGGGCACAGGGTTGGGAAAAAGCTGCAGGTCTGGGAGTTCCCAGCCAGCCCCGAGCTGCACTGGGAGGTCTGCATGTACAGCCTGGAGCTGGTTGGGGACTGCTTGAAACAGGACAGCCCCCAGCCAGCTCCAGGCTGCATGTGAAGACTTCCCTGCACAGCCCAGGGCTGGCCATGGCCATCTGTCTTGGTCTGGGGCAGGTCCCAGCCAGCTCCAGGCTAGGAGGGGAACTCTCCCCGCGGGGAGCTCCCAGCTCTAGGTCCGTGATTGGGATTGCAGAACAGGGGCAGGGAGCAATCTCCCAGCCCCTGCTCCACAATCCCGAACGTGGAGCAGGGGCTGGAAGCACCCTGCTGCTGGGGCAGGGGCACTGTCCCCACCCAGGCTCCAGTGGTGGAACCTGCTCCTGTCCCCTGCTGCCTTGCTGACAAATTTGCTCCCCATCAGCCATCTACATTGTGCCTTACTACACAGCAATTACTCGGCAGTTAATTTGCTACTTGCATTTACAGATAGCAAGTTAACTGCTGCGTAGAGCAAATTACTGTGCAGTAAGGGTCTGCCTGTGTTGACGGTGATTTTTACTATGCAGTAATTAGCTGGAAAAAAATATTTTTTTCAGACGTAGGCTTGTGTTATAATACTTTCCCCAAAAGATTGGGCTTACCACAAGACTCAAAATGATCTGTTCCTTATGATCTTTAGTAGCCTGTACTCCTTGTCTACTCAAGGTTTTTGTGGCCTTTTAAAATTGCCTTTATTGTTTTCTCTTTAGATCTCATTTAACTATATTGCCATTATCAAAGAATGCTGTCCTAGATCCTTATAATCATATACTGAGTGTATTCTCATCTACATTTTATAGCTATTGGAAAAGGAAAATGCTACACAGATTATTTCTTTCATGTTAGACTGGAATATATCAAAGGACTGATCAGTGATGGCATCGTTCTTTGAAACTTATTTTGATTTCAGTTTTAGATACTTGGTGGATTTTAACCCTCATCTGTGTTTTCTTTGAGTTATCTGGTTTTATTTATTGGTGGGTAATTGCTCTCTTGCAAATGTCCCCTGTCAAACTCTGCTTTTAAATATTTATATTGAGATTAACATTTATCTCTGGTCTTTCCTTCATTATCTTTTCTCTGCAGTGAAATTTAGAGCCTTTGACTCTCACCTTTTGCTGGTTCCCATGAGACATAGCAGGAAGGGGTCCTTTGACTAGGACCATTTCAAGTGTGTTGTTCACTGCCTAATATTTTCAGAAAGGCCAGTAAAGAAGGCAAACAGTCTTGTGGCTTTCTGGCTGCATAATGGAAGGTAGACCAGAATATATATATATATATATATATATATATATATATATATATGGAGTTAGGTGAGAGCAGTTACAAATTGGCATTTGGGCTGCATGACCCTCTAAAGACTTAAGGGTTATTAAACTATATTCATAGTACTGCCAGGTTCCATGGGGTAATGTTTTTGTTTTTTTTTTTTAATGGCCACCTTGTGAAAGGCAAAACATACCTGGTTGTAGGGAATTACCCTGGGTCTTTTACCCTCGACAAACCCAAAGGAATCATTTGATACCCTCACTTGCAGCATGTATTTACACTAGGATATGGATCAATATGTGCATTTCCTTTAACCTTGTTTTTATTAGAATTGCTATTTGTTTATTTCTATTAAAATTGTACCTAGTTTGAGGCTCACTGCACATATACATACTATGGGTTTGTAGTCTGAGATATAACTTCTAAATTTTCTGTATGGTAAATCTAAAATGTGCATGCATACCACTGTAAAAGAATATTTGCAGCTATCCAACTGATTCTGCAACAACACATAACATAGATTTATCTGGATAAGGATTTTCTATTTACCTCTCACACAGTATCCAAACAGTACTAATTCTCCAGCAGGAGGATTTGGCCAAAAACAAATCCTTCCATGAAAATGTTTTGCATGATCTTGTTCTCAGTGGAGAAGTCTAAGCAATTGAGTTTATTGCTCGCATCATTTCATGATGTTTTTATAAATAACATTAAATTATGCACCAATTATATGTGATGTTTATTCTGTCAACCTCCATTTTCCAAAGCAAGGGCCCAAGAATTTCTAGATCAAGTCTACCTCTTTAAAAATTACTAGCTTTTTGCCAGGACAAGCCAGGACAGAAATTCCAGTATACATCACCTAGTTCTGCATTTCTTTTTTGTCAAATCTCAGCACCACAACCTAGTTTCTCACTGTCAGGCTGAAATCAGCCCAGGGATGAAGAGCAGCTGGTTAAAGTTAAATCCAGGGGAGACTGCAGTGATGCTGGAAGGCTGAGGGAAAAACTTCAAGGAATCAGCTTCCTCCATACCATTTTCCCACCTCTGAGAATCTCTGTCCTTGAACTCTTGAACCTTGGTGTCCTTTTGCATTCATCTGTGGTAGAGGAGATCTAACTAATCACAGTGCCAAAAATCACAGTGACACTTTGACTAACTAGCAACCAGAATATCGTACTCTATCCAGATAGATTCAGACCTGGCCACAATGATCTATGCATGTAAGATCTCCATGTTTGATTCCTTTAAATCATGTCTGGGATAGAAACATCCTCAAAAAGTCCCATCTGGTACAAAATGCAGAAGTCCATCAGCACATATTGCTGTAAATACAGGCATGTCACCCTGGTGCTCCTCAGTCTTCAGTTGTTTCCCATGTATTGTCAAATCTAATTTGAAGCCTCTGTCCTAATATGTGTATGCTTCCACCATGTCAGTGCTACATCCCAGGCTGCAGACCCCACATTCCAGAAAGCATGCTCCACCTACTCCCCCCAGATCCACAGGCATCAAACCCCCCAAACAAAGCATATTTGCCCCTTAAAGCACTCCTGACAGCACACCAAAAAGCACACACAAGAGCAGAACTAAGTTGGGTTTCAGGGCTGCTCTAAGTTGGTTACATTGCCTCATTTTGGGGATGTGACGCATGTGGTACAAGAACAAGTAGGTGGGACAGTGTGCTCCCTCACACAGCAAGGAGGCAGTACAGATGAGCCCTTTATGATTAGATTTATGTTGCCATTTATCCCACCAACCTGACTTCCCACAACTGTGGAACACAGGAGAAGCTACACTCAGGAGTATAGGAGACCAACTTCTCCATGGGCTGGACAGAAACTTTGGAACTAACTTCCTGGAGAGAAAGAAATGTCCCAAGGCTGGAGGAAGATGAGATGAAGCATAAAGAAAGAATGAAACTTGAATTTTGAATTGAAATTGAGCTGGGGTTTATCAGTACAGTGTTTCCATTCACAACATCCCCCACCTTCCAAGAAAAGACAGCTGCATTGCTGGAAACTACCAGATACAGAGATATTTTCACCCGTGATGTTTATATCTCAAGCTATATAAACAGCAAATAGCACTGCTTTATACTAAGCAAATGAAGGTGAATCATAATATCATTATTTATGATTAAACATGATTAAAGATTGCAATAGTTATGCAATAATACCTATGCAACACAAAGCCAACACAGTTCCTAGGTCAGGGCCAAATTTGATCTCATTTACACTGGTATAAACCAAGACCGGTATCAGTGTAATAACTGAAGTTACACCAGTGAAAAAGTGGTAAAAGTAATGTCAGCTCTACCCATCAGAGTCTGTAATAAGGTGCACAAGAGAAGATACAGTCAGCTCTGGTTAAATGTTATATTCAGGATGGAAAGAAGGAAGGTTGGAGATCGGAAACAGGCCATTTTATTGTGTAGCAAAAAACAGAACATTAGTGAAGACTGACATTTAAAAACTAGCCCTCAGTATTGTGAATGAACATTATAATATCAAGAAGCTAGTGATTACACTGAAAGTAAGTGGCCGGGTTCAAATAGAATGTATAAAGTGCATCCTGTTTAGTTCTTTTTCTCATTAAAGGAAATGTGATTGATTATATAACAATATTTTCTCAGTGCTGTCTAAACCCATTCTCTTTACAAGTTTGGCTTTTTGTCAGTTTAGGAAGAAGCAGCTAATATGAAAAACGAGTATGCCATATGCCAAGAAAATCTGTGGATACTAAAGCTAATGTAGTACCATTTTGGTAGCATCAGTTGAATTATTGCCAAAGAAATTAAAATATTTAGTGTGATAAACAGTCAGAATATACTAGCAGTGCTCAAGTGCTTTCTTTTATTTTGGAACACACAGAGTGTAAACATCATAATAGCTACAACCAGACAAAATGTTTGAGAGTAATATTTCAAAATTAAAAATGTCCATTTTTGAAAATGCTATTTGATTGGCCATTTATGAGGTTTATGAAAACTGGCAATCTTTTTTTTCCTCCCTTTCTTCCCCATTTTCTCCTTTCAATGACAAAAATGAAAAGAGGAGGGAAAGAAAAACAGGGAAAGA
>NW_005842179.1:647584-666583 GCF_000455745.1 Alligator sinensis
GATTTTAGCTAAAGGGTTTTATGCCTTTAAAAAAAAACAGTAATCAGAGCTTTCTGAACACTCGCTCACTCGCTTGCTTGCTTTCATCTCTTCTGTTTATGCACATAGAGCCCCTAAGTGCATGAGGAGCACAACTGAAATCTGTATAACAGGCTTCCTACTTTTTTTTACATCTCATTTTGAAAGGACAGGTCTACCAGAGGCTGGATAGAGTCAAGAAACAACCTTTCTTGATCTAATTAATCCGTCATCATGTATATGTCCTCCTTGGAAAAAAAAGTTAACATAGTTCTTCATGGCATACACAAATTGATTTGTGGCATTTACTGCAGAGTGAAGGCTGCTGCTTAATCATAGACTGAGTCGGTAGCAGCACACCTTTCATGAGAACTACCGCTACTGGCAATGTAACTGCTGTATCCAATAAATAAAATTCAGGCTGCCAGTTCAGATTGTTCTCTACATAACCTGTCTGAAGGAAAACTCCCTGGAAGGCCTAGAAAATGTCATGCAGAGTATTCCAAAATGGATCCTGTAATTTATGTTTTTTTGTAATCTGAGGAAATCATGGCAGCATTTGCAAGAACGGCCAGTATCTCTGTGAAAGCACTGTGTCTAAGGAGACACAATTCTATGGAACAAAACTTCTGTGGATTTAATATGAGATGATAATGCAGAGAATGGCTATACTGTGTCCTTCACTAAGCAAGGGGATCCTCACATGTGGAGAGATTTTTTTTTTTGGTAGAATGAAAAGGAGAAGGGAAGAGACTTCCAATTCTTTTAATAAAACAGGATGCGTGTCAGTTTGTTTTCCATGGTTTTATTGCCTTCATTGCCAAGACTTAAAATGCAGAGGGCAAATTCTGGCTCTTAATTGAGGACCTGATCCAAAGCCCATTGAACTCAGTGCAAGGTGGATTTCAGATAAGACCCAGGGAAACTACATCCAAACTTGTGTTTTATACCAGGGTTTGTCAACCAGGGGTACAAGTACTCTTGTGGGTATTTGTGAAAGCCCTAGGGGATATGCGCGGGTGGGTGGCGATGGAGCACCACCACCTACTACCCTGCACCACTGCCTCCCAGGAGCAGGGGAGGGGGAGGGCAGCAGCACCCCTCTGCGGGGCACAGAGGCACCACCCAGCTGGCCAGATGCTGTGGGGGAGCTCACACATGGCAGCTGCCAGCACCACCAACCACCCCACGCTGTCACTGCTCTGTGTGTGCCCACTACCACCTCCTGCCCTGCTCCACATCTTGCCGCACACCACCCCTTCACTCCGCATCCGGCTGCTGGGGGTACGCTTATTAAAAAAGGTTGAAAACCCCTGTTTTATACCAAGATATTAAAAGAGGACAACTGTGAGCAAATGCAATCTGTAGACAACTGCTTTCCAGGCCTGATCAAAATTGCATTGAATTCAATAGGACTCTCTCCATTGTGTTTGGATTAGATCCTCGGAGAACTTCATGTTGTTTTTACTGGGATTTTACAAGGCTTCTTATACTTACATTAACTTGGGCAGGAAGCTATGCTTACAGAGGTACAATCCCAAATTTATACCAAAATATTTGGCATCTGTTTCATATACAATTATCTAAGAGTACAGAGCTTTTGTACCCAGAACCCAGCCTACAGACTAATCTGTTTCAAGGTTCTTCTCTCTCTCTCTCTCTCCCTCTCTCTCTCCTGTTTATGGTAGCATCACTTTAGTGGCACTGTTGAAATAACACAATCCATTTGAATTAAAAGCAAGCATCAAGTGAAGTGTGACTAGCTTTCAATGCAGACTTTTTTTCTTTGCTGCTGTTTACAGGTGAAATAGGAACAAGAGCTGTTGGCACTGCAGCCAGCTTAATTGGCTGAAGGCAACTAGTGAGGAAGGGAAATAGAAACATGGCATTAGTTGGTTTGTTGATCCTCTGCTTTGTGATTAGCTTCGATATGTCCCACTCTTGCCAGAATGCTGACGACTTTGTGGGTGCTAGTTCTCCTGGGGACATTGTTATTGGAGCTTTATTTGCAGTTCATAGGAAAATGCTACATCCAGATGAATACTCCGTAAGACCAGTGTTTCAGAATTGTGTTGGGTGAGTAATTTTGCAAACACCACAGATGAAATACCAGAATGATTTTGCTAATATCAGTCAGGTAAATTTCAGACTAGAAGACTCAAACACTTCTCAGTAAATTGCATCTCTGAATAAACTACTTCTTATAAAGAGGTGAGTCCAAAGCACCACTCTGTGGAATGAGGTGAATAATTGCATAGAGTATGGCAAAGACAAGTTCACCAGAAGGTATTATGGGCCAGGTGCATTTGAGGGATGACTCTCTTTTTGTTCACCTGTCCTTATGTGCAGATTTAACCAAGTAGTGTTGGAGCTTGAGGGTGAGCAGCCTTTGTATTTCAGTTATTGGTTTTATTTTGATTAGTTATTTGCCTAAAGTACTCTGCTCTGCTATCATGTATTATTTGGAATGAAGTAGCGGTTAAAAATAAAATGGACATAGACACATTCATGGAAATGTGTCCTTTCATCTTAAACCTGAGGCAAACCATCCAATATCACTGTGAGTTTGGGGCTTGAAAAACCTCAAATTCTGAATAGAAAAATCAGTTGAAACTTTTAGGTGTTAACTGGTTTGACTTCAGAATCATAATACAAAATTGAATGTTTTAGCATTGGTGTAAATTTAATAAACTGTTGCAGCTCTAGGTTGAAACTAAATTCATGTTTACTCAAAAAACCTTGAAAGTTTTAGAGAATCCAGCCTGAGGTCAAAGTTGGTATATTTTAATTGTGGATATGTTGCATTACTCTAGAGTTTGATCCAAAACCTACTGAAACCAATGAGAATCTTTTTATTAACTCTAGTGGGCTTTGGATTAGGCTTTTAAAACCCCTAACTGAACACTGGAGATCAGAACCTCTGAAATAGTGTCTTTTCTATAGTCCTTTCTTTTTCCTAATTCAAGCTTATGTTGGAAGAGTATTCTTCAGATAGAAAAATTATGATCATTTTGCCAGCTCCTCAGCTGGAGTATACTGGTGTAGTTCCAATGAATTCAATAGAGCTCTGCAGATTTGCCTGAGCTAAGCAACTGGTTAATTACTGCCTGCTGCTTGACAGCTGAGAATCTGGTTGTGTTCTGGTTTTGTATTTAATATATTTTTTTATTTAAATTGTATTAAGGGCATTGCGTTTTTTTCGTTACACCTTGCATTTGGATGTGAATCAAAAATACACAGTGAATAAGCTTCCCCCCTGCCCCCAGAAAATCACACACATAATGACATTTCATTTTAGTAATTTTACATTTCATTTTAGTAATTATCAAATACCAAGATATGAACTCCAAACAGTTCTTCCCTTTAATTTCTAAAGATATTAATTTTAAAATTGTGTTTTTTGTGTCAGTTTTGAAATTCAGGTGTTTCTTCAGACCCTGGCAATGATACATGCTATTGAAATGATCAACAATTCAACACTATTATCTGGAATTACACTGGGCTATGAAATCTATGACACTTGTGCAGAAGTTACAAAAGCCATGGGAGCAGCTGTGAGGTTCCTGTCTAAATTCAACACGTCCAAGGATGAGGTTGAATTCAAGTGCAACTATTCTGACTATATACCACGTGTTAAAGCCATCATTGGAGCCAGCTACTCTGAAGTAACAATGTCAGTTTCAAGGCTATTGAATTTGCAACTAATCCCACAGGTAGAAGGAATATTCTTATTTTGAATGCAGGATCAAATTAGCATTGGTATACATAGGAACAGCTCCAACCAAAATAAATGGGAGTTGCGCATGTGCATGCCAGAGTTGGATTTGGCTCAAAGGCTTTCTGGGGTCTTCAGGAATCAATGGGGAAGATGCTAACCTGACAATATCATATGAATTATAGGATAGAAAGCTGCAGGACAGTGGGGCATGATGGTTGTTGAAAACCATGGAACTAGTGAGCAAAGGGAAAGTGATCTAAAGTCTGTTGTTTCCAGAGACATCAAGCTTGGCCTGAGGTGATTTTGCTAATGTCTTGTCATCTGTTGCAAGAAAGATAAAGTTCTAATTTGAACAGATTCAGGGTTTGGTCAAACTGTGCACAGGGTGTTCAGGAAGGTTGGTATAAACCACCTTTCTACTCCTGCAGTCTTTGGAGGAGCCAAAGACTACTGGAATATATAGCTCCCCAGGTTCACTGCATCCCTTCCCTAAACATCCTTTTCCATCCTCAGCACACTCCCTACATACAGGGAGTGGAACTGGTGAGACTACTTAGATGCTGAAATCTAGGCATGCATATAAGTACCTGCCTTTGGTACTTTTGCTCCGTCAGACTAAAAGGATGGAGTTAAGGCCAGGATCTAGTCCTGACCATGTTAAAGGAAATTCCTTCACACTTAAACTTGCTGCATCTGCTGCTGAAAGTAGAGCATACAGCATCTAGGCTAGAAGGTAGGGTCACAGTAAAGAGATAGAAAAAGACATAGTAGTATCATGGAGTCCAGCCAACCACTGTAGCAAGAAATGGTCATTCTGCACGCCCAACAGATGTAGCAAATATTAAACTTAACACTCCATCTGATCTTATTCAAAAGCTATCTTGCAGTGAACCAAGTCTTGCATTGTCACAGGCAGTGTGAGAATTAAGGGGAGGTTCGGGGGCTGATCCCCCTCCCCCCCCCCATAAGAGATGAAAGCCCCCCCTGTAAGATTTGAAAATCAACCTGGGGAGAGGGTCTCCGATTGGTTTGCTCCTTCACTTTGGTGATTTCATTATCAATGAACCATAAGACCCAGGAGTTCAGCACACTTCACTTCTGGTAGGAGGTAGGAGATACTGTCTCTACAAACCATTCTTTCTTGTCAGCTTTAATAAGCAGAAATGAAGACTATTCTTAGTCCTGGCCTGGCCTGGTGGCTAGAACATGTTGCTGGGAAGTGGGAGACGCTCTGCATGAGGAGAGCCAAGCGCTCTCATCTCCCACTGCCTGGGCCAGTGTCCCCACTTTTAGGTAATTAGACTAAAAGGTAAGTGAGTTGCTGCTCTTCCTTTCTATCACACAGTCGCTAATCATGTGCTTAATATATGAGGGGTTGCACAGGGTAACAAGCTTTCCCTGGTAGAATAAAATCATCTGCTGTACTGGTGTGGACCTTTTCTGAGCATGCTTGGAAAGGTAAGGTGAGGTACAGGATATCAGAGAGAGAAGAGGAGGAAGCACGTTCTAAAAACCAGGTAAATGCCCCCAAATGCCACTTACGCAGCCAAAGTTAGGCACCTAGTTGCCCGTACACATTCCAGGAGGCTGCTCCGACCTGTGCTTACAGCGCCTTGAAGCAGAATTGATTAATTGAGTCTGCTGGAGCATGGTAATTAGCATACTCCAGCCAGCCTTTGCATCTCATGTATCAGCATCTCTGCACTTCAAAATGGTGGTGGGGGCACTTTAACTAAAGCTCGTTTGACAAGTTTTAAATAAAGCACCCCTGCCGCCATTTTGAAGTGCAAGAATGCTAATACACAAGATGCTCTGGCCCTTTAATTAAAGTGCCCCACCCCCAGAGCACATGTATAAACATCCCTAAGTATTACTTACCTGCCTGAAAGGGAGCTGGATTTGGGCCTAAGCATCTGGCATACTTGGGAGCAGTAAGGGGTAGGGAGAAGGCACAGCAGGGCCATGGAATGGCAGAGCTGCAATACAATGTTTTGGTTGACCCTGGGCTACTCAAAAAGTCTCCAAGAGTAGCCTGTAGCTAGCCCTTATATGGTCAGAGGCAGAAAGATGGCTTAGAGCTACCTCTATCTTCATCTGTAACAAGTTCACACTTGGAACACCAATTGGGGCAACCCTAAGCACATTAAAAGAAAGCAGTTGTACTGGCTTTGGATCTCTTAGCATCTACTCAGAATTTCTGTAACTATTTACTCTGTCCCTTTCTAGGTGAGTCAGGCATCCTCTGCTGAAATCCTCAGTGACAAAATCCGATTTCCTTCCTTTCTACGTACTGTGCCTAGTGATTTATATCAGACAAGAGCAATGGCCCGCTTGATCCATATGTCTGGGTGGAATTGGATTGGAATCATAGCCACTGATGATGATTATGGGCGCTTTGCTCTGGAGAGCTTTGGGATACAGGCCATGGCGAACAACGTCTGTATTGCTTATAAAGAGATGTTACCAGCCTTTCTCTCTGATAGCACCATTAATGCCAAAGTTAATCAAGCATTTGAGAAGATTATCGAGGAAACCAGGGTAAACGTAATTGTTGTTTTTATGAGACAATTCCATGTGATGAGACTATTTCAAAAAGCCATTGAGAGGAACATAAATAAAGTCTGGATTGCAAGCGATAACTGGTCAGCTGCTGTCAAGGTTAGCATGATTCCCTACATCAAGCGCCTTGGAACAGTGGTGGGATTTGCATTCAAAAGTGGAAACATATCTACATTCCATGACTTCTTGAAAACTCTGCATGCAAAGCCCATGGAAAATAACAAGTTTCTAAATGAATACATGCTACTTTTGTCCGCCTGTGCCCATGTAAAGGACCAGGAATTGAATAACTGCATTTCAAATTGCACCCAGGAGAGTTTAATGTACAAGGCTGGAGAAAACAATCAAACCTTGAAAGATGATTTTCTGATTGCCAACATTGAGCCTGGATTTATCCACAGTACTATGCTGGCAGTCCAAACTATTGCATATGCCATTCGGGAGCAGTGCCAAGACAGGAATTGCAAAAATCCCTTTGCTTTTGCTCCCTGGGAGGTACGGGTAAATTCTTCTTTGCTGCTTCTTCTATGTGCATTCTTCATTCCCTTGTATTTCTTCCTTGCTTCTTACCCGAGTTGACCAGCCAAACACTTGTGTCTTCTCTCACTGCGTAGTCTAGTCTACTTCCTGTTAAGTCCCTTCTTCTTCATTGCCTATAGATCCATCATCTTGGATACAAAGAATTATCTAACTCAAGTGTGGCTAACAGGTGCTACACTTGCCACAAGTGGCACAGACAGCCTCTTTGTGTGTCACATGGCAGATCAGGGAGAGGGCAGGCAGCACAGCAGCAAACAGAGCAGAAAGCAGAACAGCAAATCAGGCAGGGAGCAGAATAGCAGATTGGGCAGGGAGTGCAGGAAGCAGATAGCAAAGCAGCAGATCAGGTAGGGGAAGGGGATCAAAGTGTCAATCAAGGAACTTTTGATTGAAAGTTAAAATGATTTATTTTGTGTGTGTTTGTGTTAACCCTGATTTCTCCTGCTGTTTCCTCCACAAAACCATCCTCAAAATATAGATTCTAGGCAGAGTGAGCTATGAGAAAACCAGACACTATTTCTTAAGGGTGGGTAAAGTACATTGCCTAAAATCTATCTGTTTTCAGAATCATTTTGGTGAGGAAACAGAAGGAGAAATCAAACCAATAAATCTGACCTGACCTTTTTACCCAAGTACTTTGTCAGGACTATTCACTTTTACACACTTTTACTAAGAGAGTTAAGCAAAGTTCATTCGAAAGGCAAACAAACACTGATGGCCCCTGACCTGATGTGATTGCTTCTTCCAGAGCAGAACAGGTCAAACCAAGATAGGATGTAAAGAAAACAACAAATATCAATCTCCTACATAAATGGCCAAATTCAGGCATGGGGAAAGTAGATATTATAAACTCCAGTGAATTTGAACTCTCATTATGTCTCAGTTTAACTCAAAACCTACTGGAGTAGCTAAAGACCCAGAACATGAGGAGAAAGAGAGGTGACTTAACCCTTTGAACTGGTTTGAAAGTGTATCCCCCAAGAATTTATACTTTAACTATACCAAAGAATATATAGATAAAATTTAGGCTGAAACTGAATCCTGGACACAGAACCATGTACTGAGGAATGAGGACATCAGGGAAGTTTCAACTCTTGCAATAATTATTATAACTAATAATAACAAATTAGACACTTTGAGCTGAAGTTCTCATAACCAATAATGTAACTGGGGAGGAGGGGGAGAGATAACCAGGGGAGCTGCCCCAGGCACTGCCTTTGTAGTGGGGCACAAAAATAGCCACTGCCGTGGCGGACTGCACTGCTGCCATTGGCACCATGGCAGCTGGCACTGCCCTGTACATTGCGGCTGCCCTGCTATGCTTCAACTAAAAATGTATTGTAAAACTCTCTTATTGTGTCCCCTTTTGAAACCAATGATACACCTGAAGTACAAAAAGGTCACATGATGTGCCCAGGGACATGCACAGTGGTTATAATCTCCTGTTCCCTCTTATACCATGACTAATGTAGTAGACTATGTCCAACTGGAATGTAAATGTACAAATTAGAACCCCATTTAGACACTCTTGTAAAATGGAGGAAAATGAGGTGTGGATGACTGCATCAATAAAATAAATGATGTTTGTTCTCATGGCTCAGTTTCATATAGCCATGGCATTTGTGGATGGCATTATGCTATAATGATGTAATAGTCTATTGCAAAACCATGGCTTCCAAACCAGGACTCCAAAGAGATAGGGCTTTTCAATAGACTTCAACTGAACCATCCATCCAGACCTCATTCTGTTGACATTAATTTAACCTTTCACACCTAAAGTTTTTACTCATGCCAGGTAAAGTAGGTAAATTTCTGTCTAAACTAAGAAGCATGGAATCAGTGACTGTAATATTACTTACAGGTCCTGTCCTCTGGGACAATGATGAATGAATGATGTGTGCCTTAACAAACCTTTAATTTGAGGGTGGAAACAGACTTTACCTTTGTGCTGCCAGAAATTTTTTTATGGCAGAACAAAAGCCAAGCAAACAGATGGCCATGCCCGCTGTCGTGCCACAAATGCCCATAGTTTGTGGCAGCAACACAGGTGGTAATAGTTTCTGCTGCTTTATTGCAGCAGATGTTTGCTTGCTTTATGCATAAGCTTAGGCAGCCCAGAGATGCTTGCACTCTCCAGGTGCCCCAGGCAGGCACCCCCGTGGCTTGAAGCCCCAGATCCTATGTGCCCTGAGAATTCCCATACAGGATTGGGGCCTTTAATCCCCTAGAGACCCTGCTCAGCTTTCTCCTGTTACAGAGGCACACCCTGGGAAATCTCTTTGTAAGCAGAGAATCCCTGCTTTCTCTGCTTACAGTAACACACTGCAAAGATTCCCTGGGGCACAGCTCTGTAGGTGGAGAAACTGGGTTTCTAAGTTTAGAGATGTGCCCTAGGGAATCTCGAAAGAGCATCTCTAAGCTGGGTTTCCTCACTTAGAGATGCACTCTGGGGAATCTCTGAGCTGTGTCTCTAAGTGGGAAAATTTGGGGTTCCCTGCTTACAGAGACCTGCTCTAGAGATTGCCAGGGGCACATCTCTGCAAACAGGAAACCTTGGCTTCCCGGTCTTCCAGAGACACACTCTGGGGAATCTCTGAGGTGAGTCTCCGTAAGCAAGGAACGTGTTGTTCATTGTCCTACAGGATCAGGCCCCTATCTGGTGCACAACAATGGGCAAAGTGTATTTTGCTCATTGAAGTGAACACATCCTGCCACAGCTGATCCACTTCATTAGACAATACCGCTTTATAGCCTGACTTTCTGTGATGAGAAAGGGTTAACATTTTATCCTGAGAGAATCAGACCAGTGTTATACTATAAAACCAATTCATTGTCTTAATGCAGCACTTCTGTTCTGATACTCCTTCTAGCATAGAAAATACAACATTGTCAGCTGCTGTCAGGCAATTCAGCTTCCATAATATGAATTAAAAAGAATCACATAGGGCTGGGATGTCAATCTTAACTGGCCCTCCAGGCCAGATACAGGCTACTGGGCTCCTTACAGGCCAGATCTGGACCTACTAGTGGTGGTGAGGCAAGTGGCAGTAGCACAGGGGCTAAGGTAGCCATCACTGCCCCCACCCCGCTACATGTGTTTCCAACAGGCCTTTGTACCCAGGAATTGGCCACAGGCACCATCCCTACTCACCCTGCCTCTGAATTCCTGGCCTTCCCAGGAGCCCCACAGCCCAGATGAAATGGCTCTGCAGGCTGGATCCAGCCCAGGGACTGTATCTTTGGCACCCCTGACATGTTTTATCATAGAAACATGGATTTGAAGCTCTGGCAGCTCTACAGACTTGCAATTCTGGTAGTTTCACAAATCTAGAAGCAAAGAACTTTGTCCAAGAAAAACTTTTTTCAATTTAACAAATATTCTGTGTGAAATGTTACCTACTAAGTCTTCTAATGTTCAAACCACAGGACCAGATAAGAGATGCAGGCTGTACTGAAGGTGCTGATTGCTATATAATGCTCAAATCAGAAGAAGCCCACTATTCAAAAAGCATTTCTAATTTTGGGTATCCGGCCTGAGACAGCCAGAGTCTAATATTCAGTGTTGTTGAATATTGAATTCTCTAAGGCTCGGCCCCTCTAGAAAAAGACCAAGTGTCTTTAAACCTAAGCATCTAGAAAACTGAGGTACCCAAATGTATAGGCTACTTTTGAAGTGTTAGGACTCAAGTTCTTTGTAACTTAGGCCCCAACTCTCCTTTCATGTACACCAGTGAAATTTAGAAGTAATTGCCCTAAACTGCATGCTTAGACCAGGGATTTACTATTATATTTGTGCACGTGACAAAATAAATTGACCTAATCAATGTGTTTTCAAAAGAATGGTTCCTTGATTTTGTTCATACAGAATGTGGAAAAGCACAAATATTTTAATGACTAGCAAGAATATTAACTTCAAATATCCTTCCCAGCTCTAGGCATTAGGTGACTCATCCTAAGAAGAACAGTTTCAAAGGCTAAGGCTCATACAGACTTGAACATGATCAGAGCTTTGGGTAAGATTAGGTCTGGATCCAATTTGAATCCAAACTTAGTCCATCTCTAGGTTGAATGTAGCTGTACAACAGCAGCTGGCATCAGGGCAGATTTCCTACAAAAGGAATAATTCTGAAGGCCTCTTTATCCCTTGTCAGCAGGTAAAACTACATTTTAAGGACCATAAATCAATATATTTTAAGGCTATAGAGGCTGCTTTCACTATCTAGTCTCATCTGCTGCATCATGTCATTTTATAGGAAGAGGCCAGACTAGAAAATTGTAATGGTCCCTTCTGACTTTAAAATCCCTATACACCTAAAAAAAGTAGTGTTTTTATCTACATGTGGCCATATAAAAAGATCATTTGTTCCAAGCTGAAATGGTATTGATGTGTGCCATGTTTATTATTTTTACTGCTATAGCTTCTTGAAAAACTGAAGAAAGTCAAAATAACTGACCGTGAAAAAGAAGTTCATTTTGATGCCAAAGGAGACATGAACACTGGGTATGATGTGCTCCTCTGGAAGGAAATCAATGGGCAGATGGAGATCACCAATATGGCTGAATATGACCTGCAGAAAGATGATTTTATCTTCCCAGATGAAGAGAAAAAAACTGAATTTTTGAATTTAAAGGTATTTGGCACACATGCTCTTAGTTTGTCAAACAGTGGTGTGTAGAGTTGCATATCCTCCTCTGGCAGTATCTCGCACTTCTAGTGTGTATTAACTATTAATCATTTATGGGCTTACTATTACTAACAAAGATTCCTCCTAACTCTTAGTGCTCAACTGTCCCATTACTTTCATTAAAATTCTGCCACCCTCATATACGCTAAGTAGGATTTGAATGTGAGAGTAAACTCACAGTTTTCAATTGAAATATATCTCAAATTCCTCCATAAGATGTTTCCCTATCAGTTTACCCATTATGTCTGTCATAAGGATTATTCATAAGAACTTTAAAGTATCGTTCTAATAGAACAAGTCACTATATAGGAACATAATTTTTGTAGCACATCCTTTTTTCTTTTTCAGTATTAGGGGTCTTATATGATCAAGTTGGTCTTGTTGTATGATCAAGTTGACCCTGCAGGGTCAGCACAGCTAAAAGCAAGTGAGTTAGATTGCTTTACATTTGCTGTATTACCCTACTGCCACCAGTAGCACTGTATAGCAGTTTCAACCATTTCCATTTGTCCATTCTCATTTCTTTCAGTGCCATTACAGGTTATAACTTGATTGTGCAACTGTGATTGAACACCTATTCTGTCCTACAAAATTGTTATTACTGATAAGGCATGCAATTTGTCTTGGGAGAGTCGCTGCTCTTCCAGGAGAAACCACAAGTGTATACATGTTCATGCTTTTTCTCCCAGAGCGAAAATGGCTGCTCCAGGAGGAAAATAACCTAGGAACAACCTGAGTTAAATCGCTCCCAGGAGAGTGAATGTCTGTACATGCTTTGGCTTCTCTCAGGAGAGAATATAATCCTCCAGCATCCCTCTTCCCCCATGCCTACAAAGACTGTGTGTCTCTTGCTGGACTTTGCTGCTCCAGCAAAGAGCAGAACGGGCCCCTTCACAATCCCCACATTGTGCTTCAGGGAAACACAGGCTGACCATGGGTAGTCTGGGTCAGGCAATCAGGACTGACCTATGCACTGCTAACATCTGTTGCCAGACAGACTAAGGGAACCTGCAAAGCATGCTAAGATATATGCACAGGGTCCCCCCTGTCTACACAGTGTCAGCACTGTGGGATCTCCATTTTCTAGGGCAGCAGTTTTCAAACTGTGCACAGTCCCCTGGGGGGGGGCGGTGTGGAGGAACATGGGGAGGCTGGGCACAGTGCAAGGGGGCACGGGCAAGAAGTTTGCAAGAAAGTGGTGCCACTGCAGCCTCATGAGGGAATGTGGGGTCTGTGAGCCCCAGTCAGGCTCCTCCAGCAGGCTGCTACACCTCTGGGAGCCCGATGTGGCAGGTGCACAGCCTAGAGCTGCAGTGAGGCCATTGCAGGAAGCACGGAAGTGGCAGCAGGTGGAGCCCACCCCACTGAGCCAAGCTGAGCCCCAGTGGCTGCTAGGATGAGAGGTGCTCTGTGCCTGACTGCACTGCTTTGAGGGGTGGGGTCAAGCATGAATGTAAACATAACTCAAAGTGGGGGCTCAGCTCAAAAAGTTTGAAAACTGCTGCTCTAGGGTCTCAGTACTCAAATATCTGTACACACGGCTCTGGGTAAATTTTTCTACCAGGAGAACAAAACTGGGAGAATTCTCCAGGATTATTGGAATGTATGTACCTAGCCAATGATAAAAGCAGGGAAAGACAGAAGCCTGCATGAGATTAAGGATCAAATGTTTAAAATCAGCAAAATCCTGAATCCAATATGGATTTAGGCACCTAAAATGTATGCAGTTCTCCACTCAGCAGGTTAGACTTTCATGCAAGGCTGGATGTAGTGGTTCTACCACCTGGGAAGCAGAGTCTGCATCCCTGAGGGCCAGCATCTCTGCCTTTTCTTATATTATTTTATTTTAAAACATGGCCAGAGAAAAGCAGTTGTGCTTTTCTGAAGTAGTTTAAGGTTAAAGCATTCACAAAGGAAGTGGGAGATCCAGGTATAACATTGTCCTCAGAATGTTTCCATATTCCTCATTAAGCTGTCATTCAATAAAATACAGATGCAGTCCTTGGAACAGAGACAAACTTTGCCCTTTTCCAGATAAGTGCCCTAAATACCAAGTTACAGAGAGTGGTGTCCTTTTGCATCATCTGTCCTGATCTCTCTTTGTGACCAACAAGTTGGTTTCTACATAAGTTTAACCAGATGGCTGAGGAACACTCCTCGCGTCCTACATAACCTACATCCTGGTACTTAAGGCATTCCTTTGGGGAGGTGGGAGATTTGGAGCTGAATGTCTCAAGCTGTTAAGAGAATTGAATTTGAGTCTACCATGTTGTATCACCACTGGAATAATATATAAAATAGAACACAGCCCCCACATTTTGTGTGGAGCCCAGTCCTGTAGTTGTATGCTGTGGTCTGGGAATGCCTGCCAAATCAAACCCTTGGATGGTGGAAGTTCTAGGTGTAACTTTAGGTACTTGGGCAACTTTTAAGTCATAAAGATGCCTACGTACTTTAAATGCCTCTAGGAACAGGATTTGGTTGAACAAGAGTTTTCATAATTGCAATATGGGTGTAGATGCCTGAATTCCTTCTAAAATTCCATTGAAAGCATGGAAGTGTTAGAAACCTAAGTCCATTTTAAAAAAGACACAGAGGCCAGATCCAGACGTGCAGGCACATGTGGTTTGTGGCACCACAAACCTTTTTATGGCACTACAAACCACATTAAAATGTGCCCTGCACTGCAAATTTGCAGCATGGGGTCAAAATTTACTATCAGGAAATCCCAGGAGCAAAAAACCAAAATGCTGCAAAAAAAGCAGTGCAGCACATACCACAGGAGTGTGCACTAGCAGACACAGTGCTGGCCAGAGGGTCTCCCCTCTTCTACTTCCACCCTGGCTCCCCCAGCATGTTGGGAGCTGGAAGGAGTGGGGAAATGGCAGTTTCTCCAAAGCAAGACACTTTACCCTGCACCAAAGTACACATGCAGGGGTGTGTGCAGCTTTGTGCTGCTAATTTTTGCCACTGCAAGAGCAAACCCCTGCATGTGGGGATACACCCAAAGTCAGTATTTAGGCACCTAATTTCTACTGATGTGAGCTACCTGCCTAGGAATCTGCATAAAAATCAATGGGACTTGAAATCTTTTCAAAATCTGCCCACTGTTTTACTGGTAATGCACTGAAATCCAATTAGCATGGAATCCCACCCTGGAATGTTATAGAGTTCTTTGCAGGATCTTTGACACATCTTTTAAGTTCAAAAGCTTGATCCAAATGCAGAATGAGATGAGCACTGTTTATTCTAAATGGAAAGTGTTCTTAGGAATTAATTGTGCTTGGGCCGCTTTTTTGTTTGTTTTCTCCACAACATTGCAGAAATTTTGGTCAAAATGTTCCCAGGAATGCAGGCCAGGGCAAATGAAGAAGGTTACAGCAAGTCCACACACATGCTGCTATGAGTGTGTGTATTGCCCAGAGAACCATTACAGCAATCAGACAGGTAAATAACCGCGAGTCAAATAAAGAGACCCATACAGTTGTTTTAAGTATATACAGCTATATGCCTTGGTAACTGGAAAATAACTTTGTAATAAGCAAAATATATTTGTATATGTTTACATGATTTTAAAAAAGCAATTGCATGTTCCAAAGATAAAGCAGCTAGATGCCCCAGTTGACCAAGGTTGATACATGGGTTCAGGAGGAAAGGTATGAGCTAGAGTAAGGTGGAGGATGTTCTGGAAGATTGTGGCGTAGACTCTTGCTCCCACTGAAGCATGAATTTCCTAACTGCACTGCTCTCTATCTGCTTTACCAAATGAATAGTAATTGCAAGATGCAGTGTCTCAGCTTCAAAACATGCTGGAGAAAGTACTGAATAATGTTTGACCTGTAGCCTGGTGGTTAGAATACTGTGCTGAGAAGTCAGTGAACTACAGATTCAAATACCTTCTGGGTGAGGAGTAGACCTAGAACCTGGGCAAGGGCCCTAACCACTCAGCTAATGGGGCTGCAATGTAAGAGTAGTCTTCTTTGCCCCCCTCTCCCTTATTTCTTCTGGGACTTACCCTTAGGTATATACATAGCTGAAGTGGGGTTTGAAAGAGGATGGAGCTAGATTGTTTTCAGTGTTGGCAGATGCCAGAACAAGGAGCAACCATTGCAAGTTGCAGCACGAGAAGTTTAGGCTAGATATTAGGAAGAATTTTCTCACTAGGAGGGTAGTAAAACACTGGAACAGGTTACCCAGAGTGGTGGTGGAAGCTCCATCCTTGGAGGTTTTCAAAACCCAGCTAGACAAAGCTTTGGCTGGGATTATCTAGTTGGGGATGGCCCCTCTTTGAACAGGGGGTTGGACTAGATGATCTCCTGAGGTCCCTTCCAACCCTAATTTTCTATGATTCTATAATATTTGCCTGTCTCGTGCATAGCCCACTATGCATGCTCTATAGTTGTGTAGATGCTTATATGTCCACATTGCACAGGTATCAAAATCCCAAACTATGTTTACCTGCCAAATATGCAACTTCTGTTCCTGAAAAATTGCCATTTACTTGCATAAAGCAAAATAGAATTCTGTCTTACATTTCTCCTGCTTGAGAGCTCTGAACAAATGTTCTGTCTCCAATAATCTGTTTAGACATTGGGGGTCTTTTAAAGTGATTTCCATTTTTCCATTTTTAGATATGGATCACTGCTATCTATGCAACAACAAAACTCACTGGTCCCCTGTGAACAGTACTAGATGCCACAAAAAGACAGTACAGTACCTCAACTGGAATGACTGGTTTGCTGTTTTGCTACTGATCCTCTCTGGACTTGGGGTTGTTTTGATTGTTATAATTAGTGCAATATTTACTAGATACCTAGACACCCCAGTAGTAAAGGCATCAGGTGGTTTAGCAATCTGCTATGTTATACTCCTCTGCCACTTCTTCATTTTTTTTAGCACTGGCTTTTTCATTGGTGAACCAAGGGAATTCAAATGTAAAACAAGGCAAGCTCTCTTTGGCATAAGTTTTGTCCTCTGCATCTCTTGCATTTTAATGAAGTCACTTAAAATTTTACTGGCCTTCAGCTTTGATCCCAAGATTCAGAATTTCCTGAAGTCTCTCTACAAGCCTATTCCCATAGCAGTGACCTGCACTGGAATTCAAGTTATCATTTGCACTTTCTGGGTAATATTTAGAAGCCCTTTTGTTGAACAAAATTTTTCCATTCGTGAAGTTATTATACTGGAATGTAATGAGGGTTCTATTGTGGCTTTAGGAATCATGTTAGGTTATATAGCTACTCTGGCTTTTATTTGCTTCATATTTGCTTTTAAAGGTAGGAAACTACCAGAGAATTACAATGAAGCTAAATTCATAACCTTTGGCATGCTCATTTATTTCATAGCATGGATTATATTTATCCCTGTCTACACGACTACGTTTGGCAAATACCTGCCTGCTGTTGAGATCATTGTCATTTTAATATCAAACTATGGAATCCTCTGCTGCACCTTCCTTCCCAAATGTTATATCATACTGTATAAGCAAGAGGCAAATACCAAATCTGCTTTTCTCAAAACGATTTACAGCTATTCTTCCAAGAGTGCAGGCAGCCTTACTGTTAGCCAGATTTCTTTGGAGACCAAGTGTCCAGTCCCACAGTTTCCAATCACAAACTCTTGTTGTAAATCAGAAAAAATCTCTGTGAATGGCAACTACCATTTTCAGATGCCTGGGCAGAAATTAATAAGAGGGAAATTATCTCCAAAAAATGTAGCTGGGATAATGCCCAGGAAGAGGTTGTCTAGCATTTGACTATGGAAAACTGGCCAGATAGGGAATGAACCCTTTTAGTGAAACAGGCTCTTGGTCTCCTCTCCTTCTAGTCTCCCTAAGGACCCTCTCCAGCCTCCATAAGGTGTAGTGTTCTAGTATGCAGGAAAAAAACTGCAGGTGGACATCACTAGTTTAGGAGTTGCCTTCCTGACATGCAAAAGGAAAACATGCCCTTTATTTTACAGAAATAGGAGAGTGAAAGTGCTCAAATAATATGGGACTGGAAGGGACTTTTGGGGGCATGGAGTCTAGTCCCTGCCATGGCTGGCAACCACATCATATCATCCCTCCAAAAATGTATGCCGCTGCACTCCATGGTAAAATAGTGACTGTTTTTTTCATCCCAACTTATCACTACTTTTGTGAGTAGAACCCTTCTGATTCTCAGTCTGATTTTCACCTGAGCCAACACTGCCCTTTAGCTTAAATACCTCTTCTTCCTTCCCCTGAACTCTTTATAGAGAGTAATCATACTTCCTCTCAGCCTCAATTTTGCCAAGCTAACCACACTAAACTCTTTTAGTTTCCTCTAATAAGGCAGTCTCTTATTCCCTGCTAGCCCTTCTCTGCACCTGTATAGATTAGACTGAATCATTTTTAAATGTGGATGCCCAGAATTACAAACAGTATTCCACATGTGGTCTCATTAGGGTCTTGAACAACGGCCTTAAATTTCCCTATACTTACCATGGAAATGAATAGTCAAGAAGACAAACCAATTTAAATATTAAGGACAGCTATGTAACTACAGTAATCTTTATCCTCCTTCTCTCTACCCCCTCCCCTCCAGTAGTATAGTTATAGTTCCAGTGTATGCCAAAGAAAGACTCTATTAAGATAGAGGTATCAAACTCATTTTGGGTCCTGGGTTGGATTTGGACCACAGGACTCCTTATGGATCAGATCCAGCCTGGAGCATGAGGAAGAGACAGTGGTCAAAGCCAGCATGGCAGTGGCAACAACAGCCATTGCAGCAACAGCAGCACCTACCACATCCACCACAGTTTCAGTGGCCACTGCAGTGGCAGTGGTAGAAGCCGTGGTGTCCCAGGTGGCTGTAGGGTGATTAAGGGCTGTGTTGGATGGCTCTCATTCCCCCCCTGCCACTGATGCCCATGTCCACTGGGACCCTGAGGCCCCAGATCCTGCAGCAGCCTATGTCCCCTTCTAGCCATGCCTCCAAACTCTCCAGCTTACTGTGCTGCATCCAGCTTTCAAATCATGTGTTTGACATCCTTGAATTAAGGGAAGCTGCCCTAGATTGCTTGTCCAGAGCTGTTGTCTTGTCCAAAGAAGGTAGAAATTTGTATTCAAATTTATTATTAGCATGCACTTAGCAATAAAGAATTCTCTGAAATAAATAACGATGGATAAAATCTATGCAAAAAGAGTTAGGGAGATCTTACCTTTTGTAATAGTATAAAAGGCTGATCTTAAAAACAACAAAACAGCATCTCTGACACCCAGCAGTAGCACAAATGTTAACTAACATTAATTAAAGATTTGTCCATGTGAGAAAAGCCTCTGCTGCCTAGGTGCACTAGTAGAGCCCCCTGGTAGATATGCAGTGTACTCTGTCAGAAAGGGTGAATCCAGATGAGCATGCACATCCAGTGGCATATTCGTGCCACCGCTTTGTGCCCCAGGGCACACCCCTACACCTGCACTTCAGTGCATGCCAAATCATCCCAGGTTGGGTAGGG
>NW_005842179.1:666614-669264 GCF_000455745.1 Alligator sinensis
GAAAGCTGGGGTTGTAGGGACAGCAGTGGCTTTACTTGGGGTCATGGGGGCCTCCCAGAACAGCAGCAGCACACAGTGCCTGGCCAGCAGCCCTAACTTGGCTCTGGATGGCCAGGCTCTGTTTCTGGTGGTTCATGCTACTGCCGTGTGCACAGCACCACTTTTTTTGACAGCAGGATCTCCCAGTGGTGCTCCTACTAAAGGCTGCATTGCACTGCATGCAGTTTATGGCACCTCAAACAGCTTTGAAGTGCTGCAAACCGTACACACGTGCTCGTCTGGATGTGCCCAAAGAGTTCTCTGACAGTATAACTACATAACCCTGCTTACGATATTGGTTAAGTGCTTCTGTTGTCTCGGTTTCAAAAACCCAGAGTTTTACTGGCATAGCTCTGTCAGCAGGTATGATTTTTTTTGCACACTGGTGAACAATAAAACTTATGCCAGCAACATTTTGTGGTGTAGACCTCATCTAGGACTGTGAAGGTATTACCAAGTTTAAGTTAGTAGTGCCACTAACTTGGAAAATGGAAAATATTATTTAATATTTTTATGTTTGTACTGTATGAATTCAATACTGTATTGACTTCTTACATATCACGTCTGGACTCTGCCCTTATTCTCACTTATCACTGTTTAAATCACGAATCATTTCATTTTAAGTGATATCCAAATCAAGTCCACTGATTCTAGTGTCACTTATAATAATATATATTAGCAAGCTATTGTATATAAAATTAACATTGTCATCATGTTTATACTTTTTTCATACATCTGAATTTTCAGGAAAATTTGTGCTGAAATAGTGCATGTGTTATATCAACCAGATTATGGATAACATATTCAGCTATCAAAAGATCCAATAAAATAAGTTTGTCATATAATGCTTAGCTGAATGTGTAGAAGGAATCTGAATTGTAAAATTTCAATTTATG
The DNA here is from genome assembly GCF_000455745.1 of Alligator sinensis. Taxonomy (NCBI): domain Eukaryota; kingdom Metazoa; phylum Chordata; order Crocodylia; family Alligatoridae; genus Alligator; species Alligator sinensis. Next base: position 667,550 of record NW_005842179.1, read on the forward strand.
AACACTTGTGTATAACTTCTGAGCCTAACTCTAAGAGTATGTGTGCATGTACATATAACTGTAGATATGATTGCTGCTCTTGTAATATATGTGAAGAGTACAGTTTTGAATGTGAAGAAATGTGGTATGTAAATATGAAATTGCAGTTGGGTGCCAAATTTCTCGAAAAAGAAAGAAACAAAGCTCATACTAATCTGTTCTTTTTTCAGAAGCTGACGTCTTCAGAAGCAAATGGGTAGCCTACTAGAGCATGTTTGAATGTTACCTTGCATATATAAGAGAACAAGATCATTAAAGTAATATTGTTATTGAAAGTAGAGTGTCTTTACTTTGTTCCTTCTCTCTCCCAAGGCTGAGCTTTGACTCAGCTCTGCATAGTAATACTTAGTTTTGATACAGTGATTTCCACTCAGATCTCAAAATGCTGTTCAACTGCTGAATGTTGCATCCTCTCAAGACCTAGCAATGCGCCAGGTAGTGATCATCCTCAAATTGAGGGATTGCCAACAATGAGTACAGCAACACTGAAGGGGAGCACAGGGCTGTGTGGAAGGAAAAGAGCTATGGGGGTAAACATGTTGAGGAATGGGAGCTGTAAGAGCCATATGGTTGCTGAGCTGTGTGGTAACTTGTGGAAGGATGTAGGGTAGGCGTAGAGGGCAATCAGTCATGTTGGGGATCACAGGGGTAAATAGGGATGTGGTAAATTTTATGGGGAGAGCACAAGACAGATATGAGGCAGAGGTGGCAGACCAGGGAAAGGGAAGCAGTTTTGTCCTGATGAACCTCCAGTGCTCACGTACATCAGCTCCTTCCTCCCTTCTTCCAACCCCCCCCCACAACTCTGTTCCACCCAGGCATTCCCTCCGCATTAACCCTTTCTCCCCAGCCACATGTCTGCCCCCCTAGCTACGTTTACTGTGCAAAGAAGAGCTGGTAAGTTTGACAATGTAGCTGAGAGGAGCTGACAGTTCTGCCGGCTACTGTTGGCAGAACTATGGAGGTTATGCCAAATGATGTTACATGATGTATGATCATGTCTATAAGTGTTTATCACAAATCTGTAAGAATTTATCACACTGCATTTAGATGAGGCTTATCAAGTTTGTAGGTCTATGAGTCCTGAACTATAGGAAGGTGAAAAAAGCAATACCCTGAGGAATCTTGTGTGTTAGCAGAATGAAGTAATAGTTACCTAAATGCTCATAAATAAAATAATGCCCCCCATCCTAATATCCTGTAAACCACAAAATACTATCTCTAATTCAGAAGCATATTTAAAGACAAAGCACAAGCTCTCTAAAAGAAAGAGTAGGGACCCCTTAAACACATATATATGGCACAAGAGCACCAGTGTATGTTACCTGGCTAAGCTCTGATTTGGGAAGGAAAATTCACTCATATACTAAGACATGCAATGCCTTTAGATACCATGGTATCATAACTTAGTGTGAGTGACTGGGGCACCAGCCCTGGGCACCAACTTAGTAGGAGCACCAGAATGGCACCCTCAGCCCCATGGAGTCTACACCCTAGCAGCTAAGTGCATGGACATGGCATTGCTGCTGTAGGAGCAAAACTTGGGGTGTCCATTCCATGCTGCAGAAGCAGCAGCTTGGGACTGTTTTTGAGTTTCAGGAGTAGGTAGGGCTCCCCCACCACTCTTGACACCTCCCCTCTTTTACCCCCACCCCTATTCATTATGTCTTTGAGAT
>NW_005842179.1:669274-676970 GCF_000455745.1 Alligator sinensis
GAATTTAGTATTTAAGCATATGGGCCTGTGTGACTGATCATGAGTAATGTGTGAAGTCTGTTAACACAACAGGGAACAGAACCTGAACTCCAAGTAGTATCAGAATCATCCGTCCAAATGAGTGTCAATATAGGGATTTGCAAAACTCTAGAACTCTTGGTTCAGAGATGTTACCTTTTATTAGATCTACTAAGAAATCACACACAAAAAATATCTTTTTCTGCAAGTTTCAGGCTCACACACCCTTCATCAGGCTCAGGGAAAATTAAAGATGGTTTAATCTATAATTTTCCCTGAGCCTGATGAAGTGTATGTGAGCCTGAAAGCTTGCAGAAAAAGATTGTATTTGTGTGTGATTTCTTAGTTCTTAGTTCTAATAAAAGATAACATTGATGAACCAAGAGTTCTAGAGTTTTGCATTTTTTTTGTCTCAGACCAACATGGCTACCAAATGCATCCCTGCAACATGGAAGAGGCTGAATTTTAGCTGATTTTGGATTTAAACTTCATTGCTGAACAACAAGAAAGATTTCTACACCTCTCTGCCTGTTTGCCATCTGACACCACCAGAGAAGGAATCCTTCCTTATCTGCACAATGAACAGCAACTCACAAAGACACTCTCATGGACCCAGAGGAACAGACCTCCATCTTCAGCTTTCTCTGTGGAAAAACAAAGTTTATTTCCTACCTATGGAGACTTTTTACCATCTTTAATTTCCCCTGAGCCTGATGAAGGGTGTGAGCGCCCAAAAGCTTGCAAAAAAAAAAGGTTTTTAGTGATTCCTTAGTTGATCTAATACAGAGTCACCATACGTCCAGGTTTTCCTAGACATGTCCTCTTTTTTGGGCCCTGGCTGGGAGCAGCAGGCAAGGTGATTGGCCAGGGCTGGGGGTTGGGAGTCAGGGGCACTGGCAGCCTTGGGGGTAGGAGGCTGTGGGTTAAGAGTAAGGTGGGCTGGCAGGGCTGGAGGGCGGGGGGCAGAGGCTTAGGAGTGAGGGGCAGAGGCAGGGCATAGGCATAGCATGGCCCCCCCACAATCATATATCCCACCCCCCTCTCCTTCCCTTCTTATCCCCTTCCCCTCACAGATGCTAGAAATTTGATAACCCTATGTAAAAGGCAACATCTCTTAACCAAGAGTTGTAGAGTTTTGCATTTGTTTTTGTCTCAGACCAACACAGCTACCAAATACATCCCTGAAACATAGGGATTTCAAATTTGACCATGTTATATTTTCTTGAACTATTGACAGTTCAAGAACTCTGTCATTTAGACTCCTTTCACATGCTATAAAACAGCCTAGATGTGTTGTTGATCTTTTGGGTGTACTCCAAACTCACTTTTTTAAAGCAGCTCTTGTGGTAGGGTGAGGGTGTTCTGCAGAGTGGAATATTACTTTGCGCTGCTCTATGGGTCTACTTTAATTGCAGTTCTCTACCTTGTTGTGGAACTGGATTTTGTGTTTTGAGAGAAACTTCACAGTCTCAAAGTGGTTTTTTGTTTTTCTTTTTTTTTCTTATTCTGAATCATAGAACCATAGAAAAGTAAAGAGGGAGGGACCTCAAGATGTTATTCTAGACAAATGTTTGTTGCTGGCATGCATCAACCGATGCATCTTGTGTAAAACTAAGGAAGTGATATTCCCACTGTACTCTGCACTAGTGAGACTGCAGTTGGAGTACTGCATCCAGTTCTGGGTGCCACACTTCAATAAGGATGTTGAAAAATTTGAGAGGGTCCAGAAAAGAGCCACCTGTATGATTAGGGACTTGCAAGGCAAGCCATATGAGGAAAGGCTGAGGGACCAGCTTACCACTATATCAGAGGGGTGCATCAGGAGCTCAGTGAACTAGGGCACCCCCAGGGAAGACCAGAACCAATGGATACAAACTCCTGGAAGGCTGCTTCAAGCTTGATACCAGGAAAAACTCCTTCACAGTCAAGGTGACCAGACTGTGGAATAAACTCCCTTCAGTGGTGGTGCAGTCACCTACCCTAGAGGCTTTCAAGAGGAGACTGGACATTCACCTCGCTGGGGTCACTTAACCCCAGTTGTCTTTCTGCCTAGAACGGCAGGGGCAGACCTGATGATCTGCAAGGTTCCTTCCAGTCCCTAACAATCTATGAATCTATGAACTTCAGGTATCCAGGTTGTAGACATATTGGGCTAGAGGAAAAGACAATCAGGACTCATAGCAAAGACAACATCTTTTATTGGACCAACAAGATGTTTGCAAAAAAAATTATTTAATTGCAAGCTTTCAGGCAAAAACACCCTTCATCAGGCATTGGAGAAAAGATTGTAAAAGTTCTCCTGGGTAGAAATGAAAGTTCATATTTCATAGGATTTCACAGAGGAGTCAATAGATGGAAAACTCCTCTGGGCAGCTGCCTAACTTAGCTTTTAAACCTTTATGAACAACCCTCTCACGCAACTACAAGGTTCAAGCCCAAAGCGTCAAAAACACCTTAACTTTCCAGGGTAAAGGGAAAAAAAGGTTTAGCTTGACTAAACTGAAACCTTTTATTTCGATACATTTGAAACATTGTAATGATTCTGGCCTTTTTCAACCTTTAAAATGCATTATACGAAAAATAATAAGCTTTATTTCAAAATGAAAAATCAGAACGTTCCATTTGAATTTGTCAGAATGGGACATTTTAACCTTAGCTATGTTTCTGTTCACAAAATTGAGCTTTGAATAAAATATCTGAAAACTGACACTTTCAGAGCACTTTTAATTCAGTGAAAATAGTTTCTCTCCCTCTTGGTGTCAAATAAGTGTGACAAATTTCCAAGCACCTCTATTTTTAAAAACTTGAGGCACAGACCAAAGTTATGTTTGTTGCATGATCAACCCCATAAAAGCACTCTACAGCCGTGCTGTGACACACATGCATGGCTGCAGAGTGCTTTGAATGTGGCTGATCACATGACAAATTAACCGTCATCTAATGAGGTATCCGAAGTAGGTGCTCCACTTTGAAGTGTCTTAGGGAACCACCCTTAGGTAGGGAACTTGTATTAATCTGCCATGAGATCAGGGCTGAGCTGCATCAGACTAGGAAGGGGAGGGGGAATAGGGTAGAGGGAGCGAGCTACCAGCTGGGGTTTGCCCAGCCTGAGCTGGAGGGAGGGCAGGTGGATTGGAGTCCCAGCCCCCCTCATACCCCTCCCCCCAGTCCCCTTCTCCAGCTCAAGCCAGGTTACCCCAGCTTGCTCCCCCTCTCCTATCTCCCCTCCCTTCCTGCAGACAGCATTGGAGCTGGGAGCAGGGCAGCAGGGCTGGGGGAGAGAGGTGGCTGCTTGGCTGCAAGCAGGTGCATTGGGCTCCTGGAGGCAGGCTTGATCTCTCCCCCATACCCTCCTCCCCCAACCCAGAAGGCAAACATATGTTGAGGGAGGGGGGAGTTGCTCTAACTCATGGCACTTTATATAAAGTGCCATGAGTTAGAACAGGGGCCTGCATGTCTGTCAGCACCCACGGGGGCCAGACCATTCTCTACCTAAGTGTGGTCCTATTCTATTCTGATTAGGTTCCTAAAAAACCTTTAATATAGGAGGTGGGTTGATCCTTCTGCTGCTTGCTTATTTTTTGTGATCTTGTCTTAAGGCTAAGATGACAGCATGTTCCAAAAATAGATGCATTCATGGGTTTTTAGGGACTCAAGGGTGAAATAGGTGCCAGATACATAGAGTCAAATCTAGCCGTAGTTCTCAAAGCAGTGAACTTTGAATTTATTTAGATCTATAAGATCCACAGAGACTTGCCTACCTTATCCTTTATCAGTGAAAAAGACTTGGGGAAAGTCATTGGTTACAATCCAATAGTTATTTGCAAGTCAATAAAGCCTATAGAGGCTTTAACTTTGACCCTACTTGCTTAAACACAGGCTTTAATGTAACTCTTTTGTATTGCTGCCATCTAATGGTGTATTACTGTTTCAAAGTTTATTGTTATGCTCCTGTTAAGGAAGATTTACTACTGTCTTAATCACTGCAGAAGTGATCTGTCTCTCTGGTACCTCAGAAATACTTTTATTGCACAATTGTGTTTTATTCTCATTGGTGTGTGTATGGAATATGTATATGGAATAAACTGAAAAGTTCATAATTTAGAATGTTTCTTGAGCCTCTAGTAATAATGATACATGTGGTATCAGTAAAATGGGATACTGTAAATGAAAAAATTACAGTAAAATTACAGAAAAATATTACAAATCTGTTCCATATATTTCTCTGTTCCTATTTGATTCTGATGTGTAAGAGATGAAGAAAACAATGCAATACATAAACTTGCTTGAATGAAGGGAGAAATGTAATGAAACTGATGTTATTCCACATTTGGTAGCTGTGGACTGGCTGCCAGAGGACTTTCTATAGAAATTAAGAATTTTGCCCCAAAGCTGATAAGCAGGTTATGAATTTGGTTAAATCTACAGAAATTATTGGTACAAATGATCTGTTTGGGGTCTTCCACTAGTAGCTTTGTTACTTGTCAACCAAAGGATTTAGTAGCAAAGGGCCAAGGAAGAGGTGATGGCATCTCCCATTACTCTTTCACTATGTGCATATTTGCAGAAAGTATTAGGTAAGTATACCACAAAATGGAAAGCATATAAGTAGGGGTGAGTGGGAGTGGTGGAGGAGGTATCTACAGCATGAAGACATCCAGCGGGATAAACAATCATTCAAAACTCTCGCCTATGCTCAGGTTACTTGCTCACAGGCATTTTCAAACTGTTTCCAATTTTTCAAAACACACTTGATTTCATGATGTATCTGATGTGTTCTTTCAAGACATGTGTCAGTTCAGACACAGAGGTTCAGACACAGGGGTATATCTGCGCCATAAAGCAAAAATTCCTACTACCTGTGACATTGTGCAGTCCTGTGCCGAACATAGTAAACATTGCTTTTTTAGGTGGAAACTAGACTCAGTAGGAACTTTCTTTGACTACATGAAGTGTATTAAGATAGGCTGTTCTGTCAAAGCCAAAATATGTAGGCTTCAAAAGAAAGAGTTAAGAGATGTGCACATGCCATAGCCAGGTGTTCTGAGTCAGCAGAGCAGGAACTTGAACTTAAGACCCTCCTATCTCAGGACAGAAGCCTAACAAGCAGGATGTGGGGATTCTCTGTCCAGCTTTCTCTCTCACTGAGAAAGTGGGGAGTCTTGTGACTGGGAAGCTGGTGTTGAGTTTTTAACATTGATGGAATAGGTATCAGACCATTTGGAGGGGACACTTTCTGTGAGGTAAACTTTGTAGCTCATGTTTTAATGATTTGTTTTCCTACTTTGCAAAAAGTGGCTTGAATGTGGTGTGTGGTATGCTTTTTCTTCCTATGGCAAGAAAGCAGGCGTGCAGAGAAATGCACTCTTCCCTCCACGTAGGGTTTTGATGACCACACAGGTGCGCTGTATGCTGATGTATATTTGATCTGTCTTAGAAAGTTTTACTAGAAGGAAATGTTGCAGTAACATTGCTGCTGTCCATGGCAGTAAAGGTGTCACTTGCGTTGCCTCCCACAGCCACAAATGTACACATGCTTCCTTCCAGCAATCAGTGGACCTCTGCCAAGTAGGGTATGGTGAATAGTCCATGATCTTTAGGAAAAAATCACTGGCAATCTTTCAGCCCCAGCAGCATACCAGTATTCACATTCACATGGCCATTTTTGTGAAGTAAAGGAGTAGAAACTCTATCTTAAGCTAAAGGTGGCACTGACATTTTAACTTTCTGAAAGTCTTGGTGCTTGCACCTGTCAATTTTGTGAGCCCCTAATATACTCCAATACTTATATTATGCCACTACTGTTTGCTGGAAGGAAGAAGGTTTGTGTGATCCATGAAACCCTCTTTTAAACAGCATATCTACAATTTCTTGGTCAGGTCATACATGCTAGAACCTGATTAGTTCTCATGGATTTCTTCTTTTACTGAGTGCCCCTTATTGTCAGTGATTCTTCCTAAAGATCAGACTATTCACCAGACCCCAGCTATTTGGGTAATATCTTTTTTTGGACCAACCTGTCAGTCCTCTATAAATAATAAGGACTCTCTTCTCTGGGGAGAGGGGGAAGCAGCGGGGGAGGGGGAGCAGCCCCTCTGGCAGCCTGCAAGGGAAAAGCCAGGATTTCCCACATTTTTCTCCTTGCAATGAGAATCCACTTTTAAAGTCTGTTCACCACCCTTTCCTATATTCCCGCGACCCACTTTTGGGTGGTGACCCACGGGTTGAGAAATGCTGTCCTAGGGGGTTGCCTCCTGAGACCTTCCCTTGCCAGACCTCTACCCCCAGCATGTGTGAATCCAGGGTTGCCAACTCTCATGATTTTTGGTATGAAGTCTACACTTCAGGAATATGAGAAGTGTAGCTCTTTCATAGATTTCATAGACATTAGGGCTGGAAGGGACCTCTGAAGATCAACTCCAGCCCCCTGCCCCAGAGGCAGGAAGTCAGCTACGTTCAAAGGAGATAAGCATCCAAATGCTTCTTAAAGGAGTCTGGAGTAGGTGCTTGCCCCACCTCTGCAGGGAGCCTATTCCAGGCTTTGGGGACTTGGACAGTAAAGATGTTTTTCCTTATATCCAGCCTAAAACGGTCTTGGAGGAGTTTGTGACTGTTGGACCTTGTCATCCCTTGGGGCGCTCTGGTGAACAGATGTTCTCCCCGATCCTGATGTACACCTCTTATGTACTTATAGGCAGCCACCAGGTCCCCCCTGAACCTGCGGTTTTCCAGACTGAAGAGTCCCATGGCTCTCAGCCTCTCTTCATAAGGCCTATTCTCTTGCTCTCTGATCATGTGCATGACTCTCCTCTGGACTCTCTCAAGCTTCTCCATGTTCTTCCTGAATTGTGGAGCCCAGAATTCTTCCTAAAGATCACAGACTATTCACCAGACCCCAGCTATTTGGGTAATATCTTTTTTTGGACCAACCTGGCAAACCTCTATAGATAATAAGGATGCTCTTCTCTGGGGGGAGGAGTGTTTGGGGTCGGTGGGGGGGAGGGAAGCAGCCTCTCTGGCAGCCTGCAAGGGAAAAGCCAGGATTTCCAGCAGTACTCCAGCTGCGGCCTCACGAAGGCCGAGTACAGCGGGAGGATGATGTCCTGAGCTCTGCTTGAGAAGCATCTATGCATGCAAGCTAGAATTTTGTTCGCTTGACCAGCTGCGACATCGCATTGGGGGCTCATGTTCGTCTTGTGGTCAGTCATGACCCCAAGACCCTTTCGGCCGTGGTGCTAGCGGACATAGCGCTACTGAACCTATAAGCGTGCCGCGGGGCTCCTCCCGCCCAAGGTGGAGCACCTTACACTGAATGCCCGCAGGTTTTTATCTGCCCACTTTCTAAGCCTGCCCAGCTCAGCCTCTCCTCAGGGGCAGAGGCTCTACCCCAAAGTTTGGTGTCGTCGGGGAACTTGGCCAGTCCGCTTCTGTGCCCAGTGTGCACACCGCCAATCCTTTCTTTTATATATGGATAGAAATAGAGATAAAAGAAAGAGCTACGTTGTTGGGTTTTTTCCACATTCCCGAAGCGGGGACTTGAAGAACAGCGTCCAAAGTCATGAGAGCTGGCGACCCTGCGAGCTCCTCCCGGGCGGCTGCAGCCTGGCCTGGCCCCGCTGCCCGCCCACAGCCCGGGCGGGGGCGGCGGCGGCTGAGGGAAGCCGGGCCCGGAGGCGGC